>NC_044985.1:85365207-85678824 GCF_008728515.1 Papio anubis | reverse complement strand
CATACCTCTCTCAAAGCCTCAGCTCTCTCATCAATAAAGTAAGGATTACAACATTGTCTCTATCTGATAGGGCTGTTGTGAATCAAAGTAAAATAAAATATGTAAAGTGTCTAGCTCATAGTTAGTCCTCAATAAATCATAATTATTATTACCATTAATAAGGTGAATAATAACTTATATGTTCTTCTTTGCAAAGCAGACAATGAGAATTATTTAGAGTCCAAGAGGGTGCGACTGGAACTAGAACTCAGGTTTTCTAACTCTTAGTCATTGATTTCATTTCACAAATATCTACTGACTACTTATTATGTGCCAGGTAGGGGGCTTGTGTAGAATACTAGAAGCACTAGAAGTGGGCAGGTGTGCTCTGTAGAAAACTTCAGCACTCTTTCCACTATAGCATGTTTGGGTGAAATTAACAATGGTAACACTAATGTTGTCTGTGATTTAGTAGCCCTTACTGGATACCCATTATGTAGCATGTAGATGACAAGGATTCTCCCAGGGAAAGGCACTGTGGGCATAGAGTGGGCAGACATATCACTGCAGTCCAGGTGCGGGGAGCAGAATGGACCCATCACCAAATAAGAACAGCCTTAACAGGTGCACAACTGACTTAGGTAGGCCTTTGAAAACTGAGAGTCAGCTCTTAGGATGTGCGGATTCGGGCAAGGTTTAGGCCATGCAAGTAAAAGCAAAAGTCAGTTCTGGTGCCTGGAGGTATGTCTGACCTCTAGAAGGAAGCCAAGATTTCTAAGGGAGCAGAGATAGCATCTGTTCTCACACACCTGTCACTGGGTCTGAACCACTGGCAAGTCACTGAGCAGCTGAACTTCCACACTGTGTACAAAACTGAATGGGGGCGGTGGCTCACACCTGTAATCCCAGCACTTTGGGAGACTGAGGCAGGCAGATCACTTGAGGTCAGGAGTTCGAAACCAGCCTGGCCAACATGGTGAAACCCTGTCTCTACTAAAAATACAAAAAATAGCTGGGTTTGGTGGTGTGCGCCTGTATTCCCACCTACTCGGGAGGCTGAAGCAGGAGAACTGCTTGAACCTGGGAGGCGGAGGTTACAGTGAGCTGAGATCATGCCACTGCATTCCAGCCTGGGTGACAAGCGAGACTTCATCTCAAAAAACAAAAAACAAACAAACAGAAAAACCAAAACCCAAAACCGAATAGGAACTAACTTTCATTGAGCACCTACTAAAAGTTAGGCACTATAACAGATGCAATTCAAATCATTTCTCAGACTCATCCTGCAAAATGAGACAGAGGGATACAATATGATTAATGAAAGGAGAACAAGGTTTGGATGCAGATTTCACCCATTTCCAATAAGTAAACGCCTCTGTGTGAGCCTAGGAGAAAGCCTCTGTTTGCTCATCTGTAGAATTGGGCTACTCCATCCAGCATTGATCTTGGCAGGCAGTAATAGGGATTAGCAATTGTGTACGTTCTGTGTCTGGCACACAGGAAACACTTTTACAATGATAGGATTTCTCCCATTTTGCAGATTAGGGAACTAGGAAATAAGTAACTTCGTCAAGTTACCCCAGATAGTAAAAGGGGGAGCTTGGACCTACAGTTCCATATGAATTGATGCCCACAGTTAAAGCCTCTCTTATCAATATCTTTCCCCTCAGTTCAACCCACTGAATAACGCCCTTGGCTAACAGTTCATGCAACCAAGCTGATGCCGACCCAGATGCAGACCTTAGCTTGTGTTCACAGCAAACACAGAGACTTGCTTAGAACCCTTTGAGCCCAAAGCAGAATAGCTCTTTATCATCCCAGTGGGGACAAGGATAATTTTAATCATCGTCTGTCCCATAGTGGTTTCAGGTGCAGTGAAGCTCTCACACTGGATTTAAGGTCAAAATAAGACATTCCGAGAACAAGGCTGCATTGCTGCAGTACAATGCTGTCGGATGTCAGTATGCCATCCATGCTGTTTCTTGCTTCCACCTGGTGGTCAGAAGTTGATAAAGCAAGCATACTGAAAAACAACGGGGCGTCCCTTGGCCTGTCGCTTATGGTACATCTGATTCTGGTCCCTGCAGGGCTTTTAGTACCGCTTTCCTGCCTTTTGATTTTCATTACGTTCTTCTAGTGGAAAAACTTCCCACGTGCAGTGTTCTTTCCTGGGACTAAAAGAACCAGGATAATCCCGGATGCTTCCCTGCGGCTGAGCTCATGTCACAAATCAGGCATGATTTTCAGCAGATATTTCTTTAAAAGTTTGAAGGCCTCTGTGGACTCTATTCCTTTCTCTATGGGAACAAGCATCAAAGAGACAGGAATAAAATGCTTTGCACGCACATCAGGAACTAATTGCCAATTTGGCAAATGCATTGACTAATGTCATGCACTGTTATTTCTAAATCCTCTCCTGTCCTTGACCCCCAGTATCTAGATGTAAACTTGGAACCATTAGTGGAGAAGGATAAAGTCTTCTGGTGCCTCAAATGGAATTGAGAGGGATTTAAACTCAGCGCTTTTGAGTGTGGTGAAATGAACCCAGCAGTACATTAATGCTAGGATTTGAGCTCACACAGCGTGAGCGCTTTCAAAAACCGTGTTTAAGGAAGCAAACAGAGCTATGACAGACCCTTTCAGTGGAGCAAAAGGAGTTGGATGAAACAATCAATGACACATTAAAAACCACAACTGGGCTGCAATCATGTAGGCAGGAAAAAAAGTTTCTCTTTATCGCAGGATCTTTGCATCTAATGAGATGGTGACTGGACAACCTCCAGAGGAGTAAGGCCTCCGTTTACTTTAGTTGAGAAATGTCTAAATATTTAGTTGATTCTCTTAAAAGCCCTACACGATTCTGTAGCAAACTGGTCTCTAAGGTATGATCTTATCAGCTCTGCATTGCCATTGGAACATCTATTTAAAGGGAATTTGAAAAAGAAAAATCAGAAAATATTATTAAAAATACAAATGCTAACTTTTTCTCTCTCAAAATTAACTATTTTTAATACCCTTCAGATACTTAGTTTAGGACCAATACCTTTCCAGTTACTACTTTCTCTTAATTGGTTCTAAATTGAGAGAACCCTCGACTGGGCTCCCAGCTGGGCTCCCTCAAATTGTACTGGTTGAATTGAAAGTTTAGGGGTGCTTATGACTACTTTGAATTAACTGGGAAGGAATGGAAATCTCATTCAGAATGCTTCTTGTATATTCTTCATTTCTATTGGTTCTCATAGTGAAACCTACACTGTATGGTTTGGCATAGCCACTGCTCAGTGCTTGTGTCTCCATAGGGAAGTGGCTCCTGAGTGCATTTTCGTGGGAGTGGTAGGGAGAGCTAAGAAGGCTAAAGGAACTTTGTAAAAATGTCTCTAGGGGGTCGCCATTTGAATGCACAGTACTGTCTTCTACTAGCAGATTTTAGCTAAGACCAGCATTCAATTTGCTCTAAGTTTCTGGGATCTTCAGCGCCACAACTCCTGTCCATTCTAGCTACGGCATCCACTGGGGCTTTAAACTCTTCCAACTTTCTGAGAGCAGAATCTCCTCCAGCTTGCGGTTCTTTACTATTGCTTCCTGTGGAGTATTATTAAGGCTCACCAAACTCTCCCCTCCCCCACTGCAGGAGGCCCGCGCAGCCCCGTCCAGCCAGCTTGATTAATGTGTCTTGGTTAATTGTGTGAAAGACGGCAGCCCTTTAGCAAGTGTGACCAGTTTATTGTTCAGCCAATCACGGGCCCCTCAGTTAGCATGTGAAAAGGGGGTGTACTGCTGGAGGAGGGTGAGTGTTCTGGCGGCTGAGTCAAAGGAGGAGCGTTTTGGGGGGTCACAGAGCAACACCCACTTCTTTGAGGGGATGTTACTATGCTCTACTAAACCTGTAAACCTCTAACTCAAAACACTTTTTTTCTCCTCCCTCTTTTTTCAAGATTTTTTTTTTCCCATGGTGCAAGCAGGCAAGATACTGGGTACTCTGCAGATGGAGTTCACGTTCCAGGGTTTTTAATATTTCACTTTTATATTTCTGTTAGAGAATGATCCTGCTGAGAGTCTGGGAATCCGTGCTCGTCAGAACCCCCTCACTGACACTTGGATATATTGCTCTGAAAGCTATCCCAGGAGAAAAGATTAAACAAAAAAAGTGCCTACTTTTCAAAGCCTACTTTTCAATCTGCCCACATCAAAATAAGACAACTGGCCCTTTGAAGTGGAGGACACAGAGTTCTCAGCCAGCTTGCTTAAAACGGGGAGTGGGGGAGACAGAAAGAAAGGAAGGAAGAAAGGAAGGGAGGGAGGGAGTGAGAGAGAGAAGGAAGGAAAGGAGGGAGGGAAAGAGAGAGAAGGAATGGATGGAGGAATGGAGGGAGGAAGGGAAGGGAAGGGAAGGGAGGAAGGAAGGAAGGAAGGAAGGAAGGAAGGAAGGAAGGAAGGAAGGAAGGAAGGAAGGAAGGAAGGAGGGAGGGAAGGAGGGAAGGAAAGGAAAGTAAGTTTCCAAAATCACACAACCCTCTTACCTTGCCCAGGTTTAATCAGGCTCTAGAATCTGAATTGATGGCTAGAAAACTTACAACCCTGCTCATCAAAGCTCCAAGAAAACAGTTAACTGTCAGAGAAATCTGTCCGGCTGGGTCAGCACCAGGTGACTTTTTAAAAGCTGTACAAATGGAAACTTTGCTGTCCTCCTAGAGGTGTCCAGATAAGGCCTAGAAATGGTGGCATGGGTGTAGATGGACACTGGATGGTTCTCCCAAGTTTCGGACAATTGGACTCCCTCAAAATTGTACTGGCTGATTCAAAGTTTGGGGGCTCCTAGGACTACTTAGAATGAAAAGGAGAGGAATGGGAAGCTCATCCAGAATGCTGCTGACACAGTGCTCATCTGTGACACTTTCCTGGCTCCCAGCTTGTCTTCTGTTGCCCTTAATCATTGACATTCAAGTGTGTAGAAGCCACAGCAGCTCAGGGATGGGGATGGGTAGGGGGTGGCTCAAAAGGAACTTATTGACTCATGTAAGGGGATGTTCCTGAAATGCAGATGTTGAAGACCCTTTTAAAACACAGTCCTTGGGATTGAGTTATCGATAGTACTGACCCCATGGCTCAAGATAGGCTGGACTTCTAAGATTTCCAAATCCAGGTTTAGACATTTTGGCTATGGCTAAGGTTCCAATTCCCTTTGCTCCATAAGCTCAGCCTGGCCCACAGCCACAAACTCCTCAAGCTATGGAAGCAGGGCTCACAAATGAGCACCCCAGTAACAAGGAGAACTGGTGAAAGAGTGTGGATGAATGAATCCAAACTCAAACACTAGAGATTCAAGAATGGACCCTCTCCATCTATGTAGCCCCAGCACATGGCACAGCAACTGACAGATAGTAGGTGCCTGAAAATGTTTGACCTATTCGAATTAAATTGAAAACTTAAAAGAAAAACAATGGATGATGCGCCCTATGGATGTTGGGCCTGGAGACTTTTCTTCTTATATAGAAAACCTGCACATTGTTTTGAAACAACAGGAAATTTTTAAAAATACAACATATTTTCTCTGTTTTATTGGAACCCAGTTATCTTATTAAGCACACAATCTGGCAGGGAAGCACTTTGGCCAAGTTTCTATGATTATTGCTCTCACCAAGACATTTTGTATTAAGGATCACTGTTGATTGCCTGAACCAACCTGAAACCCAAATGTCTGAAGTTTGGGGGAGCAGCATATGCCCACCACAGTAGCTTTGTGTTGGCATCATCCAAATTGTTTCCTACAATCCATCTGTGACTCTGAACTTCTGCTGGCATCCTCAGTTAGGAAGCTGAGGGAAAATAGAGAACAGAGTGGACAGGGAGAAGTACAGGCAGGGCAGGAAAAGATGAGAGCCAAGTTCTCCTGGAAACCATGGCAACTGGAGATAGGAGCAATTTGCAGACTGCACCATGGCTCCACAAGAAACTTGTTCTTTTTTCTCTATCTCAGACCAATGGAAATAGGCACTATTCCAAGCCCTGTGACCAGAGAATGGCATTTTTCTCGGGTGTTAAACTCTAGAAAAATAGAAATCATAAACCATTTGCAAATGATTTTAAGGCCTTTAGTAATGGATATAACCATTCACACAGCAGCAGAAAGGACTTTACAGTTAGTCTTCAGCTTGCTGTAGAGCTTCCATAATCCTGGTGGTTCAAGATGCCTGATCCCTATGGATAGCCGTAAGCAAAAGTATTGGATGCTGAAGAAAAGAAGAAAAAAAAAGTCCTCGGCTCCCTATGTCTTTTATTTTCCTCTTTAATCACATTTTAACTCTATCTAAAATTTCTTGCTCTTATGAAACCCTTCCAGGATAATCTCATACCAAAGTTAGTAAGGACAGCAGGCCAGGTGCAGTGGCTCATGCCTGTAATCCCAGCACTTTGGGAGGCTGAAGCAAGTGGATCACCTGAGGTCAGGAGTTCGAGACCAGCATGGCCAACATGGTGAAACCTCATCTCTACTAAAAATACAAAAAATTAGCTGGGCATGGTGGTGGGTGCCTGTAGTCCCAGCTACTCGGGGAGGCTGAGGCAGGAGAATTGCTTGAACCCAGGAGGCGGAGGTTGCAGTGAGCTGAGATCGTGCCACTGCACTCCAGCCTGGGCGATAAGAGCAAAACTCCATCTCAAAAGAAAAAAAAAAAAAAAAAAAGTTAGTAAGGACAACAATTTGGGAAGATTTCGTTTTTAGTATTGGAACAATTATAGACTAGAAAATCTGGCTTGGAGCACATCCACCCTAACCTTGTCCTTATCTGTACCTTTCTACCTCCCCTTTAACCCTGCCAGTGAGAGCTCAGCTTTGGCATGGTCTTTATTTGCTTCTTCAGCTTCTAATATGATCCTTCATCCTGTAGTTCAGTGCCTGTCTCCTCCCTTCTGTCTCAACATCCTTGAAGTGACTACTGCTTAATCTGATCCCTCTGATGTGGCCTTGCAACAACTTCTCAAAGAATTTCCCCATGGATAACACTTCTAGCACTTCTAAATCCATCCCAGAAGCCAGTCTTGAAAGACCAAATGTGAGAGAAAATGACCAAGTGTCAGGTTTACAGGCAATGAATGAACTCTTAGTATAACCTAGAGACAGCTTACTTGGCATGTCCTAGGCCTAGCGAGCCTCTACCTCTGTTCTGTTGCATTAGCTTTCTTTTTGTACTTATGAGATTTAACAATTTAATCCATAAACTTATGACAATCAGGGGGCCCAAAAGTGAGCCCATCTTTTGAGTTGTTCTTTTGAGCCATTGGGTATTTGACAATGGATGTGGAATCCACAGTAATAGTCACTTCAAATTATATTCAGCTTGCTACTTGTTTTACAGAGCTGGGGAACTGGTCTAACCTCAATTACTATTTCAGTGTCTTCCTCATACAAAGATTAGTCAGGGAATATATGAATGTAGAAATTCCTCTACACCCATCTTTGCTGCTGAGTTCACAATACAAGAAGAACGCCCTGTTAGTGTGGCCAGTGCTCTCCTTACATTACTAATTCTCAGAGTATTCGGAAGCTCAGATCAATGTTACCTGGATTGTAGTTAGGTAGCTTGGAGACTCCCGGCCAAGTGTCCTCTGTAGGAACTCCCAGCACCTATATAAAGCCAAACAAAGAAAAAGACAGGTGAGGTGGGGAGAAGAGGTGGATGGAAGAGGTATGGAGACATGCAGAACAGATAAGGGAAGAACAGGGAAGAGTCAGATATATGTCCCATTGCATGACACTAGCTGATGTATACAAGAAAGAACTCTGAGTGTTTCCAACGTTTGTGGTTTCTTGGGCAAAACTGTAATACATTCCTATGGTCCTGGGCCTGCATTCTTACTGACTCACTTGTTCTGAGGCAGATCACACAGCCTTGCTTAAAGTCATGTTCTCATCACTAAAGATTTACTGCATGATCATCATGCATCAAGACACCATGTTGGGAGCTAGGGATATAAAGAAGCAGGAGTGACTGTCTCTTTGCCTTACATCAGATGACAATATGTACATTGACAGGAGACACTTTACAGCCTAAATTATGCCTCAGTATGGGTATTCAGCTGTTCCCCAATGTGCTCAAATTAAAAAGGATTCAGATTACTGACCTTCACACAATGGAATGTTGGCTACAGATGACCCCAAAACTAACTCTAGTCCTTTCTATCACATTCATCTCATCTGCTTGTTTTCTCTGTGACTAGCAGCTTGGAATATGGTATTTGGTTTTTCACTAATGGATTGTCATGGGAACAACATCACTTGAAAAAGAGCTGACCTATGCTTTGAATTACCGATTTTGTTTTTGTTTTGAGATGGAGTCTTGCTCTGTCACCCAGGCTGGAGTGCAGTGGAGCGATCTCGGCTCACTGCAAGCTCCGCCTCCCAAGTTCACGCCATTCTCCTGCCTCAGCCTCTGGAGCAGCTGGGACTGCAGGTGCCCGCCACCACACCCGGCTAATTTTTTTGTAGTTTTAGTAGAGATGGGGTTTCACCATGTTAGCCAGGATGGTCTTGATCTCCTGACCTCGTGATCCGCCCGCCTCGGCCTCCCAAAGTGCTGGGATTACAGGCTTGAGCCACTGTGCCCGGCCTTTTTTTTTTTTTTTTTTTTTTTTTTTGTATTTTTAGTAGAGACGGAATTTCACTGTGTTAGACAGGATGGTCTCGATCTCTTGACCTTGTGATCCGCCCGCCTCGGCCTCCCAAAGTGCTGGGATTTCAGGTGTGAGCCACCGTGCCCAGCCTTGAATTACCAATTTAAAGCCTTAGTTTTTAGTAAAGATGTATGAAAATAAAGTCTTTTGGAGTACAAAGCCCAAACAGCTCAGACTTTGGATGGAGCTATCACCATGAGTTCCCCAGTAGGCAATACCTTAGTATTTTTTTAGAATAATCATAAAAGCCCATAGGCAGTCATATATGGTAGCTAGAGTAACATTGTTTTTGTGAAATACTAATAAAACACTAGTAGCTTTCATTACACTACTATAGTATAACTTTTCTTAGAAGCATATCTCACTATAACTCTTTTTAGAAACATCTCTTACAGAAAGAGTCTAGCGAATCCATCCGTAAAATGCTGGTTATAGATACTGGCCCAATTATTACGGCAGGGAGTCAATTGCCCAACAATGACTGAATATAATCAATGAAGAATCCAGAATCTTAATATCTATCAGCTTGTTGACTAGGACTCTGGCTGAGAGGTGTACTTTTTGGCATCTGTTAAGCTTGTCTTTAAACAAAAGACACTGAAGTGCTATTTTCCCTCATATAATAAAAAAATCATGCCACCCAGTAAAATCTTCCTTCTTTGATCCATTCCCTAAACAAACTAAAAAGCAACTGAGAGGATTACAGGCTTTTCCTATCAACCACCCTGAGCCCGAGGGAACACTAAGAATCCTGGAATCCATTTTGAAAAACCAACTGGACTAATTCTTCTTTTGTGGGAGAGGGCCAGGGGACAGGAAGCTAATTCTTCTTTTTGAACCTACCACCTTATGTATTTGCACAGATGCATGTGTAAACAAGGGGGTGTGAATCACATGTACCCATACATCCTCTGTTGGCTGGCAAAGTGCAATGAAAAGAAAGCAAATATAATGAAGAGAAAACAATAGAAGAAATACATAACAACCACTATCATGTTTTCTCTAAGGTGACAGTTACCAGATGGTTCGTTACTTTGTATGATATTTAACTAAAGCCAACAAAATGGATACCAAAATTTTTTTTTAAATCTTACGTTCAAAGCTTTAAGCTTGAGATTTTAAAAGTTTAAACAAAAATTCAATGTACTTTATTTGGAAATTTGACCTCAGTTTCTATTTGAAAGTTATTGAATTCTTTTTCACTTGAGAAAATTACTAAATCTCTCCTTCACTGTCTGGGAAACTGAAAACCAAAAATTGTTGTTTTACTCCCTCCCTGAAGGCCCTTAAAAGGCAGCCAGTGAGTGCTATGTTTCAAACCACAGTGGTCTGAAGGGGCTGTTTATCTGCCTTTGTTGGAAAGGAAACTAAAAGCATTTTGATTAATGGATTTAAAGTTTGCATAGTTTATTCTGATTTTAGAACTAAATCCAGGATTATTTATGAAAAACACTTATTTAAAATCAGTTTTTAAAATTGATCAGAAAGTGGTGACAGCTATTATTTAGATGTAAACACATACACTACAGGCATTTCAGAAAAATAGTAAAACAAAGATTCAGGACTTCTCAATGTGTTTTTATTCCTAAGAATGAGATCTCAGGATAAATGGAGAACAAATTGTGGTTAGAGGTTAAGAGATTTAGAATGGACCCATTGCTTTCAGAGATGCACTTCTGACATCAAATATCACAGATTCTGAAGTAGCTTTCCTATTTTCATCTGTGTAGGCCATGTTTAGTAAAACACAAATTCAGGAACTATTTATAATCTGTATAATTTTCTAACCTGCTTATAGGCAACAAATGTGAAAATAGACAAATGGGAATAAATAAAACTAAAAAGTGTCTTCACAGCAAAGGAAACAATCAATAGAGTGAAGAGATAACCTACGATGGGAGAAAATATTTGCAAGCCATACATTTGATAAGGGGTTAATATAAAAAAATACAAGGAACTCAGTAGCAAGAAGACAACCCCATTAAAAAGTGGGCAAAGGGCTGGGCGCGGTGGCTCACGCCTGCAAACCCAGCACTTTGGGAGGCTGAGGCAGGCGGATCACCAGAAGTTGAGGGTTCGAGATCAGCCTGGCTAACATAGTGAAACCCCGTCTCTACAAAATACACAAAATTAGCCAGGTGTGGTGGTGCACACCTGTAATCCCAGCTACTCGGGAAGCTGAGGCAGGAGAATTGCTTGAACCCGGGAGGCGGAGGTTGCAGTGAGCTGGGAGCAAGCCACTGCATTCTAGCCTAGGCAACAGAGTGAGACTTGATCTCCAAAACAAAAAAAACAAAAAAAACAAAAAAAACAAAAAAAAAAAAAACAGTGGGCAAAGCACTTGTTATGGTTTAAATGTTTGTGTTCTCTTCATAATTCATGTTGAAACTTTATCCTCAATGCAACAGTATTAAGAGGTGGGGCCTTCAGCGGGTGATTAGGACACAAGGACGGAGATGAATGCCCTTATAAAGGAGCTAGAGAGAAATAGCCAGGCCCGTTTGCTCTTCTGCCTTTCCACCACGTAAGGACACAGCATTTGTCCTCTCTGGAGGATGCAGCCACAAGGCACTAACTTGGAAGCCAAATCTCTCACTGGACAAGAGCATATAGTGCCTTGATCTTGGACTTTCCAACCTCTAGAACAGTGAGAAATAAATTTCTGTTCCTTTTTTTTTTTTTGACACGAAGTCTCACTCTGTTGCCCAGGCTGGAGTGCAGTGGCATGATTTTGGCTCACTGCAACCTCCACCTCCTGGGTTCAAGCAATTCTCCTGTCTCAGCCTCCCAAGTAGCTGGGACTACAGGCGTCCACCACCACATTCGGCTAGTTTTTGTATTTTTAGTAGAGATGGGGTTTCACCATATTGGCCAGGCTGGTTTTGAACTCCTGACCTCAGGTGATCCACCTGCCTTGGCCTCCCAAAGTGCTGGGATTACAGGCATGAGCCACCACACCCGGTCAATTTCTGTTCTTTATAAAATGGCCAGTCTAAGGGATTTTGTTATGGTAGCAGGAATGGACTAAAAACCTCAATACACATTTCTCAAAAGAAGAACTACAAATGGTCAAGAGGTATATGAAAAAATGCTCAATATCATTAGTCATTAGACAAATGAAGACTAGGACCATGGTGAGATATCGCCTCACAACTATTATCAAAAAGATGAAAGAGGTGTTGGCAAGAATGCGGAGGAAAGGGAACATTTGCACACTGATGGTGGGCATGTAAATAGCATAGCCATTATGGAAGATGGTATGGAAGTTCCTCAAAATATTAAAAATGGAACTACCATATGATCCAGCAATCCCAATACAGGGCATATATACAAAGAAATGAAGTTAGTTTGTTATCTACAGTCCCATGTTCATTGAATGCAATTTTGTTATTGCATCTGTAGTTTCTTGCTCTGTGGACAAAGTGAGAAAGTCATCATGTTTAGCAGCTGCGTTATCATTTATACCACTATGTCTCAAGCAGGTTAGAAAATTATTATTTTTTCTCTTTCCAGCATAGTACCTAGCCCATTGTGAGTCCTAAAGAGTGATCAGGCCTTGAGAAGCATCTTGCTCACTTTATTCTATGATTTTTCTAAGTGCTGTGCTAACTATACACTAAAGAATCATAAAATGATTGCTTTTTAAATTGTATCATCATTCAAAGATAGTATGTCATATTTTAAAGGGTTATTTTAAATTTATATTTATTATTATTAGAGATGGGGGTCTCACTACGTTGCCCACACTCCTGGGATCAAACGATCCTCCTGCCAGCCTCCCAAGCAGTAGGGACTACAGGCACACATGACTGTGCCTAACTGTATATTGTACTTTAAAAATCAGTTTACAAGACCAGGCACGGTGGCTCACGCCTATGATCCCAGCACTTTGGGAGGCCAAGGCAGGCGGATCATGAGGTCAGGAGTTTGAGACCATCCTGACCAACATGGTGAAATCCTGTCTCTACTAAAAATACAAAAATTAGCCTGACGTGGTGGCATGTGCCTGTAATCCCAGCTACTCAGGAGGCTGAGGCAGGAGAATCGCTTGAACCTGGGAAGTGGAGCTTGCAGTGAGCCGAGATCACACCACTGCATTCCAGCCTGGGTGACAGAGTGAGACTCTGTCTCAAAAAAACAAAAAGAAAAAAGAAAAAAGAAATCAGTTTATATACAACTCTTCAAATACTAATAGCACATAAGGATATACTTACATTTTTTTCAAATAAACTACTCTTCAAATATCCTAATAGCACATCTTATTTCAGTATTACAATTTATATTAACTATCTTTAGATAGATCCTTTTACATATATACATAGCTTATGTTTGTTTCACATATATTTACTTATACTTCACCATTGCTCTACCTAGACTGAACAACACTTGAAAATACAGATCATGTGTTTTTCTTATTCTGTTTTTTTCCCCTCTTGGCTTACAGCTTCTTACAAGACCTTGTAGAGTCTTATAGAGTTACCTTATATATGGTGAATAACCACTAAGTGTTGTTTCCTGATTAAATGACCAGGAAAAACTCTGCAAATGTATAAAAGGTCATTGCAGTATCAGAACTGCAATTGTGCTTCCTCTATTGTGGACAAGAAGTAATACTGCTAAGTGAAAGAAGAGAACAATCAGGTTAAATTTCAGGTAATATTTGCTAGCAGTTAGGTTACTGAAACATCGTACAACAATTTATATGAGACAGGAGGAAAGCAAACATCTATTGAGCATTTATGGTGCATGGAGCTTGTTATGCATTTGTTCTCATGGAATTCTCAAAGCAAGAATTAGAAAGTCCTTATCACTGTTCCCATTTTACAGACAAGGAAATGAAAGTTCAGAGGGACTACATAACTTGCTTTTGTTCATTTAGCTAGAAAATGGCTAGAATTCAAACCCAGGTCTTCTGACTTCAGAGCTATTGCCGACTTCAGAGCTATTACAGTAGGCTGTCTCCAGCTTAGATGATGTTATAGCACCTTTCTTCACAATGTGAAGAAAGGATTTCTCTGCCTTGCAAGGACGTTTTTAGAAAAAGTCTTTTGGCTGGGATTTTTTTTTTTTTTTTTTTTTTTTTTTAGTTGTGAATGCTTCCCAGTTTTTCCCATGTTCCTTCATAATAGCCCCCATGTTTCTAGAAGAAAATTTAATGTCAGTAATTAACCTCTATAAAATGTCTTAATTTCACAAAGTACATTTTATTTTAGCCAGAAGACAAAGAGCGGGATCCAGGATAGCAAGTAATAAAGTACCCCCCTGCACCCTGCCGATTTAAAGCACCTTGACACTTTCTACAACATGGATGAACCTTAAAAATATGCTAAGTGACATAAGTCAGATACAAAAAGACAAATTTGTATGATTCCACTTATATGAGGTACCTAGAAGAGGCAAATTCAGGGAGACAGAAAGTAGATTAAAGGTTACTAGGGGCTAGGGGATGGAAGATGGGCAGTTATTGTTCAGTGGGTCCAGAGCTTCCGTTAGGGATGATAGAGAAGTTCTGGAAATGGATGGTGGTGATGGTGGCGCAACTATACGAATGTACTTAATGCCGATAAGCTGTACACTTAAGGAGGGTCAAGATGGTAAATTTCATGTTTTATATATTTTACCACAATAAAAATATGACCAAAAAAGGAAATATACAGATGACTATAGTATGACTGTAGTACTATATAAGGGCCATAAAAACAAAGCATATCGTAGGCAAATGAGGTAGGGATAAATAATGAATGAAAAAATGGAGCCACATACACACACAAAGGCACCTTGACACTTTAGGAACTTGGTTGTGGATAAGCATGATAAATGGTACACTTCTCTCACACTAAGATGGAAAGCCTCTGTTCTATCAGGGTTCTATGAAAATTCTGTGTCTTTTTTTTGGTTGCCCAGCCTGGAGTGCAGTGGCATTGTCATAGCTAACAGCAGCCTCGACCTCCCTGGGCTCAAGCAATCCTTCCATCTCAGCCTCCTGAGTAGCTGGGACTAAGGTGTGCGCCACACAGCCCACTCATTTCTGTATGTTTTTGTAGAGACGGGGTTTTGCCATGTTGCCCAGGCTGGTCTCGAACTCCTGGGCTCAAAGCAATCCCAAAGTGCTGGGATTACAGGCATGAGCCACTGTACCCAGTTGAAAATTCTCTGTCTTATTTTCAGTTGACAAAGATCCAGGGCCAAATATATGGTAGCATTAGAACTGGAGGTAGCAAAGTAGGGGTGTGTCTGAGTAGTAATGGCAGAAATTGCCCTGGGGAGGTTAAGACAATAATAATGATGGGTAGCAGGAGACCTGAATGTCATTCAGTGAGCTGGATTCATGGGCTGCTATGGGGCAACAGGGAGTTTCCTGACCACACATTCCCAGAGTGCTTATAGCTGTGGCAAATGCTACAGTTTCTACAATCTTAACATATGGCTTAATATCTCAAAGCAGATGGACTGCTTCATTTGTCTGTAAGGCAAATTTGGTTCAAAACTTAAAATGCAGATATTTCATTTTCTTTACAAGAATTCTTTTCTTACCTCCCAGATTTTCTCCAGCTGTTCAAGGATGTTGGAAACCCCAGGAAACAAAGGTTGACCCTGGAACATTTCAATAAAGATGCAGCCTGCACCCCTAGCAAAGGAAACAAGAGTAAATTGACACTTTGAAAGAAATCATACAAGCGAAACTGAACTACTAGAATTTCTCCTCCCGATAAATATTTTAGGGAGAGTTAAATAGGGACCACATGATATTAAAAGTCTTGGGCCAAAAAAAAGTCCCCATGTCAAACAAAAATAAGAACAGCCCACAGCTTTTTATTAAAATGGAACACCACGAGAAGCAGTTAGGAAAGCAGTAGAGTTAGCAAACATTATAGATCATTCAAGCTCATTATCTGTTTTAGGAGAAGAGGGGAAGGTACTGCACCCCCAAATTTCATTTCATCCCCACTTTTCATTGAGTCTAAGATGCTATCATTGTAAGAAGCATCATTGGATTTTTGCCATTAAGAAAAAAAAAATGCAAGTTAAACTATGATGTGATAGGAATGTTCATTTTATACTTACTAAAGGGCTGTTATAAATTTAATTAAATGTAGATTATTTTCTCATATTGCATACTTGTACATGAAAAAGAGAAACATTAAGCAAAATAAATTGGTTTAGGTATTCCTAAAACTTTTCCACATTCAGCATTTGACTCAGAGTCTTTGATGTCTACACTTATCTATGTATCATCCTCTATATTAAGAATTTGATGATGCAGCATTTCTTAAAATAATCCATAAAACAACTGAGAGTCATCAGTCCTGGGCTCCTAAGCTGGCCTAGCAGTTATGTAGTGTTAGCTTACTTCTGACTCCTGCTTAAAGAATGTTGCTAAACATGTCTGATTTGCTCCTTCTCCACAACAATTTGGTTCCTAGGAGTTTAAAAAAAAAAAAAAAAAAAAAGAGGACTTTTGTTTGCAGAGTTTTCTTCCAAGTTGCTGACACCGATTCTGCAATTTTTTTTTTTTTTGGTGGAATCTTGCTCTCTCGCCCAAGCTGGAGTGCAGTGATGCAATCTCAGCTCATTTTAACCTCCGCCTCCCAGGTTCAAGCGATTCTCCTGCCTTAGCCTACCAAGTAGCTGGGATTACAGGCAGCTGCCACCATGCCTGGCTAATTTTTGTATTTTTAGTAGAAACGGGATTTCACCATCTTGGCCAGGCTGGTCTTGAAATTCTGGGCTCAAGCAATCTACCTGCCTAGGCCTCCCATAAAGCTAGGATTATAAATGTGAGCCACTGCACACGGCCTGACATACACTGTTTAGATTACTTTTCATTGATTGTGTAGGAGAAAGTAGATTTATTGACAATCAAGTTTAAAAACTGCTTTGTTTCTGGTTTGGGAACAGAGTACATATTAAAAGAAAGAGTGAAATTTATTTGTATCTTATCCTGTAAAAATAGACAAAAACTCTTTTCATAATCTAATATTTGGTTTTAACTTAACTGACTGGCTTGTTCTTAGAGTTTTGCTTAAAAAATGATATCAGAGTGAGCTTTGCAAGCAGGTTTGTCCTCCATGAAGCAACAGGTTGTTTTTATTGCCTTTTTTTTTTTTTTTTTTTGAGACAGGGTCACTCAGGCTGGAGTGCAGTGGTGCAATTTCAGCTCACTGCAACCTCCACCTCCCAGGTTCAAGCAATTCTCCTGCCTCAGCCTCCCGAGTAACTGGGATTACAGGCATGCACCACCATGCCTGGATAATTTTTGTATTTTTAGTAGAGACAGGGTTTCACCATGTTGGCCAGGCTGGTCTCAAACTCTTGGCCTCAATTGATCCACCTGCCTCAGCCTTCCAAAGTGTTGGGATTACAGGCATGAGCCACCATACCCAGCCTTATTGCCAATTTTTAAAAAGCCCCATTTTATTCTTTTTCTTTTTTATTTTCTAATATTTTTTATAGAGACGGGATCTCACTATGTTGCCCAGGCTGGTCTTGAACTCCAAGCCTCAAGCAATCCTCCTGCCTTGGCTTCCCAAAGTACTGGGATTACAGGTGTGAACCACCATGCACCTGGCCTATTTTTTCTTTTCTACTGATTTTTGCTGTATAAGAAACATCTTGACATGTGATACAAGAATTTTGATCAGATAAATTTAACTTATGAATCTGGTAGAGTATCTTGAGGTAAATTTGTAGAATTATTGTTATTTTAAAGTTCCTCATTAACTTGTGTTTAAATATCCATGTTCTTTTTGTCTCCTGTCTTTAAAACAAGAGATATTAAGGGTATAAATGAAACAATATATGAAGGCGAATAAAAGTGATGGAAAACTGTCAAATGCTTAAAAACACGCTGGTTGCTAGCAATGATCCACTAAGAGATAAGCCAATGGAGAAACCTAGTTGGTGGGCGCCACCAAATGGTCTCCACCCTGCCCCCTGTGACTTCTCCACTTGCACTTTCTTGAAAGGCCTCACACCATTTTGTTTTGAAGTAAAAATAAATACGTGTCTGTGTATATAAAATACATACATAATTGGCGTATTACTTGGTTATGAAATAGAAATGGAAATGTATTGGCTTTTAAAGGCATGAACTAACCCTCTATCCAGTTACCAAACACCTCCCAGAAACCCCAGGAGCTCACAAACCACTAGAAGGATTGAAAACATTTTAAACAAGGTTCAAAAAATGACATTCCTAGGTTTAAACCTGTAATTCACTTTCTTTTCTCCCCCAAAAAGCCTTCCATTGCCTGGAAGAAGCTTGTTGCCTTTTCATGGTGTGTTTTTTTTGTTTTGTTTTTTTGAGACGAAGTCTCGCTCTGTTGCCCAGGCTGGAGTGAAGTGGAGCGATCTGGGCTCACTGAAAGCTCTTTCTCCCGGGTTCACGCCATTCTCCTGCCTCAGCCTCCCGAGTAGCTGGGACTACAGGCGCCCACCACCATGCCTGGCTAATTTTTTTGTATTTTTAGTAGAGACGGGGTTTCACCATGTAGCCAGGATGGTCTTGATCTCCTGACCTTGTGATCCACCCGCCTCGGCCTCCCAAAGGGCTGAGATTACAGGCATGAGCCACCGTGCCTGGCCGATGTGTTTTCATACTTACAGCTGTAGGGAACCAAGAAGTCATTTTGTTACACAATTCCTTATGTCGTGTCATTTACCTTCTATACCACTAAAATTGTATACAAAATTATGTAAAATATATTGGCAAAAACTACAGCACTCAGGCCATTATGTAAGTACCATAAAGTAACATGAGATGTTTGTGTTCCAGAGATATAATGCCAATATTTGGTTTATATACTTGAAATTCTCCATTTGCATTTTGGGGAAGGTTGAAACCTTCCTTATCTAACAAATCTAAGTCTAAGGTTACTCATTTATACACACACACATGCACACACACTATATATATAGTGTGTGTGTATGTATGCACTTGTGCATGCCTTTAGAACACTTACAAAATTCCTAAATCAATTTTATTTCAGTACATGGACTATCCATAGGTGCCATAAATATCAATGCATTGAAAACAAAGTAAGTCCACACTGTAAGTTTGAAAGGTGACAGATCTGTTCTAGGTGTAAGCATTGTAATCCCAGCACTTTGGGAGGCCAAGGCGGGTGGATCATGAGGTCAGGAGTTCAAGACCAGCCTGGCCAACATGGCGAAACCCCGTCTCTACTAAAAATACAAAAATTAGCCTGGCATGGTGGTGTGTCCCTGTAATCCCAGCTACTCAAGAGGCTGAGGCAGGAGAATTGCTTGAACTGGGGAGCCGGAGTTTGCAGTGAGCCTAGATCGCATCACTGCACTCCAGCCTGGGTGACAGAGCCAGACTCCATCTCAAACAAACAAACAAACATACAGACAAACAAAACTATGCAATTTATCTTATTTTTTTCATTTCTGTTCAGAACTGTGTTGTTTTTTTTTTTTTAATTTGCTTCTTGGCCCTTAAGAATACAAGTCATGTGGCTATCATCTATTTTGCCCACCACAGACTATTGTTAAAGCAAACATTTTAAATATTCTGAACATTCAAGTCCAGATAGGGAACTAGCTTCCACTTCCTTTTATTTTTCTATTTTGTTCTTAAATCTTCATTCCTGGGGCTCCTCTTACCCTACATATCTTTAAGCTTCTCCGAGGATTTCTGCTCTGTGGAGATACCCCTGGGGCAGCCCGTGTAGATGAAGGGGAAATGCATATGCAAGGGAGAAAAGACCTGGTGACATCAAACATTAAACCCTTCCAGAAGGGAGAGAAGCGCTGGATCATTTTATGGTTCCAACTGTGGTTCTTCAGTCAAGTTAGAGGAAACTGCTTACATGTTTTCTCCTCTTTCTGGTTCTCCTTCTACTTTTTCTCTATTCTGAGCATGAACAAATTCTTCCATAAGAGGGGGAAAGATTCCTCAGATTCCTTAGGCAATCCCTGGAGGAAAAAACCATCTCAGGAGTTTTAGGCTTTTTGGAGGTGCAAGGAGCATATCAAAATGTTGTCGGGAGAAATGAATCAGTATTTCATTTTTTACTGTTGAAGTTAATTCAGAATAACGTAATATATGGCAGTGACATGACATTCTCACTTGCTTTTCTCTAGACCACTCTTTTTATATTTGGAAGTTTGCAGCAAGAAATTTGACAGTAAAGAATCTGTTAGGCGGAGACAACTTTCTCTAGTCCTAAAACCAGCAGCTGCCTGAAACTGATACTGAATAGACGACCTTGTGTACTGAAATAAATGCTTCTTGAAAACTCAGTGTACTATGACATGGATGAACCTTGAAAACGTTATGCTAAGCAAAACAAGCTGGACACAGAAGAAGTATTATACGATTCCACTTATATGAGGTACCAAGAATAGTCAAATTCGTAAAGATAGAAAGTAGAATAATGGTTACCAGGGGCTGAGGAGAGGCGGTAATGGGAAATTATCGTTTAATATGTGCAGGGTTTGAGTTTGGGATGATGAAAAGTTCTGGAGACGGACAGTGGTGATGGTTACAACAACAATGTGAATGTACTGAATGCCACTGAATTGTACACTTGAAAATGGTGATGAATGGTAAATTTTATGTATATTTTAACACAATACAAAAAAACTAAAAACCACACCATTTAATAATCCTAAAATATTGTGTTTTTCTCACTAAAGTCCCTAATGGAATCTTTTAAGGTCTGAAAAGGTAGCAGAAAGAGAGAGAAGAAAAGATGTCGGAAGATGAGAGAATGTTGGTTGGGAGCACTGGGAATAACCAATATGTCCTAGTTGCAAGTTTTCCATAATTAACAAGAGCCCCCGTTTATTTGCTCTGGCCCCCTACTGACACTGCTGCCACCAGGCCTCATTGTGAAGGAGAGGCTCTGCACTACGGGTTATAATTGGTTTCTTTAAGACAAAGGTACTAATGCTCACCAAGTATCATCTACCTCCTACAAAGGCATTCACTTTGGACCCTATGGGGTTGCATGGCCTAGCAGAATAGGATTATTTTTCTTTCTTTTTCATTCTTTACCAACTGGAAATCTTCTCCCTTCTCACTTCCCCTCTTATCACTCTGAAAAGAAAGAGAAAAAAATGAGAGGAGAGGGATCTCAGTGTAAACACCCAAGGTCTAGCAATTACTTTGAGGGTAAACAAATATAGTGAGCTCAATGGAAGATGCATATTGTTCTATTTCTACATTACATTTTTAGTTTTACCAGGCAAACAACAATCAAATGAAATCAATAAGAGTAATAATAATTTTAACTTATAATTGCATTTTTATATTGTAAGTGTCATTGTTGCTCATGGTTAAATTCATGAAACACTTATCCATGGAATAACATACATTTTTGTATATGTGGTAAAAAGGTAAGAGATATAGGTTGGTGCCAAAGTAATTATGGTTTTGCCATTACTTTCAATGGCAAAAACCACAATTACTTTTGCGCCAACATAATACATGGTTTAAGAGAGACTTAAAGAACTGGTAGATGAGCTGAAGAAATTACCCAGAATGCATCACAGAAAGTTAAGGAAATGGAAAATATAAAGGAGAGAAGAGAAATGGATAACAGAAGAATATGATCTAATAGTCTTTCACTGGAGCTCTACAGACAGAGAATAGAATAGAGTCAATATTCAAACAGAAAATGGCTGATGAAAGACATGAATTCATAAATGGAAGAAGCACAAGATATACCAAGCAGGGTAAGTAAAAAGAAATCCACACTAGACACCTCCTAGAGAAAACTGCCTAATTACAAAGGCAAAGAAAAAAGTCTTTAAAACATCCAGAGAAAATGAGATCACTTGCAAAAGGAAGGTAATAAGGCTAAAAGCAAACTCCTCGACAGCAACAAAGGAAGACAAAGACGACGAATGACATCTTCAAAGTTCTGAGAGAAACAACTGTCAATCTAGAATCACATCCCCAACAAAACTACCTTTCAATAATTAGGGTTTATCTTCTGAAAACAAAAACAGAGAATTTGCCACCAGCAGGCCTACATACACACACAAAAAAACTCTAAAAGATGTATTTCAGGAGAAAGGAAAATTATTCTGAAAGTGGTAACTAAAGTGCACAAAGGAATAATGAGCAGTCTTAAATTTACTCACACTTAATGAAAATATCTTCGAAGCACATAAAGCAAAAGTGGATAGAATTCTGAAAAATCAATAATATAGTGAATGATTTCAACACACCTTTCGTTGGTAGGTTAAAAAGACGAAAATAATATAAAGAAGATTTGGATAACACAAACAGCAATCTTGAATTTTTGAACATATGTAAAAACAGTGGCTCACGCCTGTAATCCCAGCACTTTGGGAGACCAATGCAGGTGGATCACCTGACGTCTAACGTTCGAGACCAGCCTGGCCAACATGGCAAAACCCCATCTCTACTAAAAATACAAAATTAGCTGGGCGTGATGGTGTGCACCTGTAATCTCAGCTATTCGGGAGGTTAAGGCAAGAGAATCGCTTGAACCCAGGAGGTGGAGGTTGCAGTGAGCCGAGATAGAGCCACTGCATTCCAGCCTTGGAGACAGAGTGAGACTCTGTCTCAAAAACAAAACAAAACAAAACAAACAAACAAAAAATAGCACTCAACAATTGGGCGGACACACACATTCTTCTCAAACACACATTCTGTGTGCTATGAAATTACAAATTCTGATCATATGTTAGGCTAGTGCGTCTCACACTATCTGTGATGAAACACGATTTCGCAATTTGGAGGCAACTCTTAATCTTGAAATAATTTCAGACTTATAGAAAAGTTGCAGCAGTATAAAGAACTCTCGTATATCCTCCAAACAGGTTCAGTCATTGCCAATATTTTGTCACTTTTGTTTCATTATTTTATCTATCTATCTATCTATGTATCTGTCTATATCTTTTCTGAAGCATTAGGGGGTAAATTGTAGATATCATGACTCTTCATCCCTAAATAATTATGTTGGTATTTTCTGAGAATCAACGTATCCTCTTACATAACAACAGTACAATTATCAAAATCAGGAAATTTAACATTCATCCAATACCCCTATCTAATCCACAGTCCCTATTGAAATTTCACCTATTGTTTCTACAGTATTCTTTAGAGCACCATCTCCCTCAAGATCCAATCTAGGACCATGCATTACATTTAGTTGGCATGTTTCTGGAGTCTCCTTTAATCTGGAACAGTTCCTCAGTCTTTATCTTTTAAAATCTTAACACTTCTAATAAGTACAGGCCAGTTACTTTGTAGAATATCCCTTAAACTAGGTTTATCTGATGTATCCTCATGATTAGAGTCAGATTATGCTTCCCCCCAACAGAAATACCACATAAATGATATTATATCCTTCTCAGTGCATCATATGAGGAGACACATGATGCCAGTCAGTCCCATTATTCATTATATTAACTTTAATCACTTGGGCAAGATATTGTCTGCCAAATTTCTCTACTGTAAAGTTACCATTTTTTCCCTTTGTGATTAACAAGTAATTTGTGAAAGGTACTTTGAGACTATGTAAATATCTTATTCCTCATCAAACTTTCCCCCTCTACTTTAGCATTAATTATTCTTGTTTCCACCAAATACTACTATACTGGTTATAAAATAGTGATTTTCTAACTGTCATATTCAATCCAGTTATTAGTTGACATTATTCTGTCAGGAGAAGCTTAGGCTGTCACTCTGTTGCCCAGGCAGGCTGTAGTACACTGGCGCGATCTCAGCTCACTGCAATCTCCTGAGAAGCTGGGACTGCAGGCGTGCACCACCAGGCCCAGCTACTTTTTTGTATTTTTAGTAGGGATCGTGTTTTACCATGTTGGCCAGAGTGGTCTTGAACTCCTGGCCTCAAGGAATCCACCCACCTCGGCCTCCCAAAGTGCTGGGATTACAGGTGTGAGCCACTGCATCCAGTGAGCTTCCCTTCTTATCTAACTAGCCAGGAAGCTAGCTATCTTATTTTATTCAACGGATTATAATCCATTACTCTCATTATTTACTTTGATGCTCAAATTGTCCCAGATTTAACCAGCAAAAGCCTCTTCAAGTTGCTTCCCATGTCCTTTTGACATATTCCTATCATTTTTTGATTACTTTGTAAGGAAATTTTCTGGCCCAACAAGATGCTCCAGGCTCATCTTGTACATTATCTGCCCCAGCTTTAGAATCAGTCATTTATTCAAAGAATCCAAGTTCTTTTTAACAGAAAATGTTATTAAGAAATCAGGGTCTGGGTAGTAGACCAACATTTATGTAAAATATAATAATAAATTTCATTTAAAATATATGCTATATCTGGCATCATTAAATGCAAATCCTCTCTGAGGGAACGCACTTCATTCAGGTCCTCAATGAAATCTCACAAATAAAATTCCAAGGCAAATCAGCATATCACTGTCAAAAACCAATGAACACACATAGGAAAAAAGATACCATATGCAAGAACAAAAAGAAACAATAAACAATGAAATAGACTTACAAGAACCTTTGTTTCAGATATGTCAGACCTTCAAGAGAAGGATATAAAACTTCATTAAAAGTCATTTAAAAATAACTTAAACAGGTGGAGCAATATGCCATGTTAAAAAATTGGAGGACAATACTGTATTATAAAGAAGTAAATTATATACGAATTGTTCTATAATTACTATGCAATTCCAATGAAAATCCCAGGAGCATTTTTCATGAAACTTGAAACATTAAATCTAAAATTTATATGAAAAATCAGAAGAGAAATATAGCCAAAACACTTTTGAAGAAGATGAAATAGGCTGGGAGACTTGGCCTACAAAATATCAAGTATTATTGCAAAGTTATAGACATTAATATTGTGGCACTGGTACAAAAACAGACAAATTGGCAGAACAGAGAGCCCAGAAACAGACCTATGTATTTATGAAAACTTGATATAAAGGAGATTTGGCATGGCACATCACTGAAGAAATTAGTGTGAAACAACTGTTTAGCAAATACAAGTCAATTTCAATGTATTAAAGATTTAAAGTGAAAGAAGAAACTTTACAATCTTTAAAAGAATGTATTGGACAGGCCGGGGGTGGTGGCTCACACCTGTAATCCCAGCACTTTGGGAAGCCAAGGTAGGGGGATCACTTGAGGTCAGGAGTTCAAGACCAGCCTGGCCAACACAGTGAAACCTCGTCCCTACTAAAAATACAAAAAAAGTAGTCAGGCATGGTGGTGCATGTCTGTAATCCTAGCTACTTGGGAGGCTGAGGTGGGGGGAATGCTTGAACCCAGGAGGTGGAGGTTGCAGTGAGACCGGATGGCGCCACTGCACTCCAGCCTGGGCTACAGAGTAAGACTCCATCTCAAAATAATAATAATAATAATAATAATAGTAATAATAATAATGTATTGGACAAAATCATTCTGACCTCAGGAAGGGAAGGAATTTTTAAACAAGAAGCAAAAAGAGCTACCCATAAAAGAAAAGAGTGATAAGGTCAGTAATATTATAATTCAGAACTTTGTTCAAAAAGACAACATAGGCCAGGTGCGGTGGCTCACACCTGTAACCCTAACACTTTGGGAGGCCAAGACGAGTGGATCCCCTGAGGTCAGGAGTTCATGACCAACCTGGCCAACATGGTGAAACCCCGTCTCTACTAAAAATACAAAAATGATCTGGGTGTGGTGGGGCACACCTGCAATCCCAGCTACTCACAAGGCTGAGGGATGAGAATCACTTGAACCCAGGAGGCGAAGGTTGCAGTGAGCCGAGATCAAGCCACTGCAACAGAGCAAGACTCTATCTCACACATAAAATATATATATATCTCTCTCTGAAATATTCACTAAAGAAAATAATGTATAGCGAAACAGATCAACATGGATGAATCTTAGAAACATGTAACATATTGGATGAAACAAAACCAAGTTACAGAAGACTAAAAGCAATATAACATCATTTTTATAAAACCTCAAAATCAAGTAAAACAAAAAAATTCTTTAGAATATCCCTAAAATGTAAAAGGATTATTTTAAAAAGATGTAAGAGAATACTGACCCAAAAAAAGGAAAAAAAATATCAGGTAAAGGCCTTCTAGTGGAGGGGCAGGTTATGGGAAAGGGACACAGTTGATAGGACAGTACGGATTATGTTCTAGTTGTTACACTGGGTAGCAGGTTATGGAGTTCATGTTATTAAGCTTCTGAATTGGTTGGGTGTGGTGGCTTATACCTGTAATTCCAGCACTTTGGGAAGCCAAGGCAGGAGGATCTCTTGAAGCCAGGAGTTTGAGACCAGCATGGGCAACAAAGTGAGACTCTCTCTCTCTACATTTTTTTAATTAGCCAGGTGTGGTGGCACACACCTGTATTCCCAGCTACTCAGGAGGCTTGAGCCCAGGAGTTGGAGGCTGCTGTGAGACAACCTCACCTCTGTACTCCAGCCTGGGCAACCAAGGGAGACCCTGTCTCTAAAAGTAAATTAAACTTCTTAATCTACATCAGCTTTCTTAATCTTGACACTACAGACGTTTTGGGTTGGATAAATCTTTGTTGCAGGGGCCTGTCCTCTGCACTGTAGGATGTTTAGCAGCATCCCTGGTCTCTACCCACTAGATGCCAGTGCTACCCCCACCCCCCTACCCCCAGCTGTGAAAACAAAAAATGTTTCCAGACATTGCCAAATGTCCCCTGCAGAGCAAAATTGCTCCCTGGTTGAGAACCACTGATCTACATATATGTTATATACACTTTTGAATGTTTTAAATATTCCATAATAAAATATAGTTTAAAATTGATGGGTAGAAGTTTCACTCTGTCTGTGAAACATAATCAGGAAGCTATCATTAAGAGCTGAGTAAGCCAGAGCCTGCCGGAGTCCTTTGAAGTGACAGTGCTGAGCAGTGTGAGCTGACAGTTTCAGGAGGGTTTTGACTAGCAGATGATATTTCTAGAAATTGTGCCGGGTATCAGAAATCAATGACTTACACTGGAGAAAAATGTCTGCAACCTTTCTTAATTCTTTGGGAGATCTAAAAGCTTAGCTTAGTCTCTTAGGACACCATTTAATTTTTAAAAATCAATTATGGATTTTTGAAAATAGGGCTTTGTGTTTTTATATAAACCCTTTCTTCCAAGGTACTGAAAGAGATTCATATATTTCATTACCTTTGGAGAGTTGGCTGTGTCTGTAAAGTCATCACATGTCTAACAGTGGCCCCCAGATGACTGGGAGGTCTCCAGGAATATGATCCAGAGAAAATAACACTGCCGTTCTAGGATGATGAGTGTCTGAGAGCTCACTATCGCACCCCATTAACCTTAGAGCCTCCCCAGCTCTGTGGCTTTACTTGAGAGCACCTATCTGGATTCCTTCCTTCCTTCCTTCCTTCCTTCCTTCCTTCCTTCCTTCCTTCCTTCCTTCCTTCCTTCCTTCCTTCTTTCCTCCCTCCCTCCCCCACCTCTCCCTCTCTCTTCCCTTCTCCCCCTCTCCCCCTCTCCCTCTCCTCTTTCCCTCTCTCCCCCCCCCCCTTTCTCTCTTTCTTTCTTTCCGATGGGGTCTCACTCTATAACCCAGGCTGGATTGCAGGGGTACCATCAAGACTCACTGCAGCCTCAATTTCTCAGGCTCAGGAGATCCGCCTACTTCAGCCCTCCTGAAGTGTTTAATTAGCCATCACACCTGACTAATTTAAAATAAAAATGTAGAGACAGCATCTCACTGTGCTATCCAGGCTGGTCTTAAACAACTGGGCTGGGAAGCGATCGATCCTCCAGCCTTGGTCTCCCAAAGTGCTGTGATTACAGGCATGAGCCGGCACGCCCAGTTACCTATTTGGTTCTTATACTTGTACTATAGTTCCATTTAACTACAATGGGGAGAGTTTATTACCTTCAATTTTTAAAATGGAGAAACATAGACACAGAGAGGATACATGACTTTTTCAAGATAACAGAATCCAGAGTTAACTGATTAGAAATCGAACTGGCATGAAAATCGAGTGTCTTGAAGCTTGGTCTTTTTTTTTCCCCCCCTAAACCAGGCTCTGAACTATGTTTGAACTTGTGTGAGTATGTTCATGCAGATGTGTGTGCATGCACATGCACGTGTGTGCACATCTGTGTGTCTGTGGTTTGGGGATGTATGTTTCTCTGAGGATAAGGTGTTAAGGAGGAGACAAGGCAAAGGATTAAAGAGAGGAGCTAGGAGGAAAGGCATGAAAGAAAGAGCATGAGATTGCCAGGGTGCAGTGGTGTAACCCTATAGTCCCAGCTACTCAAGAGGCTGAAGTGGGAGGACTGCTTCAGCATGGGAGCTCAAGACCAGCCTGGACAATCTAGTGAGACCTCAACCTCAAAAAGTAAAATAAAATAAAAAGAAAGAGTGTTCGATTCAGAAGATGCCTTGGCAAGAACACTGTGAGTCTCAGTTCAACAGTAAAAGGTTGTAGAATAATTGCAAGAATCAAATGAGATGTATCTTTGAAAGTACTTTATGTTTCTGTATATAAATATTAGTATTTTTTTTAGTAGAGCTACTCAGGAGGCTGAGGCAGGAGAATCATTTGAATCCGGGAGGTGGAGGTTACAGTGAGCCGAGATCACGCCACTGCATTCCAGCCTGGGCAACAGAGCGAGACTCCATCTCAAAAATATATATGTATATTAGTGATTGCCATTATTAGAATTATTGTTAAAATATCATGTGGATGATAAAGCAACCCTCGTGAGTAGGATGACTCACACTTTCTCCATTTTCTTGGTACCACTCTTACCATATGTCCAGCTCAGAGGAATATTCAGTGGCTCCCAGCAAAGCATCGGGGGGCCGGTACCAGAGGGTCACGACTTCTGAAGAGTATGTCTGGCTGGGAATGGACTTGGCCCGAGCAAGACCTGTCCAAAAGGGAAAAGCGTAAAACCCATTGTTCTGGACCTTGGCTTGCACCTTGATGCACTGGACCGGGGTAAACACCATTAAAAAAAATAACACAAATTTAGGTGCTTTTAGTAGAACTAATCACTATCTTGACTCTTGTCTATCACTTCTTTAAGTGAATTTCTCAAATTTTGGCCTGCTTTGCAGCTAGATATGGCCTTCTTGGCAGCTGAGTGTGGTCAGGTGACTAAGTTCTTGCCTATATTATATGAACAGAGGTGATGTGTGAACTTCCAGATCATGCCTTAGTGGAGGGGTTAAGGGTTCTGTTTCCCTTTTCTCCTTCCTCCAGGCTGTGATGAGCAGGAGGTGGCAGCCATCTTGAAACATGCAATGGGGGATGGTGGAGCCACGTGACAGAAGCAGCTGGGTGAAGACAGCATGGGGCCACCATACATGCTCTGCCCGCTTAATTCAGGACTGTGTTGCAAGAGAAAGTTAAGTTTCTAGCATGTTATACCTCTGTAATTTTGGGTCTCTGTAACAGAAACTGAGCTCAGTTCATGACTAACATGGCCACTTTCCGTTTTGGCACTCCAGGAAAGCCCAGTTTAGCAGATAAACCGTAGGGACTGCTCATCCAAATTAATCAGTTTGGTAGGACCTTAGATGAATTTCTAAGTGCTGTTCTGCAAAATGAGTCTTTCTGTCAGTCAGCTGTTTATCTCACAGAATTGCAAAAAACCTTCAATAGATGAGTTTGCTATTATGGAGAATTGATAAACAAATATCTGTTAAATGCTTACATGTCAGGATAAAAGCTGCCATCTCAGAATAAATACTGCAGTGATAGTATCACCATTTGGCATCTGCCAAACAGAGAAGACTGGTTCCTTAGCTCACATAGAGCCAGTTTTTCAACAAGTATTTATTAAGCACCTACTATGGTACCAGGCACTAGGGATAAAATGATAAGCAAAAACATACCCAGGGTGCCCTCATTATGCTTACAGTCCAGCTGAGACAAAATCATCACGCAAATCTATATATATTTGTGCGTGTGGGTGTGCGCACACATGTGCATATATTTGTGTGTATGCATGTATTTGTGTGTGTGAATATAAGTATAAACTGTGATAAGTGCTAAAATGGAAAGATACAGTGATACTTAGAGGAAATCTGCTTCACTTTAATGGGAACAAAACTTTGCATCTCATACCTAGATAAAGAAGGTAGGAGAGCAGGAACAAGTGTCCTGGAGTCTCCATCCTGACAGGAGTCCATGCTACAATCTGGGGTTAGCCTCTTTATCATCTTGAGATAATCTCGATCTACTCAAATATAATTTGTATTTCACTTAGATTTAGGAAAACTTACTAAGTACAGTTTACTCTACCAATGTCTCTATATCAAAACTGGCAGTGGGGCAGTAGAGGTGCCCAGCTTTTGGCCATCTGACTAAACTGGGACTTGGTGGAATCCTAGAAAGCTACCAATCCCTCCCTGTTTCGTGCCTCACACTTCCTTTATGGTAGTTTGATATCCTCACAAAGCATCATGTTCTCAGGCCTCCAGTTTTCAAAGGCCAGGCCCAGTCGATGCTTAAACAAGCGCACACAAAAGCGTCATTGTTCACAGCCCAGAATGAGACCCGAGGGGCGACTTACCAAAATCAGCCAGTTTGAGCTCTCCCAGGTGACTGATGAGTAAGTTCTGAGGTTTCAGGTCCCTGTGAAGAACGTGTTGGTGGTGGATGTACGCCAGGCCCCGCAAAAGTTGAAACATGAAAAGCTGGAAGGAAGAAACACTATCCATAAGGAGATTTGAGCCACCACGTGCTGATTTCGCCTCTAAATCAAAAACAGTCATCTCAAAGAATATAGTAAAAGTGTCTCTTGAGAGCCAAAAAAAAAAAAAAAAAAAAGAAGAAGAAGAAGAAGAAGAATTTTACATTCAGAGGGGGAAGAAAAAGGACAAGGAAAGTCAAGTAACTAGACTGTGTCCTAAACAAAGGGAATCCGGCTTTTCCTGACATCTCATTTCTTTGATACTGAAGGAATTACCCTTCTTTAAAAATCTAAAGTGAAACTTTGAAGTTTCCTTTGGAACACTAGTTATTGATTTAGATGTGAAAGATTTAATTTTTTTCCCCACCGATGAACTTGGCATATAAGATCAAAGTTGACCTGGAAATGATATTCTAAAGTTTACAACTGCTTAAGTTTTCCAGGCTCTCTGATATGAAACCCTTTTAAAAACACAACACAAGGAGACCACACTAAAAAATATATCTTTAGATGGTATTAGAAAATAAAGAAATCTTTATCTTCTTAAACCTATTTTTAAAGTCTTAAATTCAAAGTCGAAAACAAGGGAAATACATAGTACGATGAAAAGGGAAGAGAGACCAAAAGAAGTTAGACTTCCCCCCTCAAAAAAAAATCAAAAAAGAATAAGGAATAAATTGTAGGGGGAAGAAGGGAGAAAGGGTAAATGGTAGTGGTGGAGAAATAAAAGGGAAAAACACATTCTAAGCCCCAATTTAAAAATGTTTCATGTGGTTATGAGGCACCGAAACCAAAGCCATTACTAGGTTCCCACCATCACGGAAACTTACGGGAAAAAAAGAATGCTTAGTATTCCAAGTATCTTTTGCTATTTTCCAGTGCCATTGGCAACTGAGAATTCAAACACCAACATCAGTATTTATAAAGACCTGTGTCAACTGAGAACATGTTCTGGCAGTTAAGAAAGGAAGGGCCGGGCCCAGCATTCCTGGGACGTGGGCAAAATGGCAGATGCAGAGTTATGTGGATTAATCCTCTTTTTCAACAGCATCTTAGAAAACTAGGACCTTCAGAGATGCTAGGACCACTACTGACCTAACAATGACCTGGAGACACTGGAGCCAAATGGTCCAATGGAAGCAGGAGCATGGGGAGTTACCTGCCATAGCAGACCTGCAGCTGTGCAGGTTTCATGTAGCTACCACATCAGGTTCATAAACCATTTAAGAATTTTAAAAATTTCTTCTGGCTCCTAGTCAAATGTTAACTGGTTCCATGAATCTTCCCAGCATTTTCTCTTCCTGGTGCTTCAAATATACACACACTATTCATTTTACCATTCACCAAGCCACGAAGCTTCCACAGCACAAAATTCCTACACTGACATTTAAACCTTCTGATTGGTTATAAATATAAATGTGTTCATGGAAAAGACAATACAAAGAACCAGCTTAAATTCCAGGTAAAAGACAAGAAGATACCATAGTATGTGCTTAAAAATATGTTTTTCAGACTGACCCAGTGGCTCATGCCTATAATCCCAGCACTTTGGGAGGCCAAAGCGAGCAGATCACCTGAGGTCAGGAGTTCAAGACCAGCCTGGCCAATGTGGTGAAACTCCATCTCTACTAAAAATACAAAAATTAGCTGGGTGTTGTGGTGTCTGCTTATAATCCCAGCTACTTGGGAGGCTGAGGCAGGAGAATTGCTTGAACCTGGAAGGCAGAAGTTGCAGTGAGCCAGGATCGTGCCACTGCACTCCAGCCTGGGTGGCAGAGCAAGACTCCGTCTCAAAAAAAAAAAAAAAAAGTTTTTCAATATGCAGGACTAGGGAAAGAGGAAGATGAAGACAGGTAGATAGAAGACAGGAAGTTGGTGACCAGTGAGGGATACAGCCTTTGGAATAGCATGCTTATCCTCAGTTTGCAGAGAAAAACAGGGCTCAATGTAACTTTAAAAACATGTCTAGGACGAGTCAGAGCCAAGACTCAAATTCAGACTTGTCTGACTCCACTATACCATCCTGAGAAACTAGAGAAAAGACAGAAAATGAAAACATGAGAGGGAAGGAGAGAGCGAGCTGGCTGAGTCAGAGACAGAACTTCTTAGTAGGTCAGCTTGAAATGCCTTTTATGTCTCGAGTGTAGACTGTTCTCACTAATTAGCCACAGTCACTTCCCACCTTCTTGCCATTCAACCCCTTTCCTCTCTGCCAGATACGTCTACAGGCATTTGTAAGTGGTAAAGCACTGCAGCATTAAGGTATGGCATTTTATAACCACATTTCTCAAAACTTTTGTGCTGACAAACCTCACGACCCACTCACCCTTTCATCTCTCCCAACCTGGATTCTTCCTTCAACACTGCAGAAGCTTCACCAGTTACTGCATCCTAACATAACCAAATATGATGGCGTCTGCACAGTTCAACATCAGCCAGACTGTGGGTGACTCTTTCCAGAAAGGCTTCCCAAATCCCAGGGGTTAGACCTGTTTCCAACTCAATAAGGTTTGGGGGAACAAAATAATTCCATTGAACTAGTGCCATCTGGGCCAGGAGTTACTCAAAAACCAATGAGATCTGTTAGCCAACTCCTTATAGGGAAGCCTGAGTCCTTCCATCCCCCTGATCCCTGGGACTCATTCTACTAGAAATATGAAACAAGATAACCTCACTAGGATTCCCACCCTGCCTTCCTTGGTCACAACTCAAAATATAAGCTTCCGACTATTCCTTTTCCTCCCAACATGCTCATCTCCATTCTGCTCTGTGCTTCCTCTGTTTAGCCTCGTATCTATTGCTCCCCTCTCCCCCAAACCTTTTCACTGTTTACTCTCCATTCCTCAATCCTGCTTTAAAAACTACCTAAAAGCTAACTTCTGGTGAATTTCCTTCTGGCTCCTTTCCTTAAATGAGACCTTGAGCTCACTGCTTCCCTATAGTATTCTCAAGTGGATATTAGTTTTTCTATAACTTCCTCATACCTTTGACCACTGACAAGTGTCATAAGCTGCCTCCCTTTTCCCCACTACCACTTCAAAACCATTACTGCTCTACTTTTAAGTAAAAACCCCTGTCCCTTGGATTTTAATGCCATCCAGTGACATCTTCCATTACTCTTCTTTTAGCGGTCATTCACTGAACTCTCAATCACTCTCTGTCATTCACTGAAGATGTGGGCACTTGGATTACAGCTGTTGCCTCTATGACATTAGTGCCCATGAGAACAGCTCTAGCCAACCTCAGCTCCAATGATCTGCTTCTCCAGTCCACTTCAGACACTAACTCCGGTGGTCACACACTAGATCTTGCCATTGTATGGAATTGTTTGTCCTCTGAAATACAAAATTCATCCCCCTATAAAAATGCTTTTGCAATGATTGTGTCATTCACAGTGTTTTTTACCATGGTTTCCTATGACTTTTCCTATGAAACCCAACAGATACCTCTTATTCCTTATCTTTGCAGCATTTGGCATCATAGACCATGCCTTCCTTCCTGAGGCGCTGCTCTTCTTTCGGTTCCACAATCTCCTAATTTTTTTTCTACCCCTCTGGCTGTTCTTTTTATAGATTCTACTTCTACTGATATCTAATATATTGATATTCTGGCCAGGCGCAGGGACTCACATGTGTAATCCCAGAACTTTGGGAGGCCAAGGCAGGAGGAGTGCTTGAGTCCAGGAGTTTGAGACCAGCCTGGGCAACACAGCAAGAAACCATCTCTATAAAAAATAAAAATAGGCCAGGCACAGTGGCTCATACCTGCAGTCCCAGGACTTTGGAAGGCCAAGGCAGGTGGATCACTTAAGGTCAGAAGTTCAAGACCAGCCTGGCCAACATGGTGAAACCCCGCCTCTACTAAAAATACAAAAATTAGTCGGGCGAGGTGGGGGGTGCCTGTAGACCCAGCAACTCGAGAGGCTGAGGCAGGAGGCTTGCTTGAACCCAGGAAGCAGAGGTTGCAGTGAGCTGAGATTGCGCCACTGCACTCCAGCCTGGGCAACAGAGACTCCCATCTAAAAAATAAACAAATAAATAAAAATTAAATTAAAAAAATAAAACATAATAAAATAATAAATAATAACATATTGATATTCTTAGGGCTCCATCTTTGATCTTCTGTTATCACTCTACACATGCTCCCTTAGCTATCTTACCCATTGACAGTGCTCTAATGAACAACTGTATTCTGATGATTTCAAAATCTTTATCTCCAATTCAGATTGCCTTTCTACTTTAGGCCCACATAGTCTGGAGTTCGCCTGTACATCCCGCAATCACCTCAAACTTAGCATGTCTAAAACACAATTCACCGTATCTCTCCAAAGTAAATTTTTCTTTCTGATTCTCTATCACAGTGACTGGCACCATTATCCATCTTAATACTCAAATCCAGAAAAAAATATCGCGGACTCTTGTTTTTCCCATCAGTTCTGGCTAAGTAATTGGTCTCATATCTGCCCACTTTCTCCTACCATCATCTCACATCTGTACCACTGTGGTTCTGATTAGCCTCACTGACAAGGCTGGAACCTTAACAGACACCAGCATTCAGGGAATGAGTAGAGGGAGAGAGGTAGAAGAAAACAAGGAGAAAGTAGGGTCAGGGGAATATAACATTTCGAAAAAAAAGTATTGCCCTCATTCCAGTCTATTCACTACACTGTCATCAGTGTAAGCTTTATAAAAAGAAAATCTGACTTTATCACCTCTTTGTTTAAAACCACTTAATGGCTCCTTATATAAAATAGCACGACTGTGATGTTGTGAAATATATGTTTGATTTTCAGCTAGATTCCTGGCAGCCAACTCCTAAAATCCTTAGAATCTCCAAAGTGATGTCTTTTTGTAGAGTTGACCGATAGCTGGCAGACCCTTGGGTAGCTTTAGGATAGGGACTGGTCACTGGAAAGACCAAGACCCGATTAGGGAGGGGAGAGGGGCTGAAGGTTAAGTTGATCACCAGAAGGTTAAGTTGATCACCAGTGGCCAATAGTTTAATAAATCATGCCTACACAATGAAGCCTCTGCAAAACCCAGAAAGATTAGGGTACAGAGACCTTCTGGATAGCTGAACTCTCATGGAGGCTTCTGGAGGAGGATTGCCTGGGATGGGCATGGATGCTCTGTGCCCCTTCACACATTCACTGATGCCTCCACCTTGGAGAACTCATCCTTACTCCCACCTGCTTTGATTTGGATAACCTCTTCCTTTGTGCCTCCATATACCCACAATAAATTCCTTTATTTATTAGTGTGTCCCTCACAAATCCACAAGGTCAATGCAGTCAAGAGTATGACTTTTAGCTGTATTTCCGATGCTTGCAATACTGTCCACTATACCCTCCTTCTTGAAATTGCTTCTTCCCTTAACTTCCATGACAGTGTGTATTTTTTTCCAGATGCTCTGCATTCCTATAAGCTGCTTCCCTTCGTTCCTTAATTTCCTGTTCCTCTTCTCATCCCAAAAGGCAAAAGTCTCATCATCAGTCCTCCTTTCTTTGTGTCTTTGCTCTTTTGGTTGCCTATTCCTTGTCTTCTAAACTCTATGTGCTGAAGACCCTGAGATCTACACGTCCAGCTCACAGCTCCCTTCTGAGCACAGATTTCCTTTTAGATTGCCTACTGCTCATTTCCCTTTGGAGATTCTGTCTCACCTGGGACCTCAACATGTCTGAAACAGGACTCCTCCTCTTTCTTTCCAAACCAACTTCTTCTTCTTCTATTTCTGTTAATAGAGCTACAATTCTCCTCGTCAGTCAAACTCAAAACCAGTTATGTTTGGCCCCATCCTTTCCCTCCTCATGCTCACATTACCAAGAGGTGAACTCTTCTTTGTTACTGATTTTCACATTCCTCTCCATTCTCATTGTCACTACCATAATGTTGTACTTGATTACTAATTGCTAACTAGATCCTTGCTCAGTGCTTGGCTCTTGATCAGCACCATCTGCATCAGCTTGGCTCATGTTAGAATGCAGAGGTTCAGGTTTAACCCCAGACTTGCTGAGTCAGGTCTCCGGTCACTTGTCTGCTCACTGAAGTTTGAGAAGCATTAGGCCAGGCCACATCAATAAATTCTTTGGCTCACACCTGTAATTCCAGCACTTTGGGAGGCCGAGGTGGGAAGATCATTTGAGGCTGGGAGTTTGAGGCTGAGGTGAGCCATGACTGCACCACTGCACTCTAGCCTGGGTAACAAAATGAGACTCTGTCTCAAAACAAACAAACAAAAAATTCTTAAGTGGAATCCCTGACTCTAGTCTCTTCTTTCCTTTCATACATCCTACAGACCACAGTGATATGAATTTCTTCTGATCATATCATTTTCTCTCAACTCAAATTTAATGACTAATGACTGTACTCTCCAAGGAATAAAATTCACATTTCTTTCTTTTTTAGGGACAGGGTCTTCCTTTGTCACTCAAGCTGGAGTGTAGTTGTGTGATCATGGCTCACCTCAGCCTCAAACTCCTGGGCTCAAATGATCCACCCACCTGGCCTCCTAGGTAGCGGGACTGCAGGTGTATACCACCATGCTCAGCTGATTTTTAAATTTTTTGTAGAGACGAGGTCTTGCTATGTTGCCCATGCTAGTCTTGAATTCTTGGGCATAAGTGATCTTCCTGACTTGGCCTCCCAAAGTGCTGGGATTATAGGTATGAACCACCATACCCTGCCCAAGGTCCACATTTCTTAGAAAATGAGGCTCTCAGCCACCTACCCAATCTATTTCCCCAGACTTGTATATGCTGTTTCACTAATATATTCTGTATTTCAGGTCAACAGAACTAATATATTCTGTATTTCAGGTCAACAGAACTAGAACTAATATATTCTGTATTTCAGGTCAACAGAACTATGGCACTAGTGGGAAAGAATTTTAACTAAGAATCACTTTTAGCAATGGCATAAGTTGGTTCTGTAACCTCAGGCAAAATGTTTGTCCTCTCAGATCTTGGATTTCTCCTCTGCAAAATAAGGAAGTTAGACCAGGCTAGTGCTTTAAAGATTTTTTTACTGCAGTCTACAGTAAGAAATATATATGTATCTGGTATTCACATCCATACATTAAAAATATAAGTACAGTTACAATTGGAGCAAAAGTTGCAGAAAATAATACTTATTCTTTCAAAATGTAATGCATGCTAATATTTTCTATTCTCTTCTCATTTATTTATTTCATTCTTAAAAACGCAGGTTGCTAACCACCATATTGATTTCAAAACGCACTAATGGAACCTGGAGATTGCAAAACACTGTGTTTCCTCTAACCCTAACAAGCCATGACTTTTGGGTCCTCTTCCCTGAACATATCCTCTATTTCCCTACTCTGTACCTTTGCTGAAAACATTTTCTCTCCCTGTAACATGCTCTCCTATTCCAGACTCTTGAAATACAGTGTGTTTAAGATCTGAAATTTCTTTTTTTTTTGAGACAGAATCTCGCTCTGTCACCCAGGGTAGAGTGCAGTGGCGGGATCTTGGCTCACTGCAAGCTCCACATCCTGGGTTCACGCCATTCTCCTGCCTCAGCCTCCTGAGTAGCTGGGACTACAGGCGCCTGCCACCATGCCCGGCTAATTTGTTTTTTTCTTGTATTTTTTTAGTAGAGACGGTGTTTCACTGTGTTAGCCGGGATGGTCTCGATCTCCCGACCTCGTGATCCACCCACCTTGCTTCCCACAGTGCTGCGATTACAGGCGTGAGCCACCACGCCCGGCCTAAGATCTCAAACTTCTTAAAACTAGAAGATATCTTTGATGCCCTTGCACATCTATAGTACTAGATTGTATTTCTTTCTTGACATTCTACACAAGTGTACTGTAATAGTATTGGTGCCTATTTCTTATCTCTTGTTTTTGGCTGTACTCCCTTGAGGGCAGGGATCATGTCTTTTATGTCTAGTTTTCCTTCGAAGCATTTAGCACAGTGTCTGCTATGTGAGAGTCACTCAAGCCTGAAAATCTCACTCTCTCACAGTTATTCTTTCTCCAACCATTCTTCTATTTAATCAACACCTCCAGGTCCTTGAACCCTTCCACTCTCTTCATAACTATCGGCAAGCTGCTTATCTTCACTTCCTTCGCTCAGATTAGACTCAGACTAGATACCACTGGCCAACACCTTAACTTCTGTCTTGATAATCTCTTCAACTCTCTTGCCTACCTGTCTCTTCCTTTCATATGTCTGGCAGAACTTCAACTCTGACTCAATCCAACTGTCTACATTCTCTGCTCCTCTATTCAAATTGCCAAGCATTACCATAAAAAAAAATCCCACAATTGTGCAGATAATGTAATGGTCTTCACCCTTACCAGGGTCCTTAACACATCATGAAACATTCCTATTTGGTTTCTCTAGTTAGCTCCCTATCCCATTCTCCACACAGCTCACTGGTATTTTAATTTTTTTTTTTTTTCACTCTTCTCAACCCTTTGTTCTCAAACATTCCTTTCCAAAACCTTACTTCCAAGACTGGGTTAGGTTCCCTTATTATGTGTTCCCACAGTATTCCTAGTTACTACGGCCATAGGCTTTAGCACTTTGATTCTCACCACCTATTTATTAATTATAGCACAACTTACATTTTTTTTTTTTTTTTTTTTTTTGAGATGGAGTCTTGCCCTGTCACCCAGGCTGGAGTGCAGTGGTGCAATCTTTGCTCACTGCACCTCCACCTCCTGGGCTCAAGCAATTCTCCTGCCTCACCCTCTTGAGTAGCTGGGGTTACAGGCATGTGCCACCACACCTGACTAATTTTTTGTATCTCTAGTAGAGACAGGGTTTCACCATGTTGGCTAGGCTGGTCTCAAACTCCTGACCTCATGATCTGCCCACCCTGGCCTCCCAAAGTACTGGGATTACAGGCGTGAGCCACCGCGCCAGGCTAACAACTTATATATTTCAAACATGCAAAAATTAGTATCATTTACAGTATCTTAAGATAAACTTCCTTTGAATAGGAGCTTCCTTTCCAGTACTTTGAGGTCTATGAGATGTATTTAGAAAATTTACTACTGTGGAAAATGAAGACTGCTTACACCAAATGTTGGGGAGAGGAAAGGGCCTGTGATTTTTCTTTTTGATCAATTGCTGTAACACTGTCCTTCAGGTAACTGAGGGAGTTTCACATTTTCTTTAGACATCATTAGGCGCTGAAGCTCTTGAAGGATAACTTTGATGATATATGAATTCTGACATTTTGCTAGCACTGATATAGCTCTTGGGTTCACCATTCCATTAGAACTATTAACTCCATTCATATTAATTTTTGTTACAAATCTTACAAACGGGAGTGCTTCTGGGTATTTAGGTCCACATTCTATTTTAAGGCTATATATTCTGTTTTCATAAATTGCCTGAGCCCATGGTGGCTGCCATCTTGCGTTGCTGTCGCTTGAAGGGTAGCTCTCACTGCCTATTTAAGTTCATATATCTTACTGGACTTTAAGCTCATTGAAAATAAGAAACACAACTTATTCATTATTGAAACCCCAGAACTTATTACAGCACTAAGTACTCAATAAATATTTCTTAAATGAATGAATAAATGAATACATAAATAAATATTAGTTAAATGAATAAATACATCATATACAAATTTCATATGGTTATTTTAAGAGCCAATCAATTAATTAATGCCAATAAAACCTTAGGGAATGAAAAGTATGAAATATAAATGGTTTCTAAAATTTATAACATGTAGAATTATAGCTAGTTAAAAGTTTATTATTATTTCTATTCTAATGACTGGAAAAATAGGAGTTAGGGCCACATATATAATAGGATCTGCTAGAACAAGTATTTCAGATTTCATCACAGACCACAGTAATCTGATAGGATGAAGGTATTTATTTTACGATGGCCTAGCTTTAATTTTTTCCTTTTAGTATAATTCTCCTTCACTTGTTTATTCATCTAAAGACACATTTGCATGTGGCCATGACTGACAGCATTAGGTTGCTCAGAAAACATTGCTCTATATCTTAAGGGGCAACTCAGTAACTCTTTTTCTTTTTTCTTTCTTTCTTTCCTTTTTTTTTTTTTTAAAAAAAGAACAAAAACAAAACTTTTCTCTGGAATATCAGTGATGTCCATCCTCTTATTTAGTATCATAGGACTTTGCTTTGTGAGGCAGTCTGTTTCAGAACTCTCCTTCTGTGGGCAAGCCAGGAGAGGGTCCTGACCCTTAACATACTCACTCTGACATTGTGAGGATGAAGCCCTCCTGGATGCTGAGACATATACTGGGCCAGGTCTGTGTGCTAAATAAAACAGCAGAGAAAGAGAAGAGAGTGAATTCAGTGGTGCTTGGATAGTTTCCTAAAGCAGAACATTGACTTGACTGTCAGAAGGTATTACGAAGTACAGAATTTTAAGAAAAAGGTGCAAAAGGAATATAATCAGGTTTTCTGAGAACCCACTGTTAAGGTCAAACACAGTGTGTCTTTCTAACTGGTGGCTCTTAGAACAAAGCCTGTTTCTCAGCACAGAGATGCTCATTTTAAATGACTGGCACTGAACACGACGACGCAGGAATTTTTCACTCTCCAAGTGTCCTTGGAGGCAAGTCAAGTACACATACCTTACAAGTTCTTTCTGCTTATTTAAATATTTTTTCTTCCAAAAATACAACATGAGTTATTCTTTAGCAAGCTTGCATACAATTTTTAAATATCTTGTGATTTTTACCTTTATTGTCAATGAAAAAAATGTTGGATTCTGCTCAGATAGTGATTAAAACTAGATTAAAAATAAGTGCAAAGGCTTTATTTAGGAGGTAAACTCAAGATCCTCATTTATTATTGCTGATGAGGGGAAAAATGACAGCAAAAGTCATGGGTAAGGAAGCAGGACCAAAGACGGATGTGGGAACAATAAGGTTCTACTAATCACAATAATGAATATTTCCATGATACTTTCTACATTGTGTAATAAAAGTTTTATCATGCCATAAAATATTAACAGATTCATTATACAAGTACCAGGCTATTTTTCTCATGTGTTGTAAAATGCTCGAACAACTCACCATGTATTCAAAAACGAATGTCAGTGTCTCTTTGGTGTGGATTATGTCATGCAGAAGCACAATATTGGCATGTTTCAAACCCTTCAGGAGAGAAGCTAGAAAAATTCAACAAAATGTTAAATCCATCATTGATAATGAAAGTGCTGCTCTAAAGATATCAGGCAGTATATATTTTTTAAACATTTCACATCAAACATTCTGGCTATTTTACTGCTGGAAAACAATCTCTTGTTGCAAAAGAATATTTAAAATTACAAAGAACCTTCATTATTTCAAAAATGGCAAAACATTGCATTTACACAACTTATTGTTCCTACAGGCTACAGTAGTTGCAAAAAATATGTTTCCATTTACCTAATCAATTTCGTCAAAGCACTCAGATCACTAAATGCTCCCCTTTGGGAATCTCATCAACCTAGCTTCAGAGCTACAGGAGAGGCCTGAGAGATAAAGTGCTTTGGACGAGTAGGAAATGGAGTGTTCTGCCTTCTAAAGCAGGATTTTGTGACACATGACCAGTCTCCAAAATTCTAACTCTCACAAGCGGTCAATAAGGCCGGTGGATATGATTGGTGGGAGACAGGGATAAGAGCATGGGGTAAAGAACTGTTGAAACATGATAGAGACTGGAGAGGATTTCCTAAAGGTTATGTTGCAAACCTCTGTGGAAAGCAGAAAATGTGAACTTGAAAAGAGGAGTCAGCCAAACTTGGGGAGCCCAGGGAGGTGAAAGTGGAGAAGGCTGAGGGCTTTCTCTTGTCTCTTCAATAATAGGTTACTAAAGGCAGCCTTGAAGGGAAGAAGTCATCACAAAAGGCCAAGTGGTTGGGAGGGGTTTGAAAGTCTGTCTTTGAGCTTCCGGAGATAGGAAGACCTCTGGCTTCAGGAAAGCAGAGACTAGAAAAGGTACAATAAAGAGACCATGAGGCCTGGGCATGGTGGCTCACACCTGTGATCCCAGCACTCAGGGAGGCCGAGATGGGTGGATCACCTGAGGTCAGGAGTTTGAGACCAGCCTGGCCAACATGGTGAAACCCCGTCTCTACTAAAAATACAAAAACTAGCTGGGTGTGGTGGGGCGTGGTGGTGCACACCTGTAATCCCAGCCACTCAGGAAGCTGAGGCAAAAGAATGCTTGAACCTGGGAGGCAGAGGTTGCATTGAGCTAAGATTGCACCACTGCACTCCAGCCTGGGTGACAGAGCAAGACTCCATCTTAAAAAAAAAGATGATGAGGCTCACTTCAGGGCATCCCTGCATGAATAAATCGTGTCAAAGCTTAAAGGAAAGGAAAAGTAAAGGATAAAAACTCAAAGCAGCATTCTGTAGCCTATGCCTGCATATCATGAATCTCCTGCACCAACTCCCTCCCAGTGTAGAATTCCATAAGATTAGAAACAAACAACTGAAATATTCCCTTAAATTTAGGAACAAAATTATTTTCTTCAGTCATCAACCTATTTTAGTGAATCTGTCATTTTGCCCTCCTGGCAGCCATTCTCCCTTCTAGTAGGGGCACTTGTATTTTCCCCTGGGGAAACAACCGTCTTCTTCCTCAGACCATGCTCATCTGGCAGGCCTGACCCCGCCTCTACCCAAGAGTGGGCATGTGACCCAGAGCTGACCAATCAGAGCACGGCACTCCCCTATGCCTAGTGATTGGTTCTGAGACAGGCACAAAACCCAAGTTTGGCAGAGCCCTGTTTTGCTGGTGCCATTAGCAAAGAAGTGCTTTCTTTTCTATTGTGAGAGCTAAACTTGTAGGATTTAGCTAGGAGTTGCTGAGGTCAGATTACCAACACCTGGTGACAGCATGCCTGGGAATAAAATGAAGGCACGGCAAACCAGTGTTGGGTAATGAGAGACATGGCTTCCTGGTGGTATTTCTTATGCCCTACCAGCCTGTAGTTATCAGATCTGTGAGCCAGTGAATTGCTCTCTTTACTTGTCAGTTTAAGCTGACTTACACCAAAGGAGCTCCATCATACCTGTTAACCCTATTTGCTGTAATGACTAATGCTCTAATTTTTACTTTTTGCCCCCAGAGTCCTTATGGGCTAAATTTATTATTTCACTTTTACAAATGTGTTGCTTTGTAAATGTAATAAACAACTTCTCAGGCATCTGTTTAATCTCCCTAGTCTCAGACTAAAGGCCACATGGGAATTGAGGGAGTGACTTTCCCCCTTTTTGAGATGCTGCCACACCAGCTAGTACCACACTCAGCCAAGAGTAAGCACTTAATTTGTCAAACATATTTATTGAGTGTCTTAAGGAGAACTGTCTGTGGAGCCAGAAGCCCTAATATGAATCCTGGCCCTGTCACTTCCTATCTGAGTAAGCTCTGGAGAGTATCTCAACCCACGTCTCAATTCATTCCTTAGGAAAAGAGACATCGTCTTTTCTGACTTACTTCATAGGGTTGCTATGAGGATGGAATCAGATACCATTTGTGGAACCTTGGTAAATGTAAAGCATCACAGAGGCAAATTAGAATTGGTATCCCTTCCCTCTTCTTGCCAGCTTCTTGCCCCTGCCTTTCACCTTGAACCCCACTAAACCTCTACTCTCAGTCTTAAAATCTTGTTTATGGTATGTTTCTGCTAGAGTCTTAAACACCTTCCATATTTTCTGACCATCAGTTGAGAATGCTTATACTTTATGTGTATTTTTATTTATAAATTATCTCATACATTTCTCTCTTTCCCCCACCCCTATGTTGCGAAGCATATAGCAAAATTAGATTTCAAAAGGATATGGTAAAACTGAAATTGCTAAGAATATTGTTAAGATATTTTAATTTTATGTTTAATATAATTTTAGTCTCACCTAACTATGTTACTAAAACTCCAGATGCTTCTTTATAAATCATGATGGCATGTTTTGTTCATTATGATGGCCTCATGCTCTCATTTGCTAAAATGGTCAAGGAACAATACCTACTTGGGATGAGGCTTCCTGCTAACAATACTGGATATAAACTTCATGTCGTTTTCTTGATAATTCTAGTTTTTGTAGAAGTAGGAAATGTGTCTGTTTTGTATTTCTCTGTTGTTCACTTACATTGGAATTACTAGTTTTACCCACAACCCAGTTTCTTTGCAGAAATCTTTTTAACCATTCATCCAACTTTTTATCACATACAGATCTATTGGCATTACCTTCCAGATTGTCCAGAACCCCTCCCTTCTTGCCATACCTTCTGCCAGCACCCTGGACCAAGCCACTATCATATGTTGGTTGAATTATTGCAAATGCCTCCCAACTGCCTGCTTCCCCGCTTCCTTCCTATGGCCACTTATTCACAGGACAGCCAGACACTGCTATCCTTCTCAAATGAGTTAGGGCATGTGCCTCCTGGTTCCAAACCCTCCAGTGGCCTCTCAACTCATGCAGAGTAAATTGAAAGGACTTGTGATTTCCTGCCCACCGTGTTGGCTGTGCGCATCGTGACCTGTCATCTCCTTACACTCCCATCTTTGCTCACTTGGCTTTAGCCTCATTGGCCTCCTAGCTGTTCCTTAGACACACTTGCAAACACATTTCCAACCCGTGGTCTTACACTTCTCATTGTCTTTTCCTGTAACCCTCTCTTCTCACCTCTCTGCCTTCATCCTTCCTCACTTTCTTCAGAGCCTCCGCTCAAATGATACACACAGGTACAGACTTCCTTGACCATTCTACATGAAAAAGCAGCCATCTACTCCATCCCATCTCAGCAGCCCTCCACACCATCCCACCTCTACCCCATCCTACCCTCTCTCTCTCTGGGCCCTGCTTTATTCTTTTTCATAGTGCCTATCACCACCATCTGACATATTATATATAAATATTTGCTTATTGTCTGTCTCCACAATTGAGAATATAAACTCCATTGAGAGCGGGCACTTTTGTTTTTTTATTGCTATATACCCAGTGCCTAAAACAATGTCTGGCACTCAATAAATATTTATCTTTAAATTAGTGGTCACTAATTACCTAATATCCTTTCTATACCTCTAGTTGGTTGGCAAAGGGTGTTTCTGTTGAAGATGCTTTTATTCCCCCTTTCTTTTAGTTGTCTCCCTCATTAGATTATAAATATTGTATGCTTTATGGCCATGCCTATTACTGCTTTTCTAGTGCCCTAGAACTACTGAAATCGCTATATGAAAACTGAATTTTGCTGAATAATGAATAGGGAATTCAGATGAAAGAGCAGATGATGTTTAAAGCATTTATCTCACAGTATTGTTTATCATTTTGGTCCATCCACCAGAGGGATCTGAAATGCCTACAGCCTCAGATGTGTGGGTCTTAAACCCAGGAAGAAAAGGTCTTTCTTTCTTCTAATTTTAAGGACATTTTATAAACTGCACAGCAGGATGTGATATCTGTCCTGCAGACTAAAGAGTTGAGGGACACAAAAATCAACTGAGAAGGGCAAAGATCCTAAAATTAGCATTCTGAGTCTCATAAAATAGTGTTTTTTATTATTCATGTATCCTATGTATACTTATTTTTGTTTTTCTTCAAATAAATGACACAAAAGTAAATAGAGATATCTTTAAGTCTCCAGAAGAAAGCTGATCTTCCAAAGTCCTAGGATGTGGCTCTATATAATGAAGGCCTGGTAGTCAAAGTCGTCTTTAGGCTGTAAACTCATTGAGGGCATGGATTGAACTTGCCCTTGTCTTTGCATCTCCAGCACTAGCACAGGCCTGGCATGTGGTGCTCAATAAATGCTCATGAATTAATGAAAGCCAGGCCAATTGTAATGAGTTTATGAGGAATCATATAATGAGTCAAGGATGGAGTCCTCCCCAACCTTCATTGGACATTGAATTAAAAAGTGTTTCTAGTCCCTGTTGTTACATTTCCTCTGAACTGAGAATCACAAATCAATGAGTCAAGTTATGCATTCCAAGAAAAGAAATAATTGAAATAATTTTAGATAAATGTTAGAGAAATAGTAAGACAAGTGTCAGATAAGTAGTTGTCTTGGTATCTTTGGAATTGTAATGCTGATCACATACCATTATCCTGGCATTGTTTTGTTTTATAAAGATGTAACTATGCACAGTGGATTTGCTATATTTGTGATGTGATTTGATTGTGTTCAATGGTAGACTTCCTGTCAACCAGGCATACCCTAGACTATTTGTGGTCATTGGCAGTTCAGAGGTTCTAATCAGCCTCCTCCCCTGCCTCATTGTATGACCTTAGAGAGGATCCTTAGCCTATTTTTGGCTCAGTTTTCTCATATATGGTTTGGGAATCATTACTTTGTAATGTTTTTCTACTAGAGAATGATCTTAAAAGATTCTTAGCTGAGCTGTTTCTAATTTAAACACTGCAATTACTGGCACTGTAGAATCAATGATAGAATCAGAATTGATGAATATACAACATGATATGTTATTTTATTTAAAATATTTCTTCTGGACACACAAGTGGCCAACAAACATATGAAAAAATTGCTCAACATTACGAATCATCAGAGAAATGCAAATCAAAACCTCAATGAGATACCATCTCACACCAGTCAAAAAGGCTATTATTTAAAAGTAAAAAATTAATGGATGTTGGTAAACTTGAGAAGAAAAGGGAATGCTTACACACTGTGGGTGGGAATGTTAATTAGTTCAGCTACTGTGGAAAACAGTTTAGAAATTTCTCAGAGTGAGGCAGGGCAGGCGAGCCCCAAAACTGGGGCTTAGCCTGGGAGGGTTCTTAGCTTCACCCAGGAAAGAATTCAAGGGTGAGCCTGCAGTGTTAGACAGCAGCTTTTATTGAAGCAGCAGTGTTCAGCAGCAGTGAGTGTACTGCTCCTTGCAGAGCAAGGCTACTGTATAGGCAGTGTGCCCAGAGTAGCAGCTCAGAGGTAGCTCTACAGTTACATTTATACCCAATTTTAATTATATGCAAATTGAGGGGCAGTTTATGCAGAAAGTTTTAGGAAAAGAGAGGTAATTCCAGGTTGTCAGGTTGTTGCCATGGGAAAGGGTGGTAACTTTCAGGTGTTGCATTGGCAATGGTAAACTGACATGGCACACTGGTGGGTGTGTCTTCTGGAAAGCTGTCTCCACCCAGGCCCTGTTTCAGCTAGTCCTAAATTTGGTTCAGTGTTCAAGCCCCACCTCTGGAGTCGAGTCCCACCTCCTGCTTCAAAAAAACCAAAAACAGAATTACCATTTGACCCAGCAATTCCATTCCTGGGTATATACCCAAAAGAAAATAAATTGTTCTGTCAAAAAGACACCTAGACTTGTATGTTCGTCACAGCACTCTTCATAATAGCAAAGACATGGACTCAACCTAGGTGCCCAGCAATGGTGGATTGGATAAAGAAAATCGGTACACTGGCATCATAAAATACTATGCAGTCACACACACGCAAAAAGAACAAAATCGTGTCCTTAGCAGCAACATGGATGCAGATGGAGGCCATTATCCTAAGTGAATTAACGCAGGAACAGAAAACCAAATTCCACATGTTCTCACTTACAAGTGGAAGCTAATAAGTGGGGGTATTGGGTACACCCAGACATAAGATGAGAATAATAGACACTGCACCAGGGACTCCAAAAGGGGAGAGGAAGGGAGGGGGACACAGGTTGAAAAATGACCTATCAGGTACTATATTCACTATTTGGGTGACAGGATACCTCAGCATCATGCAATATACTCATGCAATAAACCTGGACATGTACCCCTTGAATCTAAAATTAAAGATTAAAAAAATACTTCTTCTGCATTTTCCTTAATGTTTATACAAAATGTATCATGAAAAACAGATTTCTATTTTTATATTTACTGTTGCTAAACAAATACTTTAGTTAAGCATTTCCAAATTCATCATAATAAAGTAGAAAGGATTTTAAATAGAATAGATATGGATTCTAACAACTCTGATTACTATCTCTGTGACCTCAGACAAGTTACCTAACCTCTCTGAGGCTGGAATTTCTTTTCTCTAAAACAAAAATAGCACATTTTACTTCCTAGGGTTAGTATAAAGGTTTTTAAAAAATATATTATGTAGGGGGAAAGGGAGATTATGTCATGTGCCTGGTCCTCAAAAAAGATTAGTTATACGACTCCTTCCTAAGAAAAATGCTATTAGCAGGCTGAAAGTCCTCAGTTTAAACCAAAAGTTGACCACTTGAACAAAAATATTTAAAACAATGCACATTATTAAGATATTGCTATAAAGTTCATAAAACTAAGAAATGTTATACTATGTAAAAACATAACACATTAACCTATTCAAATGAAAGTATTTTCTCCTAGTTGTAAAAATAAACACTTAAAATACAATTCTAGAGTCAATTATGAGAGATTTCTAAGGTACTATGAAGGCCTCTGCTTTTCTTAATTAGCAAAGGAATGAGAGTGGTAGGGAACACATCTATTTTGTGTATTGCTGCGTATCTAGCAGTTCAGCAGAGTGCCTGGTCATAGTAGGTGCTAAATGAATATTTCTAGAGTGGGTGTATAGAAAGCATACAAATTTTTGAATCAGAGAGATTTGGTTTGAATCACTGCCATATAGTGGAATAATATTAATAATATCTACCTCTAAGGGTTATTAAGAGGATTGAAATAAGTATGAAAAGCACCTGACACATGTATTAAGATATATTTCCCTTGGGAGGCTGAGACAGGTGGATCACCTGAGGTCAGGAGTTCAAGACCAGCCTGGCCAACATGGTGAAACCCCGTTTCTACTAAAAATACAAAATTAGCCGGGTGCAGTGGTGCATGCCTGTGATCCCAGCTACTCGGGAGGCTGAGGCAGGAGAATTGCTTGAATCCCGAAGGCAGAGGTTGCAGTGAGCCGAGATCGTGCCACTGCACTCCAGCCTGGGCAACAAGAGCAAAACTTCATCTAAAAAAAAAAAAATATATATATATATATATTTCCCTTAGTGCTGTTCATACTTTTGCTAGTTTCATAATATCACATGTTAAGGTCAAATGAAAATAGTACTCCAAATGACCAGACTAGTAAATTGCCACATGTATTCTACCTGTATAGAAAGAGACCATATATGTAGTAAAATCATACTTAATAAATCTTTGGCTGCTATAGCATCAGGGCAGCCAAATTGTTCAGGAAAAGCAATTCCTGCTTCAAGGCTGTTTAAAGAAGGCTGCATTACTTGTTCAGTTTTCCTGCATGTGCCTTTCGGTTGCCTTTTTAGCTAGTGACCCTGGATTTTAGCTAATGAACTCCAGCTGTTCTTATTTTGCCTTCCAGCCCTTCTCATTTAACCTCCTGTCTCCCTGGTCTCACATCCTTAAAGTTCTTACAGGAAAAATGGGACAGTGCCAAAGTTTCCAAATGAAGCCTCATATCTTCTTGAGGGGAGAGGGCTCTTTTAACAAGGGCTCCAAGCTTTTATAGTGGTGTAAAAAGAAACATTCATTGTTGGAAATTGGATTCCTAACAATCTCCAATGTGTCAGAAATCCTCTTGTGGTTTTTAATATTACACAAGCAAAGCATTCGGTAAGGTAAGTCCATAAAACAAACCAAGAAAGTCCACAGTTGACTACTAAATGTAATTGTAAACACCTGTGATGGAGAGGCAATTCCTCCGTAAATGTGCAATGAAAGAAACATTTAGCATACAGAACAAAACGGATCCAGCTTTTCTGAACCATGCTGAGAACCATCTGTTAGCAAACCTGGCAAAATGTTTCACTGTTACAGTTAAATGTCAACCTGAAAAACTTGGCTGTGGGCAATATCTAAGCAAAGCCAATCTTAAGCAATTGACAAACTCAAGCTCACAAAGGAGACCTTCCTCTTATGCAGGTGACCTGGGAATTTCTATTACGTTCACAAATACTCTTTAACCTACCCATACATCTCTTTCCAAATCTGATCATCCTTTCATGGAGACCATTAATAAGTACATTAGTTAATGCAGTTTCCATTACATTAAACATTTAAAACCATGCCTTCTCCCAGAATGCACCTGATCCTACCAGGATGAATCTCTGGCTAAACCAATAGCCCATTTGGCCCTCCAATTAAATTCAAAATGATGTATTTCCCAGGGGCTCTGAAAGACTTTTGAAAAGGATATCAAATTCAGTTATAAACTCATTTTCCAAATTGCTTTTTCCATGCCTGTTTGCATAACCCATCCTTACAAGCTCATTTCAAAATCTACTGACTCCATCAGTCACACTGAGACTAACTTGTTCTCTAAAATCTTAGTTTATGTCTTTTATACACTTGTGACTTGAATCATGTGCTCCGTTAAGACTACAAATGACAGAACAAAGATATGGGTTTCTCTTCTCATCCTTCACAGCATCCAGCAGCATAATCTGCATATAGCATGTGCTTAGTAAAGAACAGAAAATAAGTAGTTAAAAGTGGGAGAAAATAAGGCCAGGGAAGTGCCATTTCTCTGGGATTTTGCTGAAATGCACAGCAATCCTATCATCATCTTATTTCAAATGGCTCATGCAATAAAGGTTGATAAATTATATTTTTAATGATTCATTTCACTATGTTGGCTTTATATTTTATATTATAAAGTATTAGTTATCTTGATGGTAAATAAGACATTACCCAGGAAAAGAAGAATGGAATAATAATGGTCAACATTTGTTGAACTCTGAAAAATGGACTCTGTGATAAATGCTTTATATACATATTCTTGTTGAATCCTCATAACAACTCCATGAAATAGTTACTATTATTATCCTCTTTCTGCAATAAACTGAGTCATAAATAGTTAAAGTAATCTACCCAACATCATACCACTAGTGATTGGTGGACCTATGCTTCAAACCCAAGTCCATTTGACACCAGGTTCCTCACTGATTTGCTATACTGCCCAGGGCACAGACAAAATACAGGCAGAACACTAAAAATGCATACCTTCTGGAAAATCTCCAGGTGCTAGCTAACAACATGTTATGTTCAGGCAAATTTCCCAGTAAGAATTTGTGTGATTATATATTTTCTCTTTTATAGGAATTTTCTGAGGTTATATAGGTATAGCCTTAGCACCTAGCATGAGGCCAAACACATGGAAAGTATTAGTAATTGCTCAGTGAATTCATAGTTTCGGTCAAGTGATATAATAGTTTTAAATCTCAATTTCCTCAAAATTAAGTAATAAAATAGCAGTGTAAATGCTCTTGAAAAACTTGTATGAAAAATAAAAATGTAATTATAGTATTCCAGAAGAATCAAAACTAGATGCTGAATGGATCAATGCAATAAATTTTTTACCAAATCAAGGAGTCAAAACAGATCTGTTGGGTCCATTTCTGCTGTTCTTACCTTCTCGGATAGCTGTAAATGGGACTCCTTCTTCTGCATTCATGCTGATGACTTTTAAAGCCACTAGTTGTCCATTTATTCTAGAAAAGAGGGATTGAGGGGCACACACTTATTGAGGTGGTTCTAAGCAGCAATTTATACCAAAGATCAAACAAAAGCAGTTTCACTTCAAAACATATTGTAGCATATAAATCTATAATTTTCTCAAAATAAAAAGTTTAGCATATATCAATACATATATAACATATATATTCCAAAGCATTTTCCCTCTTTACTAAAGTGATACATATATGTCCATTATAGAAAATTTGGAGCTTATTATTTTTCATCTGACTTATTGTAGTGTTTTGGTTTTTGTTTGTTTGTTTGTTTTTGAGACAGAGTCTTGCTCTGTTGCCCAGGCTGAAGTGCAGTGGCACGATCTCGGCTCACTGCAACCTCCACCTCCCGGGTTCAAGCAATTCTCCTGCCTCAGCCTCCCAAGTAGCTGGGATTACAGGGGACCCCCACCATGCCTGGCTAATTTTTGTATTTTTAGCAGAGATGGGGTTTCGCCATGTTGGCCAGGCTGGTCTCAAACTCCTGACCTCAGGTGATCCGCCCACCTCAGGCTCCCAAAGAGCTGGGATTACAGGCACAAGTCACCATGCCCAGCCTTGTAGTGGTCTTCTGACAGTTTCCCTGCTGAGACACTTGCACTCCCACTATTTATTCTCAGCAGAGTAGTTGGAGGCATGCTTTTAAAATGACCATCAGGACAAGTCACTTTTCTGTTCAAAAACCACCATATCTCCATGCATTACTCAGAATAAAAGCCAAATTCTTGCAGTGGGCTTCTAGGTGCTACCTGATCTTCCCAGGTCACACCACTATCTCTCTCTCTCTTCATTTCCTCCTACTGTCCCTTCATTCGTCATTTTATTCATTTATCAGCTAAGTGCCTAGAATAGAGAAGATTTTAATGCAGGTATAAATCCATTGTTTTTAATACAGTGGGATTAAAATCATATTGTTAGTAACCTTTTTTCCTCCATGTAACTTTTCTCTTATAGTTCATTCTTGTATGATCCAATATTTAATAATGATTTAACATTTAATCATATAAATATACTATACTGTATTTAGCCAATTTCAAAAGCCTTTTCGTTGTTTCTAGCTTTGGGCTATTACAAAAATACTGTGATGATCATACTTGTTGACAAATCTTTTCAGAAAACCCCAGTTATTTCCTTAAAGTGGTGGCAGAATTGCTGATTCAAAGGGTACGCAATGCACGTGTTTTCATTGATTTGCACTCGTGTTCCCAAACTGTCCCACAGAGTAATGGTACACTAACTGGTCATGAGAATGGCCATTCTCCCGCTCCCTCACCAACATGGGGCAGGTTTTGTTTTGGGAGCTTTTGGACTTCACTTTTTAGAACAGTCTTAGATTTATAGAAAAATTGAGAATGCAGTACAGAAAGTTCCCACATATCTCCCATCTAGTTTCCTCTATTGTTAATATCTTACATTAATATGATATGTTTGTTATAATTAATGAACAAATATTGGCACATTATTACTAACTAAAGTCCATAGTTTATTAGGATTTCTTTAGTTTTTACCTAATGTCTTTTTTGTTTTTGGTCCAGGATCTCATTCAGGATTACATTTAGCTGTCCTGTCTCCTTAGGCTCCTCTTGACTGTGACAGTTTCCCAGACCTTCTTTGTTTCTGATGACCTTGAGAGTTTTGAGGAGTACTAGTTAAGTATTGGGTAGGATACCCATCTCTTGGAACTTTTCTGATATTTCTCTTATGATTAGACTGGGTTATGGGTTTGGGGGAGGTAAAGTACCATTTTTATCACATCATATTAAGAGTGCATACCATCAGCCAGGTGTGGTGGCTCACGCCTGTAATCCTAACACTTTGGGGGGCTGAGGTGGGTGGATCGCCTGAGCTCAGGAGTTTAAGACCAGCCTGGGCAACATGGTGAAACCCCGTCTCTACTAAAATACAAAAAACTAGCCGGGTGTGGTGGCATGCGCCTGTAATCCCAGCTACTTAGGAGGCTGAGAGAGGAGAATCACTTGAACCTGGGAGGTGGAGGTTGCAGTGAGCTGAGATCACGCCACTGCACTCCAGTCTAGGCAACAGAGCAAGACTCCATCTGAAAAAAAAAAGAGTGCATACCATCATCATGATTTATGACTTTTGATGTTGACCTTAATCACCTGTCTGAGACAGTGTTGGTCAGGTTTCTGTACTATAAAGTTACTCTTTCTCTCCCTTTTTCATACTGTACTTTTAGAGAAATGCCACTATGAATGACCCACACTTAAGGAGTGGAGAGTTTTGCTGTACCTCTTTGAAGGTATATTATCTACATAAATTATTTGTATTTATTTGGCATGAAAGATTTGTTTCTTCTCTCCCATTTGTTAATGTATTGAATAATTTATTTATATCAGTATGAACTCATAGATATTTATTTTATACTTTGGGTTATAATTTAACACCACTTTTTTTGGTTGCTTAAATTTTTGCAGCTTTGTCCTTTGGAAGCTCTTTCAGTTGGCTCCTGTGTCCCTCTGAGATAGCCCTATCATGTGGGTTTGCTTTTTGCTTTCATCTTCATTTTTTTGGCCTATTTGAAAGGTAAAAAGGTTTATCACATTTCAATTTACATTTCTTTAACCATACGTGAAACTGACTTTTCATACGTTTATGGATCTTTTCTGTTTTTCTTGTGATTTGCTGATTTGCCCACCTTTTTATTGAACTATTTTGCACAAACTTTTCCCCAGTTTCTTTTGTTTGCCTTATCATGTCTTTTAAATTTTGTTTAAAAGTTTTATGATGTATTTTCCTCAGAACATGGTTCCATGAAATTCTCCCCTAAACCTTGCAAAAAGTTTTTTGGCAAGTATGTTTATAAGAGAAAATGCTTTATACCTTTTTTTTTTTTTTTTTTGAGACAGAGTGTCACTCTCGCCCAGGTTCGTTTGCAGTGGTGCCAATCTCAGCTCACTGCAACCTCCGCCTGCAAAGTTCAAGTGATTCTCCTGCCTCAGCCTCCTGAGTAGCTGGGACTACAGTTTTATAAATAAGGTAACAGTTGAACCGGGAATCTGACGGAGGGGAGGAGTCAGCTGTGTGCATGAACAGTGGAAGGCAGCTCCAGGCAGAGGGAGCAGCAAGTTAAAAGTCCTTGACTGAGGCAGGAGCAGTCCTGGCATTGGAGCAGGAGAGGCAAAGGAGAGATGAGGACAGAGAGGAGCTGAGTGTGTGCTGGGGAATGGAGGGTAGGGATTGTATAGGGTCTTGCAAATGACCATTCCAGGGACTGTTTTGTATTAGATATTTACAGGATATTTGTATTAGAAAATCTAATAGAGCAAAGATGTCAATAATTCTCTAATTTAGAGTTTTGATATATTCTAAAAATAGTCTAAAGCAACAATAATTAAAATCAAGGCTGGGTGCGGTGACTTATGCCTGTAATCCCAGCACTTTGGGAGGCTGAGGTGGGCGGATCACGAGGTCAGGAGATCGAGACCATCCTGGCTAACACGGTAAAACCCCGCCTCTACTAAAAAACTACAAAAAATTAGCCGGGCGTGGTGGTGGGCACCTGTAGTCCCTAGTCCCAGCTACTAGGGAGGCTGAGTCAGGAGAATGGCGTCAACCCGCGAGGCAGAGCTTGCAGTGAGCCGAGACGGCGCCACTGCACTCCAGCCTGGGCAACAAAGCGAGACTCCATCTCAAAAAAAAAAAGGCAGCACAAATATAAGAAAAGATAGATTAAGGAAACATGATTTTTTAAAAGATTAGAACAGAAACAATTAGGGGCGGAGCAAGATGGCCGAATAGGAACAGCTCCAGTCTCCAACTCCCAGCGCCAGCGACACAGAAGACCGGTGATTTCTGCATTTTCAACTGAGGTACTGGGTGCATCTCACTGGGGAGTGCCGGACGATCGGTGCTGGTCAGCTGCTGCAGCCCGACCAGCGAGAGCTGAAGCAGGGCGAGGCATCGCCTCACCTGGGAAGCGCAAGGGGGAAGGGAATCCCTTTTCCTAGCCAGGGGAACTGAGACACACAACACCTGGAAAATCGGGTAACTCCCACCCCAATATTGCGCTTTAAGCAAACAGGCACACCAGGAGATCATATCCCACACCTGGCCGGGAGGGTCCCACGCCCAGGGAGCCTCCCTCATTGCTAGCACAGCAGTCTGTGATCTACCGGCAAGGCAGCAGCGAGGCTGGGGGAGGGGCGCCCGCCATTGCTGAGGCTTAAGTAGGTAAACAAAGCTGCTGGGAAGCTCCAACTGGGTGGAGCTCACAGCAGCTCAAGGAAACCTGCCTGTCTCTGTAGACTCCACCTCTGGGGACAGGGCACAGCTACACAACAACAACAACAACAACAACAAAGCAGCAGAAACCTCTGCAGACGCAAACGACTCTGTCTGACAGCTTTGAAGAGAGCAGTGGATCTCCCAACACGGAGGCTGAGATCTGAGAAGGACAGACTGCCTGCTCAAGTGGGTCCCTGACCCCTGAGTAGCCTAACTGGGAGACATCCCCCACTAGGGGCAGTCTGACACCCCACACCTCACAGGGTGGAGTACGCCCCTGAGAGGAAGCTTCCAAAGCAAGAATCAGACAGGTACACTCGCTGTTCAGAAATATTCTATCTTCTGCAGCCTCTGCTGCTGATACCCAGGCAAACAGGGTCTGGAGTGGACCTCAAGCAATCTCCAACAGACCTACAGCTGAGGGTCCTGACTGTTAGAAGGAAAACTATCAAACAGGAAGGACACCTACACCAAAACCCCATCAGTACATCACCATCATCAAAGACCAGAGGCAGATAAAACCACAAAGATGGGGAAAAAGCAGGGCAGAAAAGCTGGAAATTCAAAAAATAAGAGCACATCTCCCCCGGCAAAGGAGCGCAGCTCATCGCCAGCAACGGATCAAAGCTGGACGGAGAATGACTTTGACGAGATGAGAGAAGAAGGCTTCAGTCCATCAAATTTCTCAGAGCTAAAGGAGGAATTACGTACCCAGCGCAAAGAAACTAAAAATCTTGAAAAAAAAGTGGAAGAATTGACGGCTAGAGTAATTAATGCAGAGAAGGTCATAAACGAAATGAAAGAGATGAAAACCATGACACGAGAAATACGTGACAAATGCACAACCTTCAGTAACCGACTCGATCAACTGGAAGAAAGAGTATCAGTGATTGAGGATCAAATGAATGAAATGAAGCGAGAAGAGAAACCAAAAGAAAAAAGAAGAAAAAGAAATGAACAAAGCCTGCAAGAAGTATGGGATTATGTAAAAAGACCAAATCTACGTCTGATTGGGGTGCCTGAAAGTGAGGGGGAAAATGGAACCAAGTTGGAAAACACTCTTCAGGATATCATCCAGGAGAACTTCCCCAACCTAGTAGGGCAGGCCAACATTCAAATCCAGGAAATACAGAGAACGCCACAAAGATACTCCTCGAGAAGAGCAACTCCAAGACACATAATTGCCAGATTCACCAAAGTTGAAATGAAGGAAAAAATCTTAAGGGCAGCCAGAGAGAAAGGTCGGGTTACCCACAAAGGGAAGCCCATCAGACTCACAGCAGATCTCTCGGCAGAAACTCTCCAAGCCAGAAGAGAGTGGGGGCCAATATTCAACATTCTTAAAGAAAAGAATTTTAAACCCAGAATTTCATATCCAGCCAAACTAAGTTTCATAAGTGAAGGAGAAATAAAATCCTTTACAGATAAGCAAATGCTTAGAGATTTTGTCACCACTAGGCCTGCCTTACAAGAGACCCTGAAGGAAGCACTCAACATGGATAGGAACAACCAGTACCAGCCATTGCAAAAACATGCCAAAATGTAAAGACCATCGAGGCTAGGAAGAAACTGCATCAACTAACGAGCAAAATAACCAGTTAATATCATAATGGCAGGATCAAGTTCACACATAACAATCTTAACCTTAAATGTAAATGGACTAAATGCTCCAATGAAAAGACACAGACTGGCAAACTGGATAAAGAGTCAAGACCCATCAGTCTGCTGTATTCAGGAGACCCATCTCACATGCAGAGACATACATAGGCTCAAAATAAAGGGATGGAGGAAGATTTACCAAGCAAATGGAGAACAAAAAAAAGCAGGGGTTGCAATCCTAGTCTCTGATAAAACAGACTTTAAACCATCAAAGATCAAAAGAGACAAAGAAGGCCATTACATAATGGTAAAGGGATCAATTCAACAGGAAGAGCTAACTATCCTAAATATATATGCACCCAATACAGGAGCACCCAGATTCATAAAGCAAGTCCTTAGAGACTTACAAAGAGACTTAGACTCCCATACAATAATAATGGGAGACTTCAACACTCCACTGTCAACATTAGACAGATCAACAAGACAGAAAGTTAACAAGGATATCCAGGAATTGAACTCATCCCTGCAGCAAGCAGACCTAATAGACATCTATAGAACTCTCCACCCCAAATCAACAGAATATACATTCTTCTCAGCACCACATCGTACTTACTCCAAAATTGACCATATAATTGGAAGTAAAGCACTCCTCAGCAAATGTACAAGAACAGAAATTATAACAAACTGTCTCTCAGACCACAGTGCAATCAAACTAGAACTCAGGACTAAGAAACTCAATCAAAACCGCTCAACTACATGGAAACTGAACAACCTGCTCCTGAATGACTACTGGGTACATAACGAAATGAAGGCAGAAATAAAGATGTTCTTTGAAACCAATGAGAACAAAGATACAACATACCAGAATCTCTGGGACACATTTAAAGCAGTGTGTAGAGGGAAATTTATAGCACTAAATGCCCACAAGAGAAAGCAGGAAAGATCAAAAATTGACACTCTAACATCGCAATTAAAAGAACTAGAGAAGCAAGAGCAGACACATTCCAAAGCTAGCAGAAGGCAAGAAATAACTAAGATCAGAGCAGAACTGAAGGAGATAGAGACACAAAAAACCCTCCAAAAAATCAATGAATCCAGGAGTTGGTTTTTTGAAAAGATCAACAAAATTGACAGACCACTAGCAAGACTAATAAAGAAGAAAAGAGAGAAGAATCAAATCGATGCAATTAAAAATGATAAAGGGGATATCACCACCGACCCCACAGAAATACAAACTACCATCAGAGAATACTATAAACACCTCTACGCAAATAAACTGGAAAACCTAGAAGAAATGGATAATTTCCTGGACACTTACACTCTTCCAAGACTAAACCAGGAAGAAGTTGAATCCCTGAATAGACCAATAGTAGGCTCTGAAATTGAGGCAATAATTAATAGCCTACCAACCAAAAAAAGTCCAGGACCAGATGGATTCACAGCTGAATTCTACCAGAGGTATAAGGAGGAGTTGGTACCATTCCTTCTGAAACTATTCCAATCAATAGAAAAAGAGGGAATCCTCCCTAACTCATTTTATGAGGCCAACATCATCCTGATACCAAAGCCTGGCAGAGACACAACAAAAAAAGAGAATTTTAGACCAATATCCCTGATGAACATCGATGCAAAAATCCTAAATAAAATACTGGCAAACCGGATTCAACAACACATCAAAAAGCTTATCCACCATGATCAAGTGGGCTTCATCCCTGGGATGCAAGGCTGGTTCAACATTCGCAAATCAATAAACATAATCCAGCATATAAACAGAACCAAAGACAAGAACCACATGATTATTTCAATAGATGCAGAAAAGGCTTTTGACAAAATTCAACAGCCCTTCATGCTAAAAACGCTCAATAAATTCGGTATTGATGGAACGTACCTCAAAATCATAAGAGCTATTTATGACAAACCCACAGCCAATATCATACTGAATGGGCAAAAACTGGAAAAATTCCCTTTGAAAACTGGCACAAGACAGGGATGCCCTCTCTCACCACTCCTATTCAACATAGTGTTGGAAGTTCTGGCTAGGGCAATTAGGCAAGAGAAAGAAATCAGGGGTATTCAGTTAGGAAAAGAAGAAGTCAAATTGTCCCTGTTTGCAGATGACATGATTGTATATTTAGAAAACCCCATTGTCTCAGCCCAAAATCTCCTTAAGCTGATAAGCAACTTCAGCAAAGTCTCAGGATACAAAATTAATGTGCAAAAATCACAAGCATTCTTATACACCAATAACAGACAAACACAGAGCCAAATCATGAATGAACTTCCATTCACAATTGCTTCAAAGAGAATAAAATACCTAGGAATCCAACTTACAAGGGATGTAAAGGACCTCTTCAAGGAGAACTACAAACCACTGCTCAGTGAAATCAAAGAGGACACAAACAAATGGAAGAACATACCATGCTCATGGATAGGAAGAATCAATATCATGAAAATGGCCATACTGCCCAAGGTAATTTATAGATTCAATGCCATCCCCATCAAGCTACCAATGAGTTTCTTCACAGAATTGGAAAAAACTACTTTAAAGTTCATATGGAACCAAAAAAGAGCCCGCATCTCCAAGACAATCCTAAGTCAAAAGAACAAAGCTGGAGGCATCACGCTACCTGACTTCAAACTATACTACAAGGCTACAGTAACCAAAACAGCATGGTACTGGTACCAAAACAGAGATATAGACCAATGGAACAGAACAGAGTCCTCAGAAATAATACCACACATCTACAGCCATCTGATCTTTGACAAACCTGAGAAAAACAAGAAATGGGGAAAGGATTCCCTATTTAATAAATGGTGCTGGGAAAATTGGCTAGCCATAAGTAGAAAGCTGAAACTGGATCCTTTCCTTACTCCTTATACGAAAATTAATTCAAGATGGATTAGAGACTTAAATGTTAGACCTAATACCATAAAAATCCTAGAGGAAAACCTAGGTAGTACCATTCAGGACATAGGCATGGGCAAAGACTTCATGTCTAAAACACCAAAAGCAACGGCAGCAAAAGCTAAAATTGACAAATGGGATCTAATTAAACTAAAGAGCTTCTGCACAGCAAAAGAAACTACCATCAGAGTGAACAGGCAACCTACAGAATGGGAGAAAATTTTTGCAATCTACTCATCTGACAAAGGGCTAATATCCAGAACCTACAAAGAACTCAAACAAATTTACAAGAAAAAAACAAACAACCCCATCAAAAAGTGGGCAAAGGATATGAATAGACATTTCTCAAAAGAAGACATTCATACAGCCAACAAACACATGAAAAAATGCTCATCATCACTGGCCATCAGAGAAATGCAAATCAAAACCACAATGAGATACCATCTCACACCAGTTAGAATTGCGATCATTAAAAAGTCAGGAAACAACAGGTGCTGGAGAGGATGTGGAGAAATAGGAACACTTTTACACTGTTGGTGGGATTGTAAACTAGTTCAACCATTATGGAAAACAGTATGGCGATTCCTCAAGGATCTAGAACTAGATGTACCATATGACCCAGCCATCCCATTACTGGGGATATACCCAAAGGATTATAAATTATGCTGCTATAAAGACACATGCACACGTATGTTTATTGCAGCACTATTCACAATAGCAAAGACTTGGAATCAACCCAAATGTCCATCAGTGACAGATTGGATTAAGAAAATGTGGCACATATACACCATGGAATACTATGCAGCCATAAAAAAGGATGAGTTTGCGTCCTTTGTAGGGACATGGATGCAGCTGGAAACCATCATTCTTAGCAAACTATCACAAGAACAGAAAACCAAACACCGCATGTTCTCACTCATAGGTGGGAACTGAACAATGAGATCACTTGGACTCAGGAAGGGGAACATCACACACCGGGGCCTATCATGGGGAGGGGGGAGGGGGGAGGGATTGCATTGGGAGTTATACCTGATGTAAATGACGAGTTGATGGGTGCAGCAGACCAACATGGCACAAGTATACATATGTAACAAACCTGCATGTTATGCACATGTACCCTACAACTTAAAGTATAAGAATAATAAATAAATTAAAAAAAAAAAAAAAGAACAGAAACAATTTCAAGTAGTCATGAGATCTAATATGTAATCACAGCAGCATTTCAAACCATCAGAGAAAAGAAAATCTAGTAAATGGAGCTGGGATGATTGTGAATATACAATATAAATTCCCAATAGATGAAAGAGTTAAATGAAAAAGAAAACATACAGTAACTAGGAGAAAAGATGAGTGAATTCTGTGTAAACTTTGGGCTAGAAAGGTCTGTTTGTGTGGAACAAAGTCAGGACTCAGAAGGGAAGATCAGAAGTGTTCATGGTACCCATGTATCCAAGTATGTTCCAGGGTGCCCCAGATCTGAGCCATCTTGAAACAGTTATCATGGCCAAACTGATATGAGGAACCTTAGAATAAAATCAAATGTGGTCTTTTATTGCAGATGTTCTCAGCATTAAAAAAAGTTAATATACACCATGACTAAAACAGATTAAGAAAGTATAAAGGGCCGGGGCAGGAGAATCACTTGAACCCAGAAGGTGGAGGTTGCAGTGATCTGAGATCGCGCCACTGCACTCCCTGAGTGACAGAGTGAGATTCCATTTCAAAATAAATAAATAGATAAATAATAAAATAAAATGAAATTGTATGTCCCCTACAATCTTGTTTTAACAAGTAAAAATAATAATAACAGCATAAATACTAAGATAAATAATGAATATTTAGTCTCGTAGTAGTTATATAAAATTTTCCTTTTTTCTTTTTTTTTGTTTTTGGCCAGTTAAATGAAGCAGTGGTAGTGGAGAAGGAACAAAGAAATCTGTAGCTGGTTGTGATCAAGTAGTAAATACCACTGCACTTGGATCAGCTATATTTTTAAAATTAATATTTAACCACTATTGAGCCATTATTTTTATCTATTGGAGTAACATAAAGAAAAAACGACCTTCCAACTTTTTTTTTGTCTTTTAGTCAAGGTGGGAAACCTTGACTAAAAGACAAGGGAATTCATGGATCTTTTATATATATTTAACAAAGTTTGTTGTTTACCAAAATTAGTACTTAGCTTTTGGATAAGCAGTATTTTTATTCTCCAGACATTTTGTATATTTTGCAAGTATAAAAAATCTAGGATTCATCATCTTTTGCATGTACCATAATTTGCAGAAACCAACTCCAATTTCTTTTTTTTTTTTTTTTTTTTTTTTTTGAGACGGAGTCTCGCTCTGTCGCCCAGGCTGGAGTGCAGTGGCGCGATCTCGGCTCACTGCAAGCTCCGCCTCCCGGGTTCACGCCATTCTCCTGCCTCAGCCTCCCGAGTAGCTGGGACTACAGGCGCCCACAACCGCGCCCGGCTAATTTTTTGTATTTTTAGTAGAGACGGGGTTTCACCGTGGTCTCGATCTCCTGACCTTGTGATCCGCCCGCCTCGGCCTCCCAAAGTGCTGGGATTACAGGCGTGAGCCACCGCGCCCGGCCTCCAATTTCTTCTATAAAGGCCAGGTGGAGGAATGAAGCAGCAAACTCCAGGTTGCCATTACAAACCTCTGTCATTGAGATTTAGGGAGGGATATAAAAAACCTGTTAGAGACGCTTTACCAACTGTGCCTCCCACCGGCCTGAAGAGTGGTAATTGTTCTTTGGGTCAGTAGTAGAGAATGTCTATTTTCTTTGAATTCTCTGAATTGAATGCAAGAAGGGAAAGGCTGATAAACATTTAAGTGGGCTGATTTTAATTAGGGCAGGGCAGGTTTGTTTTTCTTTCAAGGCTGTTTAAGTCATCATGTCTCTCTCCCTGTCGGCCATGGTGTCTTGCCCAGGTCCTGAGTGCTATGAACCTCTATGATGTCTCACCTGGCTTTATAATGTGAAATTAAGGGGGCAGGACCCTTATCTCTAAAGTGTATCCCAGCTATGTGTCACTCACCTGCTAATCCCCTTGTAAACTGTAGCATAAGAGCCTTCACCCAGCTTCTCCAAGTTCAAGTAAGATGAGGCTGCTCCAAAAGGGAGGCTCTTCCTCTGCTTTAGGGGAATGGGGAAAAGGAGTGGGTGAAAGGCAAGAGAGAAAGAGCACTTTTTTTTAGTGTTGACTTTTTTCTCCAGGGAAATTAGACAGCATTTCCAGAGCAGACTTGGGAAGGCTCGCTCAGTAATTGCCCTGGACATAAGGGCCGGCCTCCCTAGACAAGCACACATTAAATTCTTCTTGATCAACATCAGCTGCTCACTCACCCACTGAAAACTCTGCCTCAGATCCTCTTCCTGAAAAGAATCACTGTTACTCCGTGGCCTTTTACTCTTGAACTTCTGAGCACGGACATCCTGACGTCCCCTGGGGTGAAATGAAGTCATGGAACATGATGCTTCTTTTAGGTCTGTTAGCTAGAGAAAAAAGAAAGAGCAGGAATAAAATTTATGCAAAGTAAAGATTCAGTGCCTGGTAAAACAATTTTTTCTTTATTTGCCTCATTTTCACTCTTCACATGTTTTCTAAGCTTCCTGTACCCCCAAAAGGCACTTTTCTTGAAAGATCCCTGAAAAAGACCATAATGGTATCAACTCCTGAAATACTACATTCTTTCTTCACCTAAAAATATGTCTTTAACATTTAGGTTAACCTAAATCTCTTTGATGGATGTTTTCCAACTTTTTTCTGTTTAACTCTGGCTTTTTTTTTTTTTTTTTCCTGTCCACTTAATTTATTGCTGTGGGGGAATAATCTACTACTGCATTGCTAATAATCATGAACTAATTACTAAAGTTTCGAATCCATAGCATATCAACTAATACTGCAGCTTGCCTTTTAAATCTCAGCTCTGTAATTTAGGACCTTAGAGATTTCGAGAGAACTACTTCAAGCCAAGTGAGTTTCGTGCAACCCAAAGCCAAGGATTATTTTTCCCTTTTGGTTTACAAGAAATTCTCCAAATTTGATAACTACAGCCATAAATTTTCTGTGACTTTAATAGAATTTTCATTTTATTGGTTTAGACCTACCGCAGAAGAATCAGACCCTGCTACAAAAAGGGAGTGTCTGAACTCCTTGGTTTATCAATAGAGAAAGATGCTCTCCTCCTGGGATACAAATACCTTGAACGCAGCCTCCATGGTCTCAGGCTGACTCCTCCGACAGCTGTGTGCCTCGCCTCCCTCTGAACAACGATAGCAGCTGCATCCAGGCTGTACAGTCTTTGCACACAGCTCTTGACCCATAATCTTCTAGGTTCAAGGAGAAAACCCGCACTTGAACCTTTCCCCCACTGCCTCTCCTATCCTTGTTCTCTCCCTTTTTGCCAGAGGTCAGCAGTGTGGAGCTTTCATATGACTCACATGATGACTCTGCCTGGAGCAGCCTCACAACTTCAGCAGTTTTTCCTTATCAGTGCAAGAAACTCCACATCAGACAGGGATTGCTTGCATTCAGATGTGCACAACTGAAAACGAGGCAGCTGCTATTGAATAGAATAAAATTTGGCACAGTTAAGGTTCTTGTTCTGGCCACAAGTTAGTGCTATTAGTATACATAGTTTTTAGGGATTGACATTGCTCATCAATGTAATGATATTTATATGATATCATTGATAGTGATATTGATATTAGGTTTTCCTGGTGCTAAAGTGGACATGTTGAAGACTATTTTTCTCCCTGCCTTTTATGAAAGCATTTTGGTTTTCAGACTTTAAAACAAATTTTCTACCTAGCTAACTTTTAGTAGTCATAGAAACCACAGAATCATAAGACAGGAAAAAAGTTGAAGATATCTACTCTATCTCTTTGCCTTCAAACAACAGTGTATCCAATAGTCTTAGAAGGGTTGCCATTCATTCATTTATTCAAAAACTATGTGGTGAGTGCCTGTGTTGTTCTTAACTATACAAATGATGATATTAGCCAGTGGTGATGGAGAGAGAGGAGTTTGAATGAAATACTTTCTTCTTTTCTTGCTTCCTTACACATATATGTAATTAATGTTTACTATATGTAAAGTACTATAATAATAGCACGACATGTCAAGGAACCTGGCTCAAATTGGTTTGCCGTCTGTAGTCTTCAAATGCAACATTTTTCTCTGTTAGATTCCTAAGATTATTGCCACTATAATGTACTAATCATAGAGTGAGACAGAATGGAGGATATATAAACATTCAATCATTATTAAGGGAAAAAATAAGAGTCATGTCTATCATCACAACAATATTTATGAATATTTGATATTTGAACCTCATGATGGTTTTTTAAAATGTTCAGGTAATTTAATTATGAGCATGTATTTATGTATTTTTTCATTTCAAAATTGCCACAAGAGACTTAAGTCAATTCCAAGATTCAATCTAGAGATATTTTGTGGAAAAAAAAAAAGAAGAAAAGGAAGAATACTTGGCTCAAAGACCATTAAACTTGTTTTATCTTTTTTTTTTTTTTGAGATGGAGTCTCGCTCTGTCGCCCAGGCTGGAGTGCAGTGGCGCGATCTCAGCTCACTGCAACCTCCACCTCCCGGGTTCACGCCATTCTCCCGCCTCAGCCTCCTGAGTAGCTGGGACTACAGGCGCCCGGCACCGTGCCCGGCTAATTTTTGTATTTTTAGTAGAGATGAGGTGTCACCATGTTAGCCAGGATGGTCTCGATCTCCTGACCTCGTGATCCACCCACCTTGGCCTCCCAAAGTGCTGGGATTACAGGCCTGAGCCACCGCACCCAGCCAAAGACATTAAACTTTTGACTGACAACTGAGAGACTGAGAAGCTAGTTTCTCAGAATATTTAATTCCATTTGAATTTATAATAATGTGATTATAATACATTTTATCAGAAATGCTAATTTCTTCCTAAAAGATTGTTAATTTCATCACATAAAAGTTATGTCCCAGGTCAAGTCTATGACGACTGTTCTTGCATTTTTGTTTTTGGAAACAGAGTCTCCCTCTGTCTCCCAGGCTGGAGTCCAGCTGGGCGATCATCGTTCACTGTAGCCTCAGCCTCCTGGGCTCAGTGATCCTCCCACCTCAGCCTTCCGAGTAGCTAGGACTGCAGGCCTGTGCCAAGACAACCAGATAATTATTTTTTGTAGACACAGGGTCTCACTATGTTGCCCAGGCTTGTCTTCAACTCCTGGCTTTCAAGAATTCCTCCTACCTCAGTCTCCCAAATAGCTGGAACTAGGGGTGCACACCACCAAGCCTGGATACTTTTTTTATTATTTGTACAAACAGAGGTTTCACTATGTTGCCCAGGCTTGTCTCCAACTCCTGGGCTCAAGTGATCCTCCTGCCTCCCCAAGTGCTGGGAATACACAGGTGAGCCACAGCACTGGCCTACAGCCTGGTTAATTAAAGGTGTAAATTGCTATGTTTAGATACTAGAATGAGCTACTTGTTTTTTTCTTGCAGAGACAGGGTCTTGCTTTCTTGCTCAGGCTGGAGTGCAAGAGCTATTCCCAGGTGTGCACTGCGTACCTGCCAGAACTCCCGAGCTCAAGCAATCCTCCCACCTCTGCCTCCCAGATAGCTGAAACTACAGGTGTGTGCAACCAGACTGGCTTTACGGTCTTGTTTAAAGCCAAGGAAAAATATCTGATGACTTTTTAAGATATTTTCTTGCTGTGTCAGAAATAGCTTTTGTTCTGAAAGATTTCTGAAGGACAGAAGACTTAGACGATTTCATTTAGCATTGTGCATTAGGCTGTTTGTGAACCACTCCAGATTGGCTTGGCTGCACCTCCTTTAGCAGCCTGGTTGCCATCATAGCAATAGAGGCCATTTCTGGGGTCTTGAAGCACACTCATTGTTGCTGCTACCTCCTCCTGTCATAGGACAAGGAACCCTAACACGTGAAGCTGACTGACCAGGAGAGACCCTCGTGCTTGCCCACCAGCCTAAACAGACCAAGAGCCAGAGAGGCTCGGGCTTCTCTAGCAACAGCTTGCAAGGGCCAGGTGATACAACCAGAACTGCAGGAAGTTCCATGGAGTGCAGTTCCACCATTGGGAAACCAGAGATGTTGTGGAGTTGAGATCAGCTCAGAAACATGCTCCATTTTGAGAGTGTCGCTTGAGCCTGGGAGTTTGAAGTTGCAGTGAGCTATGATTGCATCATGCATTTCATCCTGGGCAAAAGAGTGAGACCCTGTCTCAAAAAAAAAAGAGAGAGAGAGAGAGATGAAAGGTGAAAGAAAGAAAAAAAGAAAGAAAGGGAAAAGAACTTCCATTTATAAGGTTGATGCAAAAGTAATTACAGTTTTGCCCTTACTTTCAATGACAAAAACCGCAATTACTCTTGCACCAACCTAATAATCCTAATATTTCCTCTCTCCTTCTCCTCACTTCTACTTCCCTAAGATTGCACAAACTGCCCCTACAACCCCACCCCTTTTACCTCAGGCTCTGTTTTCAGGGAATTTGTGTTAAGACAAATGGTAGCCACTTTTTAATTGGCAGTAAAAATTTTAGGTTACTGATCGTTTCAGGCTAGCTTCTCCACCCACCACATTTTTGGAGTTATTTTTCCCTTCTTAAGTGGTATAAATTCAAACTACTATGTTTAGTTAACAGTTGCCATTTTTTCCAGTCTTTGCATTCTATCTTTATTAAATTTAGCCAAATATAACATTTCTAGAATATGTTGATTATCACAGCATTCAACAGATAATATGAGAAATAATGTAAAATCTGTTATAAACATTGAAAATAATTCATATATGTCCACAATGGAGTAATTACACAATGGAGTAATATGCAGCTGTTAAAAGGAAGGAGATTTATATATAATGACATGGAGTGATGACTAAAATATATTGTTAAGTTAAAGCAAAATGCAGAACAATATTTGGTGGCAAAGAAATGAAGGGAAATAAAGTATAGTCAGGGCCAGGCATGGTGGCTCACAACTGTAATCTCAACATTCTGGGAGGCCAAGGTGGGAGGATTGCTTGAGCCCAGGAGTTGGAGACCAGTCTGGACAACATAGTGAGACCCCATCCCCAAAAATAAAAATAACAAATAAAAAAAGTGTAGTAGTAATCTTACCAATAGTAGCAATATTATTACTATTATTTTAAATCTATTATAGAGGAAAAAAGATTTCTCACCCATCTTTAGGTTCATGGATGACATCCATATACCAATAGACAGATTAACAAGAGAAAAGCACACAAATTTATTTAATGCAAGTTTACACAACACAGGAGCCTTCAGAAATGAAGACCCAAACAAACAGGAAAATCTGTATTTTTATGCTAAGCTTGATGAAGAAAAGTAGATAATTGTGAAGAAACGTGATTGGAGGACAAAAGGGTCTGATCTAATGGTAAGAAACTGGGGAGAACTTAGCAAGACCTGTTTATTATTCTTGGCATCTCCGTGTCTTCAGGGATAATGATATTCCTTTTTACAGGGTATAGGAAACTTATATCTGGAGTTGAGGTCTTATGACCTACTTTAGAGGGAAGTCAGTTAGATTTTATGACCTGCTTTAAGGGAGAAGGGATGAGAGGAAGATGGGCAGATGAGAATGACTTTCCTGCTTCTGCTGTTTTCTCAAATACCAAGGTGCCATACTTGGGGGTAGCATATTCTGAACCCCATCATTATTATAGGCATATCTTAGGTTAAAACTGGTGAGTAATTATGCTAATGCCATTGGAAACCAAACTTTTCAGCGTGAGAGAAAATAGATGTAAATATCAAATCAAAGAAATCAAGTAAAAATTATGTGATCTTAAATTTGACTTGGAAATAAAAACTTATGGCTTTTATTTGTTTAAAAAAAGCTCTGTCAACCAAAAAGACCTAGAAGGAATGACAACTCAATAGCAATGAGCAGCCCTACTGCTCCAATTTTGGCCTCTTAACACCATTTTCCACTAAAAAGAAAGAGCTAAACATCCGTGCAGAAATGGTGGATTCCAGATTCCAGGTCTGGAGTATGAACTCGACAAATGAGCCTGGGATATCTTTCTTGCCAGAAAGCAAGGAAGTTATCAAGAAAGATGTCCTAGGCTCATCTTAAGCCAACTGGAGTCCTGTCAAAAGGATATGAAAGCTAACCTGAAAGGGACTCACATTGGTTGAAGACTGGGCAATTTGAGTAGCAAAAATAAGAATGACTGTAATGACACATGGAATGTATAAAATCTGTAACTTTACAGTAATTCTAAACAAAAGTGCCCACTTGAAGGTTTCTAGTTTACAAACTTATTACTCTGAATATTAATAAAGGAGAAAAATCAAGTATTTTTTGTATTTTGTATTTTCTACATAAATTATTTTTTCAAGATTATCAAAGACTTAATGAGGGGAAATTTCTTCCTTATGGGAGAATTCCAGCTAATAAATGCAAAAGAAGGAATAGAAATACAAACATCACTATCATGGAATCTCTAATGCAATGATCTAAGAAAGCAATCATTAATGGATGCTAAAATCATTAGGTGGAGGATTGATGAGGAACTTTGCAATGAAGGGGTCAGGCTGACACCATCTGAGCCCACTGATCAATCTTAGCTTCACTAAATTTGGGACATCCAGATATTATATGTCTCCTGTTATGATGGAACGGGACATACAGCACCACTTGTGATGTAACTAAAGAAAACAATTAAACCTGAATCTAATAAAGTTTCTAGCTCTAAAACCAAATTACAAGAAACACGGAGGACACAGAAATTAAATAATATCACAGGAATCAAATAGGCAAATCAGGAAGGACAAAAATCTCTAAGAGATTTCTCTAACAAATCTATGGCATTAAATAAGAAGAAAATGAAGAGAATTTGAAAGACTTAAGGGCCAGGCCCAGCGGCTCACACCTGTAATCCCAATACTTTGAGAGGTCGAAGTGGGACAATTGCTTGATCTAGGAGTTCAAGAACAGCCTGGGTAACATAGTGAGACCCCATCTCCACAAAAACTGAAAAAATTAGCCAGGTGTGGTGGCATGCACCTGTGGTCCTAGCAACTGGGAAGGCTGAGGTGGGAGGATTGCTTGAGTTCAGGAGGTCAAGGCTGCAATGAGCCGTGGTTGTGCCACAGCACTTCAGACTGGCTGACAGAGCAAGATGCTGTCTCTCAAAAACAAACAAACAAACAAACAAAAAAAACGATAACAAACAAATGCAATATATAGATATGGTTTGGCTCCTGATTTGAACAAATTAACTGTAAAATGACATTCCTGAAAGAAGTATTGAAATTCAAATATGGTATTAGATGGTTTTAAGAATTTATTTTTAATTTTGCATGATGATTATGTTTTAAAAAGAATCCTGCCATTAGAGATGCATACTAAAGTATTTATAGGTACAATGGCATAATTTCCAGGCTTCCTTTAAAATACTGCAGACATATATTCTGGGGATAGAAAATACAAAAGTGGTAAAAATATTGATCATTGTTTAAACTGAGTGATAACTATAGGGGGATTCATTTCTGTGTATCTGACTTCTAAATAAAAATGTAGAAAAACAACAGTGTTTTAAAAAACACATTTTATACAAAATCTATACATTTTGATAATGTATTTCTTTTTTTATATTCATGGCTACTTTCATCAAGGGTGGTGGAGGCTTTCAATGAAAGTACAGCAATCATTATCATCATCATAGCAACAGCTGCCATGTCAGTGCTTGCTCTGTGCCAGGCTCCATGCAGGCAGAGATTAATCCTTACAATGCCATGACAGTGAGGTAGCTACCATTATTAACCACATTTAATCATGGAGGGAACAGAGTTCAGGGAGTTTAAGTAACTTTCCCCCAAGGTTATTAAACTAGCAAATAGACTGGGCATGGTGGTTCACACCTGTAGTCCCAGCACTTTGGGATGCCAATGCGAGTGGATCACCTGAGGTCAGGAGTTTGAGACCAGCCTGACCAACATGGTAAAACCCCATCTCTGCTAAAAATACAAAAATTAGCCTAGCGTGGTGGCACGTGGCTGAAATCCTAGCTACTTGGGAGGTTGGGGCACAAGAATCACTTAAACCCGGGAGACGGTGGTTGCAGTGAGCCAAGATCTCGTCACTGCACTCCTGCCTGGGCAATAGAGCGAGACCCTATCTCAAAATAAGTAAATAATAAAATAAACTAGCAAATAGTAGAAAATATTTATAAAACTCCCCAAAGACTGTATACCAAATTTCACAAATTTTATTTAATGAGGAGACATTAATAACTTGTATTTGTAAAAGAGCATGAACTGTCTCTTAGTGTGCTCACATTTCTTACTAATTATAAGGCTGAACTTTAAATGAGTTGTTATATTTCGAATAAACCAGTAATAGATAAACTAAACCAGCAATAAGTGACTCTAGTTCATTAACCAGGAGGTATGTAACATTATCCTTTGTAAAAAGATGGTACGTCTTTTGGTAAAAAATAAAAGCAATAGATTACAATTCTTTTTTTTTTTTTTTTTTTTTTTGAGACAGAGTTTCACTCTTGTTGCCCAGGCTGGAGTGCAGTGGTGCGATCTCGGCTCACTGCAACCTCTACCTTCTGGGATCAAGTGATTCTCCTGCTTCAGCCTCCCAAGTAGCTAGAATTACAGGCATGTGCAACCACACCTGGCTAATTTTGTATTTTTAGTAGAGATGGAGTTTCACCATGTTGGCCAGGCTGGTCTCAAACTCCTGACCTCAGGAGATCCAACTGCCTTGGCCTCCCAGAGTGCTGGGATTACAGATGTGAGCCATCAGGCCCCGCCAATTCTTAAGTCACGCTTCTTCCTTCTTCCTGGAGTACCCTAACTTGAAACTGACATGCTGAGAGTGCTGTCTGCTGACAGTCAGCAGAACTGCAGGCACATGGTATCTCGGTCTCCTTTGTAGCCTTACACATACATATATCTGTTCCTTCTTTATATCATACTATTATTGCATAATAGTATACTATTTACAATGAAATTGATGTTGCAAATTCCAGTGTTATCTTCTATTTCCACTGTTTTTAATAAAGAGTAAGGTTCGAAACTGGTGAGTTATTGAGTTTTTACTGGCTTTAAAAGACCATTCCTGGGGTCCTGCGAATAATATGGTTAGGTTTCTAGCCTTAAATTCCATGATCCTTGCCTTGATACTAGATTCCTGCCTCTCATTCAGGCTTTCTCCACATCCTGGACTTCACTCCTGAAACAAGATTACTGGTTGTGGATCAAAATTCTTTTAACTACAAATGGAATGCTCAAGAATGCTGACTGATTCCATATGGGTAGGTCCACATTCTAAATCTACTGGAAAGCATTTGACGTGCCAAAAAAAAAAAAAAAAGGACGTTGCACAGGCAGGTAAGGAAATCTCATTGTAAGGTGTTCTTGTGACAGAATGGCTTAGCTTGTGAAACAATGCAATTCCAGTAGCCCTTTCCTAATCCATGGTTCTGCTTTCCATGGTTTCAGTTACCCGTGGTCAACCACAGTTTGAAAATATTTAATGAAAAATTCCAGAAATAAACACCACATAAGTTTTAAATTGCACGCCATCCTGAGTAGTGTGATAAAAATCTCACACTAACCTGCCCAGGATGTGAATCATCCCTTTGTCCAGCGTATTCACCCTGTATATTCTTCCCTCTTATTAGTTACTTTGTAGCCCTCTAGGTTATCAGATCAACCGTATCTCTGCACTTGTGTTCAATAACCCTTATTTTACCTAATGGCCTCAAAGTGCAAGACTAGCGATGCTGATATATTGTTACAATTGTTCTATTTTGTTGTTAGTTTTTGTTATTAATCTCATATTGTCCCCAATATAAATTAAACTTTATCATAGGCATGTATGTACAGGAAAAAACACAATGTATATAGAGATTCGGTACTAGCTTTGATTTCAGGCATCCACTATAGGTCTTGGAACATATCCCTCGCCCCTCACAGATAAAGGGGGACTACTGTATACTGAACACCGTACCTAAAAAAGGACTCGTCATCTCAAACTGTAGGAATACTTGGGATAGTTGTAGAAGCAGGGAAAGTGGAAGACTTCTTACTTCCAGTCTAAACAAAAAAGAAAATTATGCTTCTACAGACTAGATACTTTCTGTTTTTCTTTGCATTTGTACGGTTGATTGGTTTCTTGAGTCTGAATGGACTATGGGAAAATTCCAGAAAGGACTTGAATTGATGATGTGATTCCCCTGAAATGGAGAACAACAACTTTATATTTAATTTTCCACTTTCAATATAACAGCATGAATTTTTAAAAGAATGACTCAACGTTCTTTTTATAAAGAACAGGTTGCAAATATAGCACAGTCAGGTCCCAGAGTGAGGCAACTTGTCATGAATTTAGTACAAGTCTTCTGGCTCTAGGAAGTGAAAATAATAAGAAGGCAAACACATGGTTTACTTACATTTACTCATAACCATTCTGTGGCAAAATTATTAAATAATTTGCCCAAAAAAGAAAGAAGTGGTAGAACTAGGATTTGACCCAAGGTGGATCAGCTGCAGAGGCCATACTTTTAGCCTACTTGACCATTTTCCTCCTTCATACAATTTAAGAATGTAGAGATGATGAGTCATACCAGAGCTTTTATGCTTGTGCTTGCTTCTGCCTTCCTTCAGCAGGCATTATCACCGAATATGGCTACCATTTTGTATCTGTTCTAAACAAGCACTTTGCATACATTATCTTAGTTAATTCTGTGATGTAGATATTTATTCCCCCAATTTTGGATAAGAAAACTGCAAATTGTTCAAAGTTTTTTAGAGCATAGGTATCAGGGAGAATTTAAACTCACTGGTGCTGGGATCGATGGCTCACGCCTATAATTCCAGCACTTTGGGTGGAGGAGGTGGGCGGATCACCTGAGGTCAGGAGTTTGAGACCAGCCTGACCAACAGGGTGAAACCCCATCTCTACTAAAAATACAAAAATTAGCCAGATGTGGTTGTGCACACCTGTAATCCCAGCTACTTGGGAGGCTGAGGCAGGAGAATCGCTTGAACCTGAGAGGCAGAGGTTGCAGTGAGCCAAGATTGCGCCATTGCACTCCAGCCTGGGTGACAAGAGCAAAACTGTCTTGAAAAAATAAAAATAAAAATAAATAAACTCACTGGTATTGACGCTAGGGACTTAGCTGTGTCTCCACACAATGAGGACCCAGCTACTGTGAGTAAGCACCCTTTCCCTGACACAGTGGGTCTGACAGCTCAGTACATCATTCCTTGTATGTAGGATTTGCTTTTTGGTAGTCATGTGAAAAAAACTTCCTCTCTGACAGGAAACAATGCATTACTAAAACAGAGGCTGAGGTGAGCGTCCTCCACCTGCTGTCTTCAATTCCATGCCTCTCTCTCTAGCAGTCCCTCACAGTCAGTGTGCACACAGAACAATCAGTCAACTATAGAAGTGCCCAGCCTGTTGACTAAAGAATGATGATATCTTTGTACAATTTGTCATTGTTAATTCCTGTGAAGTACATTAAAATGCTCCCATTAACTTCTTTAATATTATCCTAAAGTTTCTTGCTCTGTCAGAATAAAGTGGTCTGGCCTGGAAACCCTCCTTTTTCATGAATTTCAGCACACTCCACAGTACTAAAAACAGTAATTTTAGAACTGTTTGAAAACGTCTTCTGCAAGTTATTACTTTAAAATATGCATATTTTGTGGATGTATAAATACAAATAAACGCAAGTTACAAAAACCTGATTTGTAAATTTCTGATATTCACAAATTGTGTGGGAGATCCTCTAAGACTCCCTCTCCCCATCTCAATTCCAGGGTGCCTGGACCCTTTCTGGCCTTCATTCCAGAAAGAAGACAGCCTTGTACCGACAGCACCACTCGGTGGCCAGGATGGAGAACTGTCCAAATCACCTTTTCTTCTCTGCCAACTTTTTTTTCAAGATGATGATGCCCTTCCAAACCCCAAACCTCTCCACCTACCCCAATTTTCCTTGGACTTTGCTACTCACAGCCAAGTGGTTCCACCTCAGGCACTCTTTCTCAAATGTACACACATCCTTTGTTAAAAAATCTTTTCTTCGCCCTACCCAGTTGCTTCATAAGATTTTCTCACTCCTCCAACTGCCTTTATCACATACATAAGCCTAACAGTTGCTAGGGCTGGACAAGCCAGACTTGGCCCCAAGGCTCTGAAATGTAGAGTGGCTAACCACATTTTTTTAATTTAAGTATTTTAAAGCTTTGTGGAAATTGATTAGGCCATTCACCCCTCAGAAATTCTGTCCTCCTCCCAGCTCCCAGCCCCTGGTATCCGGTTGGCTCCTGCCCATAGCAGAGTCTTCTGTAGCAGCCAGGGATGGAGGTGGAGATGCAAAGTAAGAAAAAAAAATGGAAAGGAAAAAGGGAAGGGAGAGAGGGAGGGAAAGAGGAAGAAATAAAAGAAAGAATGGAGAAAAAGAAAAAGAAAGGGAATCTTTTTGCCTGGAGGACCCCTTATGCAGCTCCCTTCCTCACTGTTTCCCATGGGTGCTGGGACTGAAAGCAAGCATAAGGGGACCCCAAAACACTCAGTAGTTAAATGCATAAAAATAATGAATAATCTCACAATGCAATATTTCTAAAACAAACTTTAAAATTAAAATAGGCTGGGTGTGGTGGTTCACTCTTGTAATCCCAGCACTTTGGGAGGCTGAGGTGGGTGGACCACCTGAGGTCTGGAGTTCGAGACCAGGCTGGCAAACATGGTGAAAACCTGTCTCTACTAAAAAATACAAAAATTAGCTGGGCGCGGTGGTGGGCGCCTGTAGTCCCAGCTACTCGGGAGGCCGAGGCAGAAGGATTGTTTGAACCTGGGAGGTGAAGGTTGCAGTGAGCCAAGATCGCACCACTGCACTCCAACCTGGGCAACAGAGTGAGACTCAGTCTAAAAAAAAAAAAAAAAAAATTAATTAAAATAAAAATTAATGCACAAAAATCCATGATTAGCAAAATAATCAGTAGCAGAATTTTAAAAAGAGAATAGTGGTTTCCAATCAGTCCACAGGTCCCAGGTCACTGTGCTGACAGGAGGGCCCCCCATCCTCCTCTCTGCCCCAGCCCCCACAGTGTGGGTTTATGAGGGTTGATCTCTATGTGAGAACAGATTGACAACACAGGGCTTTATATGTAGGTGTTTCCCAAATTATAGGAATTGTATTAACTTTTTCTACTTGATTCAATATGTGGGAGGATATTTTGACATCCATAAGTATAAAGACACACATTGTTCCTTCTGCCTCGGGCTCCCATATGGCTGGGCAGGGTGCTGTTTCTGCTCACCAACCCCTTCTTCACTGTGCCCCATAACTCCACAGCTTCCGTGGATCTCTTGGTCCTGGTACCCTGAAACATGCTTTTCTTTAAGCACTGATATTCATGAAAAATGACTCACTTCATACCAAGGGATTTTTCTTCTTATTTTCTAAATTACAAAATACTGCAAAACCATTGCTTTCAGCTAAGAATGACGTCATAAATCAGTAATCGTAAGTCAGCCCAGGAACTAAACCATTATTAACCTCACTGTTTCTATGGGAAAACAACTCACTTGCAAACAAATATCTGAGGCATGATTTTTTGGTAGATAGGGGGACTAATGCTTTTTAAATAAAAACATACATAGAAATGTATGTGTTGTGCATTGTAATATGAAAAAAGAAGCTCTTTAGCCCTAAACTACTGCTCTTAAATTTTAGAAAAAAAAAAAAGAAAGAAAGTTTAAAAAGAAAAAAACAAACCAGGGTGCTTGTAATGCCCAGATTGAGATCAGAATGCTAGGCCATGTCAACAGCACAGGCTTTGCCAACAACACTGAGACAAGAAAAGAATAAGACGGAGAAATATAACACCATTAGGCACACATTGCATAAAACTATTCAGATATAGAAGGACATTTTATTTAAATCTAGATATTTACTTTTAATTAAAATATTCTGGCTCCGATGTCTAATTATTTATGTCAATATAGGATTTATGAATGTGTCTCAACAAGTCTCAAACAGCATGTGCTTCCATTCTAAAAATAGCAAGCTAGCATCTGCTTACCTGCAGCTGGTGATCAGTCATTCAATCCACTAATTATTTTTTGGTATGAGATGAGTAGAAGCATTGCTATTTAAATCATTCCTCCAAATTACCGCATGTCATCAACAGGTCTTTGCTCATCATTTTGGGCTTTATCTTCTTGCATGAAGTTTAGCCACATAGTAAAATACTCCCAGATATCAATGAGGGGTAAGTGCCCCTTTTCTAAGGTCTCATCCACTTAGAATCACAGCATATATATTTTAAAAACAATAGTCTAAGTTGTTCGTAACTACCTTGTTTAACTTGAGAGACAAAATGTAATCTAATTCAGTAAGAATAAAAAATGTAACACGCACACACACGCAGACACACACACACACGCACACACATACACACAGTCTCTATTTTAATAGTTAAGTTGATTAAGGTACCCAGACTACAACTGTACTTTGAAAGCACAGAAGATCTTTTGGTGGTTTATTTTTTTAAATGCCTCTTTGACCATTTCTGATTAAACATCCTCAAAGGTCCCCTACTTACCTATGGAATTAAGTGTCAATTCCTCAGCTTGGCTTCTAACTACCTGACTCTATCGTGCCCTACCTACCTCTGTTCACAGGAGCCACACCAGTAGCTTCTCTTTCTAACCAATCTCCCTTGCTCATCTGACTGAACCTTCAAGTGTTTCTCATCTGACATGTTCCCCTTCCGTTGTGCCTAGCCCTCCTTCAAGTCCAGACTGAGGTGCCATCTCTGCTAAACCTTTCCTTGCTTCTTTGCCCTCCCCTCCCCAACACTGACTTCCCCCAAGGCGGAGCTCTGGGTCACTCACTGACTGATTTGTGCAATCCCTTTTTTTTTTTTTTTTTTTTGAGATGGAGTCTCGCTCTGTCACCCAGGCTGGAGTGCAGTGGCACGATCTTGACTCACTGCAACCCCTGCCTCCCAGGTTCAAGTGATTCTCCTGCCTCAGCCTCCCAAGTATCTGGGATGACAGGAGTGCACCACCACACCCGGCTAATTTTTGTATTTTTAGTAAAGACAGGATTTCACCGTGTTGGCCAGGCTGGTCTTGAACTTCTGACCTCAGGTGATCCCCCCACTTTGGCCTCCCAAAGTGCTGGGATTACAGGCGCGAGTCACCGCACCCAATCCTGATTTGTTCTTTCTAATCCTTATTTTTATTGTTTTCCTCACAAGATGGTAAGCATACTATCAGGATATGAACTAGATCTTCTACCTCTTTTAGAGTCCTAAGAAACACTTGTCAAATTAAATAAGAGTACTTATATAAATGTGAATACACCTCTCCCACACACGCACATATACATACACACAGGATGGGCTCCTGGAACCAATGTTTACTTAGTATTCATTCTGATCCCCCTCTGAGGCATATCCCTGTTACCACCCTCCCATGAATCTTATCCTCAGTTTTTAATACTGGCCTTCGCTGACCCCGTTATTTCATTTCTGTTATCCTCTATCATCCCTTTCTTAAACCTTACTTTTTATATTAGTCCTGAACTCTACTTAACACCTTAATTTGTCCGGGTGTGGTAGTTCACACCCGTAATCCCAGCCCTTTGGGTAGGCTGAGTTGGGAGGATCACTTGAGGTCAGGAGTTCAAGACTGGTGTGGGCAACATAGGGAGACCCTGTCTCTACAAAAAATCAAAAAATTATCTGGATATGGTGGTACCTGCCTGTGGTCCCAGCTACTCAGGAGGCTGAAGCAGGAGGATCACTTGAGCCCAGGAGGTCGAGGCTGCAGTGAGCCATGATGGTGCCACTGCACTCCAGCCTGTGTGATAGCATGAGACCCAATATCAAAAAAACAATAATCAATTTTCTGGGTGTAGTGGCAAGCAGCTGTAGTCCCAGCTACTCAGGAGGCTGAGGCAGGAGGATTGTTTGAGCCTGGGAGTTAGAGACTGCAGTGAGCCATGGTTGCCCCACTGTACTCCAGCCTGGGTGACAGAGTGAGACCCTGTCTCAAAAAATAAAAAATGAAATAAAAACACCTTGATTCATTAGGGGTTGAAGGAGGGAGAAAGCAGAGTATTTGGAGTTTGCAGACCTGGGTTTGAGTCCCTGTCTCACTTAGAATAGTTAAATTAACTTGGACAGGTCACTGGGCCTCAGTTTCTTCATCTTTATTTTAGGAATAATTATTCCTAGGATGGGGTTGTTTTGAGGATAAAATGCACACACAAAGAAGTTTGCAAATAGTACATTAAAATATATTATATTGCAACATTATAAAAATTAGTCCAAATATCATCACCTCCCAAAGGCTGCATCACATACCACTCCACACTTGTGGATCACTTTGGGGCAGAAAAGCCATTGCCTTCAGTCTTTTTGCCATTTGAGACCAGGAAGATCTTTGTCTTGTCTTGCATGACTTCTAAGGATAGGGAAGTGGGAGGAACTCTCTTCAATTCCTCCCAGCGGGCAGCCAATCAGAGGATGTGAACTATAACCAATGGCAACCGGGTAGGTGACAGAAAAGGCAAGTACTTATGTCTATCTCAATGAACTGCATTTCAACAAATTGTTAAATTGCTGAATCTCAATAAATGAATTCATTGAAAAGTCAGTAAAGTGCAAGGCACTGTGCTAGACTTGATAATTTAAAAATGAGTAAAATTGTCTGAGAGCTTAGACTCCAATAAGAGAGACAGACAGGTTTGTAAATTAGTGTTATATATGCCATGATAAAAGTTATATTTATCAGTATATTTGATCCAGACTGTGCACTCACAGTATTGAGTCTATGACAATATATAGAGAGATATATTTGGATACCTTTTCTGTTTTCCTTTTAAGGTCAGATTCTGTCCAGTAGAAAATCTAGCTTTGCTGTCATACTATCTGTTGTCGTCGTTGTTTTTAAATGCTTGGGTTTATAGTATCTACGCTGTACCTTGACCCTATCCTCTCTAGATACCACCCCATGTTTTGACTCCACAGCAAACCTTGAAGGAGATGTCTTCGCTTCCTCACCTCCTATTCTGTCTTTAACTCACCCCAATAAAGTTTCTGTGTTTATTGCTCTAACAAACCTGCCTTTGCCAAGTCACCAGAAATTCCATGTTATTAAAATCCAAAGGCTACTTCTCAGATCTTACTTGTTTTACTCTTTGGTGGCATTTAGCACCATAATCGTGCCACCCTTTATGAAAGCCTCCTTGATTCTGTGAAGTGGACACTTCCTTGGTTTTCCTTCTGCCTCTCTGGGGATTCTTCTGCAACCATCTTTGCTGATGCCTCCTCCCCTGCTCAACTTTCTAATTTGAGTGGACCCAGTGTTCAGTCTGGGCCTTTTCAACACTTGCTTATCTGTACTTTGCTTCTAGATAACTTCATCTAGTCCCTTGACTTTGACTGGCACCTATCTATGAATAATTCTCAAATCTCTATCTCCAGCCCTGACTTCTCTCTACAACACTAACTGTCAATTTGACATTTCTGCTTGACTGCCTAAAAGGTATTCCAAAGTTTAATAATATGTCAAAAACAGATTTCTCGAACTGTGCAGAGATGGCTTCTCCTTAGTTTTCTCCAGTTCAGAAAATGGTATTCCCATCAATGAGTTACTCAGGAAAGTAAACCCAGGCAGCATACAAATAAAATCTCACATCTAATCCATTAGTAAATCATGTCAATTCTACTTCCAGAAAATAACTCAAATCTATCTAATTCTCTATTCATACAGCTGTCTCTCCCTAGTCCAAGCATCACCATCCCTCATCTGGCCTAATGCAATACCTTCTACTAAGTCTCCCTGCTTCTGAAACCACCTTTGCAAAAATCATAACTGAGGAAATTATGACAGTGAAAGCGATCAGACCTAACCGACTCCATCTTGCTTCTAACCTTTGAACTGTCCTTGCTCATTCCTGGGTGAAGGCTGAACCAACTTTGGGAAGGAATTCAGTTCATGGTTCGACTCTGAAACAAAATTGATAATTACCCTTTCATGAAAAAGGGCCCCTTCTTGCCTGAGGACCAGTTTGCCTTTGCAAGACTAACAAATTAGTTATAAGACTAGAAATTAGGTTTAGGAGTCATGCAGCCTGTGGCTCCAAGAGTCTGAACCTCCCCACATTGCTCCTGGGGATAACGTTACTGTTATAAAACCTAAGATCAGTGCTTGGGATATTTTGCAGACCCTACACTGGATGGATCAGCTGACACCGCCCGGACCCATAATCTGGCTCAACCAGTTCTGCCATCCCACCCAGGAACAGAAGACAGTCAGAAAACCTCAAGTCGACCCCCTATGATTCCATCTCCAATCTTACCAGTCAGCACTCCCCACTTCCCAAGCCCATACCTTCCACTTTGTCTTTAAAAGCTCCAATCCCCCGAGACCGATTTGAGTAATAATAAAACTCTGGTCTCCCGCACAGCCAGCTCTGTCTGAATTACTCTTTCTCCATTGTAATTTCCCTGTCTTGATAAATCGGCTCCGTTTAGGCAGCAGGCAAGGTGAAGCCACTGGGCGGTTACTTCCTTTCTAAATTTCCTATAATCTATTCAGTCTGAATGAATTTAAACAAATAATATTATTTTTATGAACTCCTAACTCTTAAGTAAACATCTTTTTAATATTCTGTGTAAGGAAATGGAAGTACATGTAAAGCACATGCTAGAATGAAGTCCAAAAAATACAAATCAGGTCAGGTCATTCCCCCACTTAAAACTTTCTGATGCATTTAGGATAAAATACAAAGTCATACCCTGGCCTACCAACCCCTACATGATCATTGCAACCCCATTTTGTGCCACTCTTCCCTGTCACTCCTTCTCTGCTAGCTATTTTTGGCCTTCTGTTTCTCAAATACAAATGATTTCTCCCTTCAGAGAACCCAGCAGGATCTTGGACTAGATGCTTTCCATCTTCACAATCTCTAAATAGAATGAGTGTCTCAGGGCTCAGGCTTCAGACTGCTTCTCTTTTCTATCAATGACTTCCAATGTTATATCTCCAGCCCTGATCATTCTCCTCAACACCAGACTCCTATCCATTCAATGCCTAGTAGCCATGTAAAATATTGCCATTTTCTGAACATGAAAACCTAACACTTCCTTCCCATAGCCTCCACCATACTCTTTTTCCAGTCTTCCCTATCTCAGTAAATGATAGCCCACCATTTTTTTTTTTTTTTTTTTTTTTTTTTTTTGTGACAGAGTCGAGTGCAAGGTTGCTCACTGCAACCTCCGCCTCCCAGGTTCAAGTGATTCTCCTGCCTCAGTCTCCCTAGTAACTGGGATTACAGGCAGATGCCATGACACCCAGCTAATTTTTGCATTTTCAGTGGAGACGGGGTTTCAGCATGTTGGTCAGGCTGGTTTCAAACTCCTGACCTCAGGTGATCCTCCTGCCTCAGCCTCCCAAAGTGCTGGGATTACAGGTGTGAGCCACCGTGCCCAGCCAGCTCATCTTTACCAATTAAGGCCTTTACTCAGGCCTTAATTCTTCTTTCTTTCAAAGCTCATTTCTAATCAATGAGCAAATATGGCAGGCTCTACCTTCAAAATACATCCAGAACCAAACTGCTTTTTACCTTTCCTCCATTGCTGCTTGGGGCTAAGCCATCATAACCATCTGCAACTATTACCCTCTTACTGATCTTTCTGCTTCCACTCTTTCACTCCTACATTCTGTTCTCTACTCTCCACAAAGCAGAAGAATCATCCCTTGAAAAAGGGAAGCCAGATTACAAAACCCTCTGTGAAAAGGCCTCCAAGGGTTGCCTGTATCACTCAGATAAAACCCATAGTTCTTTTTCTGGTCCTATTACCAGATCATTATCTACTGGCTCTTATCTCTCACCTTCCCACTCTTTTCTCAGCTCTAGCAGCACCACCCTCTTTGCCTTTGCAGCTATGTCCACGTGGTTTATGTTCTCACTTCTTTACAAGTCTCTGTTCAGATGTCTTCTTAAAAGAGAGGCTTTCCCTGTCCCATTAATATAAAATTAGGCCTTTGCCTTCTATTTCCCTACCTTTCTTTGTTGCTCTCAATAATAACAACACACATAACACTTACTATGTACCAGGTACCATGCATAGCACTTTACGTATTATTGGGTCATTTAAACCTCACATCACTCCATAAAGTAGGTGACATTACTATCCGTTTTCTGGATGATGAAATTGAGGCACAGGGAGGTTAAACAAATTGTGTCACAAAGCTGGAGTTGAAATGTGAATGCAGGCTGTCTGGCTCAGCATGGGCCTTTAGCTACCGCATTATTTTGCCTCTTTATAGCACTGGTCATTACCATATTTTAGATTTGTTTATTATCTCCCACTCTTCCCACTTGTTTCAGTTATTGCTGCATAACCAACCACCCCAAAACTCGGTGGCTTAAAGCAACAACTTATTATTTCTCAGGAATTTAGGTCAGGAATTCAGGAAGTGCTTGACTAGGCTGTTCTTCTGCTTCACTTGGCATTGGCTGATGCCACTCATTCAGCTGCATTCAGAAGGTGACTGGGCCGGCCTGGAAGGTACGAGAAGGTTTTACTCATATGTCTGGTACCTCAATGTTTATCCATGTGACCTCTCTCTTTATATGGCTAATCAATCTGGAGTATACCATGGAAGCTGGCTTTTCAGAGAGAAACATGGAAGCTGCCAGTTCTCTTTAAGGCCTTGATTCAGAACTTCATTATTGCCACATTCTATTACTTAAAAAAATAAAAAATCTCAAGGCTAGCCTATATGTGCGGGGAGAGGACACAGGTTCCATCATTTGATGTCAGTAGTGATGTTTGTATGCATGGAGGGAGGAAGTGATGACTTCCATGTTGAGACTGTCTTCCACAGCACCAGAGTCTTTGTTCCATAAGAACAGGGACTCGTGTCAATTTTATTCATTATGATGTCTTTTCAGTGCCTAGAACAATGCCTGACACATAATAAGTATGTATTAAATATTTATTTTGTCTCTGAATTTAAGGGGCAGGTGAAAGAAGGAGTCTGCAAAGGTAAAGGAAAGGTCTGAAGGAATAGGGGGGAAACTCCTGCTATGACTCCTGGAAGGAGTGTGTCCCAGCAGTCAAGGAAGAAAAAAGTGAAAGGAAGATATGATTGAGAACTAGACCTTTAAAAAAAACTGTTTAGGGATGGGTGCAGTGGCTCACACCTGTAATCCCACCATTTTGGGAGGCCGAGGTAGGCAGATCCCTTGAGATCAGGAGTTCGAGACCAGCCTGGGCCACGTGTGAAACCCCATCTCTACCAAAAATACAAAAATTAGTCAGGTATGGTGGTGTGCACCTGTAATCCCAGTTACTTGGGAGGCTGAGGTGGGAGGATCACTTGACCCCAGAAAGTCAAGGCTGCAGTGAGCCAAGATGGTGCCACTGCACTTCAGCCTTGGTGATGGAGCAAGACCCTGCCTAAAATAAAATAAAGTTTAAAAGCTTTAAAAATAAGCAAAGAGCATACGATAAAAAATTTAAACAGCACAAAATGGTATAGAGAGAAAAGTGAATTTTTTTCTCCCTCTTGTTCCCGATTTCCCTCCCCAGTGGTAGCCACTCTTTAATGTATTCTTTCAGAGCTAATATATGCATATACTAGGATAAAAATATATGTTAAATCCATCTATTTGATGATAACTAAAATTAAAATCCTGAGCCCCCAATCAACTGAATGGACCCTCTTTTGGCCAAGGGTACCCCTGAGAAACCTTAAAAACTGAGTTCCTGGCATCAGCAGAGTCAGACATGCCTTGTTATAACCTCTCTCTTCTGTGGCTTAGACACAACTGACCAGCCGTTAAAATAGAGATCACAAAACTGATGGAACAGACTCTCTGTGGCAATAAGATACCAAATTACAAACAGGATCTAAGACCACGCCACAAAAGGGTTGTCATGCACCCCTGCACTTAAAGAATAACCTATGTTCTGGGCCAGGTAAAATGGCTCACACTTGTTTGGGAGACCAAGGTGGGAGGACTGTTTGAGTCCAGGGGTTTGAGACCAGTCTAGGCAACGGAGTGAGACCCTCTCTCTACAAAAGAAAAAGAAAAAGAAAAAGAAAAAGAAAAAAAATTAAATTACCTGAATGTGGTGGCATGCACCTATAGTTTCAGCTACTCAGGAGGCTGAGGTGGGAGGATTGCCTGAGCCCAGGAGATTGAGGCTGCAGTGAGCCATGTTCATGCCACTGCACTCCAGCCTGGGTGTCAGAGTAAGATCCTGTCTCAAAGATGAATGAATGAATGAATGAGCTATGTTCTAACTGCCTAAGGTTTCTTTTTTTTTTTTTCCCTAGCAGTTAAACAAGTGCTGGCATTGAGATAAGCAATATTAAAACAATTGCAGCTCATTTACCACCAGATGCTGACTACCTGAGCCTCTGTCCCACAAGCCATAACCACAGCTTTGATTGGACAAGAGACTGATTTCAGTAACTTTCTCCTGATAAGAGACCATCGACCATGGACTGGTTCTGGCTAGTTGACAGTGGCTGATCACTTGAGTGCCTTTGTATTCCTGCTTCACCTTCAACATTAAATGCATTACATAATTATAATTGCCCTCTATATCAAAATGATATTATAATTACGTAATGCAATTAGTGTTAAGTCTCTACCCCAAAGTGAACATGGGATGCATGTAACATGCATGCTATTCAATATACGTGTGTCAGGACCCCCCAAAGTGAATATTCAATCTGTTGAATGTGTATGTTTAGCCAACCCATTTAGCATAAAGCTCCTGCCTCAATCCTTCCTCCTCCAAAGTGCCTGCTAATAGTTTCTACTGTAGGCTATACTTCCAAGCCTGTCAGTATGGCCACCTTGCAGGTTTTAACTCTTTATAAGAAAAGAAGTCTCAGCCGGGTACAGTGGCTAATGCCAGTAATCTCAGCACTTTGGGAGGCCGAGGTGGGCAGATCACGAGGTCAGGAGTTTGAGACCAGCCTGGCTAACATGGTGAAACCCCATCTCTACTGAAAATACAAACATTAGTTGGGTGTGATGGCATCTGCCTGTAATCCCAGCTAATCGGGAGGCTGAGGCAGAAGAATCACTTGAACCCGGGAGGCAGAGGTAGTAGCGAGCTGAGATTGAGCCACTGCACTCCAGCCTGGGTGATAGAGCAAGACTCTGTCTCAGAAAAAAAAGAAAAGAAATCTCCTTTCTAAATTTGAGATATACAAATTTAGAAAGGAGATTCTTCAGTTTACACTATCTTCCAGCCTACCTATCTCTCTCCTGAAAAGACATACATAATACACAATTGGTAGACTACTATGCACAGGACTTAGCATCTAGTTTTTTTCTCTTAATTCCTAATTTCCAGATCATTCCATATCAGTATATAGAGATGATCTTCTTTATTTTAGATTGTTGCATAGAATGCATCCATTCTATGATAGCACCATTAGATTACAAAATGAGAAGATGACTGTTGATTTCAGTAGACTTAAGGAAAGGGTGAGGAAGACTGGGAAGTCAGAAAGTAGAAGTAGAAAATTAAATTGCAAAGGAAAGAAGGCAGAAAGTAAAAAAATTAAAGATGAGATAGGTAGCAGGTTTACACACTGTAAGTATATAGGAATAAGAAGAGAGGCAGAGGTTGAAAATACATGAAGGAGAAGGGATAAGTAATGGAAATGTAAATAAAAAATGAAATTCTCAGCTCCCCAACCAACTGAATAGATCTCCCTCCACCCTCTGTGGCCAAGGGGATCCTAAAGAAAACCTCAAAAACTAGTTAAGGCCATGATGGGAAGGCAGATTGGACATACTTCATTATACTCCCTCCCTTTGGAGTTTAGACCAGCATTAAACTGGTCTAAACCATTTTCATGAAATGAAAATAGAGATCGTAAGACTGACAAAACAGACTCCTGTAGCAATAAGATTATCCAACTCCAATCTGACTATGGTATAGCAGTACAAGACAGCGGACCCTGAAGAAAATAAAAATATTTTACCCCAAAATATATTTCTTTGACATATTTTGAAATGACCCTGCAAAGCTGTCTCTTTTGGGGGGAATCTGCATTTTGTACAGAATCCCTTTCCTTTTTCAGGTCTTTTCCTGATCCAGGAGAGATTTAACCAAGAGTCTGACACATTTTAAGGTCCTATAACATATGCTACCTGGAAGCTTCATCTACATAACAAGAACCTTGGCTTCCACAATCCCCCTCATTTTAACTCAAACATTTCTTTCTGCTAACTTCAACTCTTTAGGAAAAGCTTAGCTTTTTCAACCAATCATAAAGTCTCTGAATCCACCTATGATCTGTGAGCACCGCCCCCGCCTTTTACATGCATTGATCTATGTCTTTGCCTATAACTTCTGTCTCTCTAAAATGTATAAAACTAAGCTGTAACCCAACCACCTTGGGCACATGTTCTCAGGACTTCTTGAGGCTGTGTCCCAGGCCATGGTTACTCATGTTTTGATCAGAGTATATTTAACCTCTTCAAATATTTTACAAAGTTTGTCTTTTTTCATCAACAGAATAAAGTCTTTCCTTTGGGTAGATTGGAAGGATACTGACTTCAGGTGGAGACATTAACCTTGAGAGGACAGAACACCTCTTCTAAGAAGAAAGAGGGAGAAGAAAAGGACTCCGTGAAAGGAGCCGGGCTTGGTGGCTCGCCCTATAATCCCAGCACCTTGGGAGGCCGAAGCGGGTGGATCACTTGAGATCAGGAGTTCGAGACCAGCCTGGCCAACATGGTGAAACCCCATCTCTACTACAAACACAAAAATTAGCCGGACGTAGTGGCGGGCACCTGTAATCCCAGCTACTCGGGAGGCTGAGGCAGGAGAATCACTTGAACCTGGGAGGCGGAGGTTGCAGTGAGCCGAGATGGCGCCACTGCACTCCAGTCTGGGCGACAGATCGAGAGACTCCATCTAAACAAAACAAAACAAAACTAGTTGTAGGTAGGTTTTGTGGTAGTGGCTGGTGGAATTTGGGATTTAAGGAAATTCACTTCTGATGGTGAATTTCACCATCAGAAAAAAAAAATCACTTTCCTCAGAGATGTAAGAAACAAAGTTTTTTATTTTTATTTTTACCAAAGCGGGTGAGTAGAGTTCAATAAGAGGTTAGAAGAGTGTGAGGGCTGAGAACAGTAGGGGAGGGGAATACGAGATAATCTGAGTAGCAATGTGTAAACGTGACTGTTTTAGGCTCAGCAATATTGCGTAGTCGTATGTGGAAGTCCCGACCGAAGTTGGACACTTTTGGTTCGCAGTGGTTCCAATTCTCAGGGGTGTGTGATTTTCTGCACCGATCCAGGAGTGAGCAAGGCTGGGTGAACTGTTGCAGACTAACAGTTTTGCAGGTGGGCGAAGGATCAGGGAGGAAATTGACTTGAGGGTGTTGGTGAGTATGATACAGGAGTTTCAGAACCTTACTACACATCTGTCGTTGATGGTCTAAATATTTGCAGGTTTGCAGGTCCAGCGATGGCACAATGCCTAGCAGCAGAAGGTTTGCACCCACTGTGCGACGTGAGTGGCGGCTCTGGAAAATCATAAAATCATGGGAGGCCTTGGGAGTGCAGGCTAGGTGGGGTGGGACTGTGGCTGCGACAAACAGTGTTATGAAACTGCGCGGGACAAGAAAACTGATTTTACTGATTGCATATTGGGGAGTCCTACGGGAATCATTGGAGAGCCAATTCATTTTCTCCTATCCCACCCCATCTTTTGGGGTTGCAACTAACCAGTAAGTTTACACATTGCGGATACAATGGCACAATGGGGCCGCGAGGCGATGACGTCATTCGCGGGGGCGGGAACAGCGACCACCGTTAGGGTACAGTCCATAAAGGCAGTTTGAAAATATTTCAGCCTTTTTACTTGCATACTTCCGGCCCTTGCAGTTTGAGGTGGTAACAAACGACTGCTGCTCCCAACCACTCTCACCACCGCCTGTTACCATGGAAGCGCTCGGGTAGCTAGGCTTGGACGACTCTATTCTACGTCATCGTCAAAGCACAGCCCAGGACTGATAGCTCCACCCTAACCTAAGGGAGGGGCTGTGCTCCCAAGTACGTAGCCTGCAGTGCCTAACGCATTCTCAGTAATTTTGTCCCCCAACACACGCCGTCGACAGTCTCCCAAGAGCAATTCCCAGGAGCTCGGATTCCAAGAGCCCCTCCGCGCCCGCGTTTACCTTCGCTAGTCGCCCTGCAGTCCCGCCCTGTTCGGAGGCCCCGCCCTCCATGAATCAGCTGATCCCGTGGACCCACGGGGTTGCCAGGATCGCGCCGGATGCAGAGCGTAGTGCTGCCGGTGGAGCTTCAGGTGAGCGAGCGCGGGTCCCGGGTTGGCTATTGGCTAAGGAGGGCTTATCGGCTGCGACCCCTTGTATGCGGAAGACCGGGGACAGGGAGCTAGGCAGAGGCTGTGGTCGAGGCCCGAGAGCTCGCTGCGGGGGCCTGCGGAGACGGCGCCCGCATCTTCCCGGCTCTGCGTGCGATCGACTGTGCCTGCCGGTCCAGCAGCACCCGAGGCGGCCCCTGCCTCGGCCCCAGATTCTCCCACTTGCCACGGTCTCTCCCTCCCCAGACTGGGCTCCGCTGCAGTGGTCTCAGCCGCGTGAAATTCCTTCAGCCCCCCTCTTCCCGCCTCCACCCACGCTGCCTTCCAGCTATTCATTCATGAGAATTTGTTGAATGCCCACACTAGTCGCTGAGCTGATAAACTGCGGTCCGTGGCCGGGAACCCAGCTGATTGTCCCTGGCGGCCTTGCCACAGGGTGCAAATCGCGTTGAAGAGTGGACCAAGGGTTGCTTGAAAAGGCGGTTACGGAGAAAGAAAATGGCTTTGATAATAAGAATTAGTAGTTTAGGCAAGTCTTTGAGCGTATCAAGTGATTTATGAAGAGGAGAAGATAAGTTATTTTGAGAAGCGAAGCCAGGAAAATAACACAGGTCCTTGACGCTGGTGTTGGTCCTCGGGTAACAGGACTGCTTTGAAGACAGGCAACAGTAGACGGGTAGAATCGTACTATTGCTTAGGGCTTTGATTGTGGAAGAGGAAAAACACTCTTGTTGAAGTGGCATATCCGAGTACAGTGCTTTCTTTCTGGTTTAGGGTGGAGAAGGAACTGACTGCTGTACCCAAATGAAGATCTTTACTCAGTTACCCTTATATTTGGCTGTACGGAATAAAATTGTGTGATATGTTTATTCTGAGCAGGTACGAAACTTCAGCAAACCTATTAGTCCTACATTTTCCCCCCATTTATCATATGATTTGGAGTGACCGCTTGACCTTTGAGTTAATGAATAATTTAAAGCAGTGAAAAATTTGTTTTTGCAGTAAACTGCAGTGTTTTGACCTTAATAACATAAACATAGTGGTTAAGATTCTAGGCTTTGCATCTGAACATGCTCAGAGTCACATCCATTAACATCTTTGACTTTGGGCAAGTTATTTAATCTCTCTGCCTCAGTTCTCTTGTCTCTAAATTGGGGATAACAATGTTTTCCTGATGACAGTACCTTTACATGTAATGGTTCATGTATCATATTTATTACAGTGCCTGTTTTATGGTAAGTATTCAATACATATTAGCTATTTTTATAATTAATTCCTCCCACTACATCATGATCCAAACTGACTCTTTTCCTAAGTGATGGGGAAGGGAACTGAATATTTTAAGGAAGTAGCTATAAAATATGATTTCAAGTTGTTCCGTAGTAATTTTGGTATTCCATAAGGACATTTTAATGTGAAAAAGATACTGACAGAATCCATACTTGGTTCGAGTTTATTAGCTTCTAAACTATGACCAGTATTGGCAGATTTAAAATTCATAATTATAGCAAGAAAACGTCAAAACTGTTTAACAGTGTTAAAATTTGAAAATGATCCAGAAAAATGAAATACCAAACAGGTAATTCTGGGAAAAAGAACAAAACTTGAGTGGCATTATGTGAGCCATTTATTTTTTAAATGTATACAATATAAACAGGAATCCCTTCTCTCCAAATTTCAGTTTTTCAGAATTTGGGCTGTCATTTGAAACACTTACTTTGGGCACTTTGACTGTTAAAGACAAAGGGTATGCTAAGAACTTCAATGAGTCTTGATGTAGTGTTTTTGTAATTAGGTGGTATCTCCTACCTTTTCATGAAAAATGTGGGTTTAAAGCAGTAGCTGCTGGGTCCATTCTAATCATAATCTCAAAAATGTGACTGACTTGTAAAAATCTACAATTATGTATTAATGTGAGACTAGGTAAAGTATGAGTTGAAAAACTAGGAAGAAAGGCAGAGTGGTGATTTTTAAGCTTGTGTAAAAGAAGGCCTGCTTTGGGTGCGTGAGGTACCTTTCTCACTCAGAGGCATGCTGTGAGGATATGTGACTTTTAAATCATTTAGCTCTTTTTATAACTTGGTGGAATTAAATCTACCACGTATTTCAAGTGTATTCGGGATATGAATTTTCCTGATAGAATTTTAACAGATTTTTGTCTCTTAACCCTTCATTGATGCCCAAACAATTTTGTTATCAGTAATAAGAAAGTACTCTGTTTTGTAGGGTGTCAGTCCTTAAGAAAATGTTAGTTAATCACCAATAAAATAGCAACAATTTCTGGCTTCTTTTTAGTATTGCATTTAATTTTCCTTTCCCTATCTCTTATTCCTCTGTATATGTGATGGTACTTTCTTTAGCTTATAGCTTGTGTCTTGATGTTTGCCTGCATGTAGCTGAACTGATTGATCCAGGTGGGTAGAGGGAAAAATATTTAAATTGGTGAGATAGTAGTTTTTGGAGCTATTGTATATTTCTTTTAAATTTGAAGAAAATTTACGGTTTTCTCAACACCTATGAGAAAAAGACTGGGGTTTGTTGGCAGAGGTTTGCTTAGCTGCTAATGAATTATGCCCAGAGAGAAGATCAGCTTTCGTCTCATTAATTCCACAAATTGATCATCTCATGTTTCCCTTAATTATCACATTTTAAATATTTTTCTTTTGAGTCATCACACAGTTCTTCAGTTCACATGGCCTCCCTGTTAGGAAGGGAGTGGTTTAGACCCAATAATAGCATTCGGGTGGGCTAACATTCACTCCAGGATTTTTTTTTCTTCCACAGCCTAAATTTTTGTCGAGCCAAGATCTTAAGTAACTTGGGGCAATTGCCTTAGCAAACATGTAACAAGGATGATTATAGCAGCTCTTTAAAAGAGCAATAAAGTAGAGCAATCCAACTGTAAAGATTAGTAGGGAAATGGATAAACTGGTTTATTCATGCAATTCAGTACTATCTTCTCATAAAAATGAATGAGCTAGATCTATACTTACCAACATATATACATCTCAAGTATGTAATACTAGATGAAAAAAGCAAAATGCTAAAGGATTTGTACAGTAAGACGCATTTATGTACACTTTAAAAGCAACATAATAGCATGCATTATTTATTGATATGTGTATATCTAATGAAAGTACATAAAAGTAAATATAAAAATGTGGGAATGGGATACATTAACTTTAGAAATAGTAACTAATTCTGAGTGGAGCTTCTTCACCTCTGTTACTTATTTTTTCTTGTATTTTAAAGAAAGAGCGGAAGCCAATATGAAAATATATTAATATGTGTTAAAACTGGATGATGAGTACATATATTTGTTATTTATTTTTACGGTTTTATGTATAGTTAAGATAGTTTGTGAAACTAGCACTTTAACATTTTTATTTATAATCAGGGCTGTTTCCCAATATGCTTGCTTTATTTTACTTTGTACCCTCAAATTAGGAGACTGTGGAAAAATAACTCTTCTCTCCCTGCAATAAGAAAGGAATGTGCCAGTGCAGCTCCACTGTGTAAAGCCTTTCTAAGGAGAGGAGACAGACCAATTATTTGGTCAGTTTTGCTTTGCTGTTTGTGCTCCTGGGAAAATGCTTTCTTCAGGACATGAAGCCTGCAGGGGCATTAACATTCTAGAGATGCCTGGGAAATGTAGGCATATACCAATCATGAACTCTGGAAGTATAGGGGAGCAAGTTGTATAATAAGGCCCTGAAAGGAATTTGGACATAGAGTGACTCAGATACAAAATTACTACAGATTTGTGTAGTATTAACATTAACACTTTACAAAGCTTAGCTTGGTTACATTTTACTACAATGTAGTTACCTTGAGTTTATACCTTGAGTGCAAGTATCCTAGTTATTGCTCAAAGAAAATAATTGTCTCTGTAGATATTACTAAGTAACCTGATGACAGTTTTTTAAATTGTTGACTAATGAATAAAACATTTAGTAGCTGATCCCTAATGTAACCTCAGTATCTAAACTTGTGAGTTAAACAATATTTTCATTTCTAATAAAGAATACCTGCTACTTTTACTTACTATTGAAGTAAGTGAAACTTGTATCACCAGAGTGATATTTTTTAGTGTGTATATTTCCTGTTTGGTTATGTGGCCCCTGAATGATCCTAAGCACCAAGTGTTATCAGTTAGTAAAAGAAGTCATCATACTTTGAACTGTAAATCTAATATTGCCTTTAAAAAATTGTGGCCATTTTAATAAGAGAGTAGTTGCAAATATTAAGAGAATAAGTAGTTTGTATCAGGACTTACCAGGACATTCACTGTACCATGCAATAACAGGCACAAATAGTAGCAGTACCTGGGAATTTGAAATTCAGTTGTTAGTATTATAATATTCATCACAATGCATCGTGGGATTATTATTTAATAATCCTGAAAAATGTGTTTAATAATATAGAGTGGGTACAAAAAAGAGCTAAGTGGGCATTACTGGGAAATTATTGTACCATGTTTACACACTTTCACCCCCTCCACCGTGGATAATTTCCCGTTTAGAGGATCCTCATAACCAAGAGAGTGTAGTTTCAGTAAGTTTCAGCATGAAATTAGCAAGGCATTAAAAAAGGACTGTAAAATCTTCCTGTTTCTCATTGCACCAAAAGCTGTCTGTGTATAAGGAGAAAGGGAGAAAGGAACACTTCTCTGAGTTGTTTAACCCTTTTTAAAGTGACATGAGATAAAAGTAATTTCATTGTTAGGATATACCTTTAGCAAATTATATAGAGTTTCTATTAGGAGAAGACAGTTTTTTCTTTTGTATCTGATACTGAATTTTATTACAGGCACTAGAAATCTATAGCGTGGAAGTCTGTGGATTGGAACTGAAAATCAGGGGGCTGTATCTTTCACTCAGGCACTCGCTTAAATGTAACCAGCTTGTTCAGAATGATTATTATGGGTACAAGAGTATACCAATGAATAAGTCGTAGTCTCTGACCTCCAGGAGCTTAAAATATATTTTGAATCAGTGACTTAGTGCATATCCTATTAGTAACAAAATTATAACTAATAAGTAGCTTTCTAGGCCAGTCTACTGAATATATCCAATGCCTTAATTTACTGAATTCCCTCACTCTGAGTCAAGATTTAAAGGCTCATTGGCTCCCCTACTGGTATCAGGCAATGCTTTCTGTGCAGCAGTTAAGGCTGAGAGGTGTGGGGTTCCAAGTGGCCTTCTTGGTGGTTGGTTGGCCAAGGCTTCAGTGCAAGGCGAGTTTTCCTCAACCTTCCACAGTGGTTGGTGAAGGCTTCAGTGGCAGGGTATCCAGGAAGTAGCAGTTGTTGTTGGTGTATAGATTATTTGTAAGTCAGGTGTTTGAGTCAAAGGTTACCATAATCCACTTGTAAATGTTGACCTAGCCTCTAAAAGCAAATTATTTATTAAGCATTTACCATGTGTAAAATACCAGACTCTGTTATTGTTTACTGCATTCAAAGTATAAACTCTGGTTTACTACATTGTAATAATATGTAACCAACTCAGATTTTAAAAAGGAGGTGTTAATGGCTATATGAAATTGATGGTAATTTTGTATCCAAATCTCTTGTCACTCTACTACATTGTAATAAAATGTACCCAACTCAGACTTTTAAAAGGAAGTGTTAATGGCTACATGAAATCTATGGTAATTTTGTATCCAAGTCACCGGTCACTCTATGTCTATATTCCGTTCAGGGCATTATGATACAGTTTACTCCCCTATTATTTTTATTGCCTTTCTATCTGAATGTCTTGTCATTCTAATCACTGATTGACATTACTCTTATAACTACAATTATTACTGTTGTTTTACTATTTTAAACCAGTATTTGAGACAGGAGAATAAGACTAGGAAGGCCCAGCTTTGCTAGTGTAAATTAGCTTTCTTATGCCTTAAGGTACTGTGTAACTCTATAGAGAGCCATTATTCTAGTGAGAAAGAGAACATATTAGTATGGAAATTTCTTAAGGGCAGAAACTCATGTATTTACAGATATTTATTGAGTACCTGTTATACGTCAGAACTAAGCTGCTGGGATGTACTAGAGAATACGATATTTGTCACTCTGCTCTCATGGAGATTTCAGACTAGCATAGTACCTGGAACATAGTAGATGAAAAAAAATGCGTGTGGTTTCAGTGGTTGAAATTTAAGCATTTGAAAGTTATTATACTTATGACTCACAAATTTACCTTTCACCGATTTAAGCCAAAAAGACTTTATCCAGAAAATAGTTTAGTAGAGATGAATATGTAGGATCCTGCATGACTTAACTTTCTCTTTGCATTTGGGATAATAGACTCAACACATTTCTGTACCACATTTAAAATTTTTATTTATATCCTGCCTTGTTCCCAAAAGGATTTAAAGCAGCTTACAAAAATGTATAGCAGGGTGGGATAAAATAAAGAAACAGAATGAGTAGAGCCAGGAGGGAAATTAGACTATACAACATGCATACTGTGAAGTCCTCGTCATTTACAGGTACCATCATATGGAACCCTTATCCTCCCACCACAAAATTTATAATTCTGCTTATATCAGTACCTGTGATCTCGCTTCTTTCAAAAACGTAGACCTTTCTTCTTATGGAAAACAAACAAACAAACAAACAAACATCCCTCCACATGTATTCTGGATGGCATCCTCCTTCACATTGTCTAGGACTTTGGCTCTGCCCACTGTCCTCATCATCCTTCTATCCAGGATCACAGTCTTTGTCGTGCAGACATGTTCAGCTTCCTCTTGTCCCCCCAGCTAAAGAAAACCCTTCATTTTCACATTCCCCTCCAGCTGCCACTCCATTTCTTTGTTTGCCATTTCAACATTTTTCAAAAGGATCACCCATTGAAAATAAAGATATTTCCACATTGTCACCTCCCATTTATATTCAGCGTACTTCAATCTGGTTTTCAGTGCCCAAACAAACCACTGAGGTTGTGGCCATGCTCAGCAGTTACCTGTGTTGGCAAATCCAATGGACACTTTAGTTCTCTTACAAGACCCCAGCTGCCTTGACCTAATTGACGTCCTCCCTGAAGTGCTTTCCTTTGTTTTCATGTGCCCATAGCAGACCACTTCTCAATCTCAGTCTTCTTTGTCCAGTCCTCATCCTATCCAACTTCCAGGAGCAGGAGCTCGTTAAAGCTTGACCCTGTGCTTTCCTTTGTCTTTCCATATACCCCAATGGCATTATCCATTGTCTTGTTTTTAAACATTATCCATACGCCCTCCCAAGTTTAGCAGCAGCTGAGATTTTTCTCTTGAATTCCATGCTCATATATTCTAACTGCTTACTTGATATGTACTCTTGGGTTTCTCACAGACATCTTGAACTTAAAAATAAATTTTATCCTACCAGAATCTTATCTTGGCTTCAGAGTCCCATCTCCCTCACTCTTGCCCATTTCAGGAAATGGAGCCACCAACACACAGCTGTTTGAGGCAGAACCAGACAACATTTCTGATACCTCCTTCTCCTTGATCCCCCACCTTTGTCTAATCACCGAGTACTAGTTGCTCTGCCTCCAGAGCATCTCTCATTTATTCACCTCTTCTTCACCAAATTAGCAGCATTGTATGAAACTTAAGAATCCAGGCTTCCTTCCTCCATTGAAAAGATGAGTCGACTGAGTATTTGCAGGCTGGATATTCCTTGCAAAAAATCATTTTGGTGCTCCATGAGTGTTCACCATAAAATTGGCTTAAAACTTTTGAAACAAATGTAAATCATCGTCATTAAAATAGATCATTGGCCAGTTGCATTGGCTCACACCTGTAATCCCACCACTTTGGGAGGCTAAGGTGGGCAAATCACAAGGTCAGGAGTTCAAGACCATCTGGGCAACATAGTGAAACCCCGTCTCTACTAAAAATACAAAAAATTATCCAAGTGTGGTGGTGTGCGCCACCAGCTACTCGGGAGACTGAGGCAGGAGAATCATGTGAACCCCGGAGGCGAAGGTTGAAGTGAGCTGAGATAGCGCCATTGCACTCCAGCCTGGGCGACAGTGCAAGACTGTCTCAAAAATGAAGAAGAAACAAAAAAAACAAAACAAAAAAAGCATGAAAGCATCAGTGGACTGTCCCACTGGAAGCAATGCAACTCTCCAGTGTACTCTCTAAAATGAAATAAATGTTCAAAGTACATAAAAGAAACCAAGTTAAGTTTAAAATAGTTAATAAATGTTCAAAGTACATAAAAGAAACCAAGTTAAGTATAAAATAGTTAAAAGTTTTGAGACTTCTACTAAAAAATGATAGTAGTTGTTTTTGAATATAGATTCCTGGTCCTTTATTCAAAACCCTTGGGGCAAGATGCATTTTGGAATTCAGATTTACATTTTGTTCTTTAGAATAAGATGCATAAGCCATATATTATATAACACTTCCTATAGGATCTGTAGTGCTGCCTTATTATATTCATATTGATATTTCTACAACACAATGTATGAATATTCACACTAAAGGGATAAAAGTGATAAATAACCTCGTATTAGTTCAGGTCAGATTTTGCTGTCAGATGAATTCAGGTCAGATTAGGTTTTGCCACCAAAGGCATTATTGAAAAAACTTAATTTTCAGAGCTGTAGATTTCTGGTTAAGGTATTGTAGACCTGTAGATGGTTGTAGCTCATCTTTCTAACAATAGTTGGGACATCTAGACTAGATTTTTGTTGTTGTTGTTGTTGTTAAGGGCACTTCCAGGACATGGTGTTAAAATGATATCCTTGGCTTATACAAGACAACTTATTTCTCTGTTAGATGTAACAGAAGGGTGTGTATCCAGTGGAGTCTAAAAGTGACACCAGTTTATTAAGAAGCCAGGTTTGCTCTTTGTTTAAAGGGCCACCTGGGGTTTAATTACTTTACATATCACTGTGAAGGAGATGATAATTTGAAGGATAGAGTGGTATACTTTAAAGTGGATCTAGCTGTGTCCTGTGGCTCAGAAGGCTGATGTCTGGTTTGCTCATTTTATGGAGACGCCATTTATCTGTAGGGAAGCCACGCAAGGTAAGAGAGGGTCCCACAGTAAATGCTGTTTATGCAGCATCACATGGCTTCTTTATCAGAGCTGGTTAACAGGTCTATGCCGGAAAGTTACTGTAACAGAAGAAAAGCAGCAGAGTATAAGGATCTTGCCCCTCTTAAAGAATGTAAAGACCTTAAAGCTCCTCTGGAAGAAATATCCCCAGAGGAAGTCTTATGATTAGGCAATTTTATAAAAACTTAAAATGTTAAAGCAATGAAACAACATACAGAAATTTGAATGCTATTTGACTGGTTGAGGTGAGTCTTAATAGATTTCCTGGAGAGACAATCATAAAAATATTAGAAAGACAAAAGTTTTTCATTTACTTTCTTTTCCTGGATGGATACATAATTGAGAAAGAATGTTAGATTAAATAGAGTTGGTAAATACCACCCTTACTTAAGTATGTGAGGATAAAACTTTAATAACATAAGCTCCCTACATTTAGTTGCAATATTCCTTTTTAGTTATGTTTCCTCAGCAATCAGTTTTCTTTTCTTCATTGCCCTGTTTGAGTTTCAGGCAGACATATCTTGTTGGAAGATGTCAAACATATTAACCACCATTAAAACAAAATGAGATAGGGGCTGGGCATGGTGGCTTAAGGTGGCTCATGCCTATAATCGCAGCACTTTGGGAGGCCAAGGCAGGTGGATCACCTGAGGTCAGGAGTTCAAGACCAGCGTGGCCAACATGGTGAAATTCTGTCTCTACTAAAAATATAAAAATTAGCCGGGTGTAATGGCAGGTGCCTGTAATCCCAGCTACTCGGGAGGCTGTGGCAGGAGAATTGCTTGAACCTGGGAGGTGGAGGTTGCAGTGAGCTGAGAGTGCGCCATTGCACTCCAGCCTGGGCGACAAGAGCAAAACTCCGTCTTATTTAAAAAAAAAAAAAAAGAGAGAGAGATCTGTAAATACTGATATAAAAAGATGTCTATGAAATAGTATGTTAGTTTTCTACTGCAGCTGCAACAAATTGTTGCGAACTTAGTGGCTTAAAATAACACAAATATATTACCTTCAAGTTCTGTAGGCTGAAAGTCTGACACAGGTCTTGTAGCCTAAAGTCAAGGTGTCTGCATGGCTGCTTTTTTCTGGACACTCTAGGAAAGAATCATTTTCCTTGCCTTTTCAGCTGCTACCTGTCACCGCATTCCTTGGTTCATGGCTGCCTTCTCCCATGTTCAGTCAGCAGTGTAGCATCGCCTCTGACCCTGCCTCCATCATCATGTCTCTTTGATTCTCCTCCTGCCTCCCTCTTGCAGTTTTAAGGATGTTTATGGTTACATTGGGTCCACCTGGATAACCAGGATAATCTTTCTATCTGAAGGAGAGTTGATTAGTATCATGCAAGCTAACAGAGTCACAAGTTCTGGGCATTAGGACCTGGACACCTTTGGAGACCATTATTTGGCCTGCCCTATATGTAAGTAAGAAAAGAAAGTTGTAAAAACAGTTTGTAGAGTTTTAATTCCATTTAGGTTAAAAAAATGAGTGGTGGTGATAAATAATATTGAGTAAGGTATAACCAACTTTAAGAAAACTGTACTAAAAAAATCTGGCACTAAGAGAGAATAAAGGTTGACTTGATTCATTTTATCAAAAAATTCTCGACATTTTTGATTGTTAGTCAGTAGGACAAAATTCCGTTTACATATAGTGTGCCAGTTGTGTGAAGTAAGGTGTGCTTGTGTGCTTCCACATCCTCGTAGAATAATTCTCTGGCTTCCGCTGCATATTGTTGAAATTTAATCAAGGGCATAGTAACTCCATGATCTGTGATAGATAAGCACAGATTAGATCTGGTGGCAGAATTTCTCTGTACACCATGAACTGTGCATTTTACAAAAGGCTAATTACTATCATGGACAAAGCATAGTAGCACTTAATTGTATTTATTAAATGAATAGCATTTATTAAATTTATTCAAATATATCTCTTGTTAACATAGTATCTGTCTTCCAACTTTGAATGATTCATAATCTTTCTAAAATAAGCATTAGGTAGAAAGTAATTTTCTTCAGATGTACAGATGGGAAATGGTAAGAATTCACAGGCAACCTGGAGGAAACAGATGGACCGTAGATCACTCCTGCCAGTATGGGCTGTTTCCAGAACACAGTGACCATTCCATATCCTTTTGCAGAAAAGCCACAAATTTGGCCCCAATATTTTTATAGTTTACACAAATAAGACCTAAGTGCTTTTGTTTTCATGTGTTTTGTTACCCTTACAAATGTGGTTTTTTGAGTTGAAATGCACTCAGCATTTCTGTTTATTTTTCTATCTCTTATTTTATTAAATATTGAGTTTCTAAACTGATGGGTTATGATATTTGTAACCATAATTTTCATGTAGCTATTTTCTATTAAAGGTGGATTTTAAAACAGCTGATTTAAAGTTCAGACTTCTTTCTTTCAACCGTTTGAGTTACGAGGCATGTTGGTCTGAATTGAAGGTGATTTGGGGAAAAATGTTCCTCCTTCCAATAAGTGGAAAACTTCCTATTTTAATGACATAATTTTTTGTGCATTACTGAAAAGTATAAATTAAAACTACTTGAATCAGATACATTACTGAAGAGATTTTAGAAAATCTGAGTTAATTGGTATTTAAGTCTTCATGCTTTCCAGATACAGCATTTAAAAAGTAACCTTAATGTGTATGTACTTTTTGTACTTAACGTATTGATTTTCAGATTGAACTTTTTTCTTTATAATAAAAAACAAAATCTGTTGCCTGAAAGAGTACAGCTTAATTGTGGGTGGTCTTTTCCTTTGACATTACATTTGACAGTCAACGGGCATTTTTATAAGCTTAGTGGGCAGGCTCAGCCTATGTTTGACTTTGGCAGGCAAGATATGAAATAGTTTAAATAGTTTTACTGCATATTTATTTCCTAGTGAATGTGCACTTGTTAGAGGGCTGTTTTTTTTTTTTTTTTTTTTTTTTTAAATGTCTGAAGGGGTAAAATACTCTTTTACTGCTCTTTTCCTTACTTGTATTCTACTGTTTAGGTCTTGATAGACTTTCTGTAAAGAAGGAATGATTTGGTGATGGAGTGTTCCCACTGACCGATGGACTCAAAGAAGAGAAGGTAAAACCATTTCTTCCTTTTCTCTTATCCTCCTAGGAAAACATAGCAAACAGCTTCACATATGTGTAGCTTCTCTTCGTTTTAATTTTCTTATTGATGGTTGTTAAGTGGGAATAGTGACATTTGTAGTTAGTTGATTGGTAAAGATAAAACAAATTTTAAAGAAGGCTAGTTAGTTGTAAGCTTTGTAAGAAGCACTAAATGTCTTCATTTAATCATTTTAAAGTGCTTGTAGCCATTTTTCCCTCACAAATAATTTCAGGTTTTTAGAAGTAGCCTTGCTAATCTTAATCATCTTCCATCCTTAAAGAACTAGTTATGGAAGATATCTAAAAGGAAGGTTAAATGTGTAGTGTTCCTCCTATAGAACCATGGTTATGTCCAGTTATCATTTAAGGGAATATTATATAGCAAACGTAGAGAAATTCCTAGCTATTCAGAAGAGTTTCTGTGCCTCATTAAAATTTTGGCATCAGTGTTCTAGAAAAAAGAAACTGAAAAAATGTATTACCAGTGGTGGCACATATCTTAACACGGCCTTTTCTTAGAAGAGGGCAGTTAGGATATGGTCATTACTGTGCAGCTGTGTGTTTTGTATTCTTTAAACCAAAATCATCAGATGTGTAGGATTCTTTAGCTAGAACTTGAACAAAGCATGAAGGATTTTACTGATATCTATTACAAACTTGATTCCTAAAAGTTTAAATAGCAATTCTACACTTAAACTCAACATAAAGTGAAATGAATTCCTGTATCTCATATTGTTCTCATCAAGTACTTTTTACTTACTATAAAATTTTATGATAAGACTTCAACTTGGGCATGTTGTAGCTTTAATATCTAAACAAGGAGTGAATATATTGAGAAGTTAGAATCTTGGAATTTTATGCTACCAAATGCTAAAACTTCTAAAAATAGCCCAAGTTTTGTTTGCTTCTTAGATGGAGAAAAGTAATTTGTGGGTTTAGAGTGTCCTTCAGTCTTTTTTTTTTTTTTTTTTTGAGACGGAGTCTCGCTCTGTCATCCAGGCTGGAGTGCAGTGGCACAATCTTGGCTCACTGCAGCCTCCGCCTCCCGGGTTCAAGCGCTTCTCCTGCCTTAGCCTCCTGAGTAGCTGGGACTATAGGCACATGCCACCATGCCCGGCTAATTTTTTTTAATTTTATTTTTACTAGAGATGGGGTTTCACCGTAGTAGCCAGGCTGGTCTTGAGCTCCTGACCTTGTGATCTGCCTGCCTCGGCCTCCCAAAGTGCTGGATTACAGGCGTGAGTGACCATGTCCCACATCCTTTAGTCTTTTACATAAATAGTTGTTTTACTTTGGCTCCTATGAGCATAACCAAAGCATAAAATAGGTGCTAATTCAGCTATCTGACCCAGTCATCCATGTGCTAGTAAAAGGTACAATCATGAAAAGTATTAAGAACAAAGGATACCGTTCTGAATTGTAGAAACAATTAAGCTATGTTTCTTGATGTTTGTAGCTCAACAGAGGCAGAAGGATCCAAAGAAAGAGGCCTGGTCCATATCTGGCAGGCAGGATCCTTTCCCATAACACCAGAGAGATTGCCAGGCTGGGGAGGAAAGACTGTTTTGCAGGCAGCCCTCGGAGTGAAACATGGAGTTCTTCTGACTGAAGGTAATGAAGAGAATGGCTTAACAAATACGAACTGCAATGCTAACAAATGCCTGAATATGGAAAGTCAGGTATGGGAATAATTGGATACTAGGGGTTCTTTTTTTTATTTTTTTGAGACGGAGTTTTGCTCTTGTCGCCCAGGCTGGAGTACAATGGCGTGATCTCGGCTCACCACAACCTCTGCCTCCCAGGTTCAAGCGATTATCCTGCCTCAGCCTCCCAAGTAGCTGGGGTTACACGGGCCCACCACCACACCTACCTAATTTTTTTTTTTTTTTTTTGAGACGGAGTCTCGTTCTGTCACCCAGGCTAGAGTGCAGTGGCACAATCTTGGCTCACTGCAAGGTCTGCCTCCCAGGTTCACGCTATTCTCCTGCCTCAGCCTCCCAAGTAGCTGGGACTGCAGGCGCCTGCCACCACACCTGACTAATTTTTTTTTTTTGTATTTTTAGTGGCGATGGGGTTTCACCATGTTGGCCAGGCTGGTCTTGAACTCCTGACCTCAGGTGATCCACCTGCCTCGACCTCCGAAAGTTCTGGAATTACAGGGATGAACCACCGCGCCTGGCCTAGGGTTTCTTAATGAACTGTTTCTGTTTTCAAGATATATTCTTACTCCCTTATCAGAAATCAGATTAGTTTTTAAATTCAAAATATACCGTTAACTAGAATAAACGGGAGAACTATAGTTTTAAATTTTTATAGTAATAAATAAATGAAAAATTAACTTTTAAAAGGTCACCTATTCAGAGACTCTTTTGCTATAACTTTTGTTCATTAAGTCTATCAGAATAATAATGCTAATAATAGCTAATGTTTCTTAAGCAGTTGTGTGCCAGATACTATACTAAGCCCTTTCCATGTGTTATCTCACTGAATCTGCACTACTACCTTGTGAGGTAGCTTCTATTATTATTCACAGATAAGGAAACTGAAAGTCGGGAAGATTACATTTTCCCAAGCACACACAGCTATTGAAGTGTCAGAGTTAGGACTGGAACTCAGTCTGATTTCAAAGCCGGCTTTTAAAGCCACTTGGCTGAACTTTCGCAGTATAATTTTTTTTTCCAGACATAAATAGCAATTCACAAGACATTATAAAATCTATGAGTCTATTACAGAAACGTGCTATAATTTTAGAGTTACCTTTAATCTTAATGGCGCTTTATCAACTCAATCTTGGCAGATTTGATTTGGGCACCGATTGCCATCTACTTCACTAATTTATACATTTCTGCTGTGCAAGCATTTATTGAGATATTAAATAATGACTTGGTATTTTCTTTCTAGGAACTAAAGGAAGACAAATTCTAGGAAACAAGGATTAAGTCTGGTCCTGGTGGTTGTATGGGATAAACATGGATTTCTTTTTAGTCTCTCTTATATCAGTTTTATTATAATGTTATTATATGATTCAGGACTTTAAAAACAATCTTACTTTAAAAATGTGAACTAGATTCAATACCTGTCCTGTGAAATTTAAAATATGTAGTTCTCAAGCAAATATAAGTGGAATTCTATTGTTTTCAATAATATATTTGGAATATTTTCATTAAGATAGTGAAACCGGCTGGGCACAATTGCCCACACCTGTAATCCCGACACTTTGAGAGGCCAAGGCAGAAGGATCCCTTGAGCCCAGGGGTTCAAGATCAGCCTGGGCAACACAGGGAGACCGTGTCTCTACAGGAAATATTTTAAAAATAAGCCAGGCATGGAGGCACACACCTGTAGTTCCAGATACTTCAGAATCTGAGGCAGGAGGATAGCTTTGAGTCTGGGAGACCAAAGCTGCATGCAGTGAACTGTGATTATGCCACTGCACTCTAGCCTAGGTGACAAAGTACGATCCTGTCTCAAAAAAAAAAAGTTATTCAACTATAAACATGGTATCTTTAGAATCATACCTTCAAGGCTAGGACAACTGAAGGAAAACTTTTCAAAAATATTTACATAGCCTATCATTGTTTATGTTTAAGCAGTGTCCTGGTATTAAGTGTCACAGTTACCAAAAAAAACATCTAATACAAGTGTGTGTTTGAAATTGCATACAGATCTCCAGTGCTATCTTTTTCAGCTGAGGAAATGGTTGAGTGCTAGAAATTTTCAAGGTTCTTCATCTCTGTTAAATATGACCATTAGCTCATAATTCAATGAAGATACTTCATTGATTCACTTTTTTTTTTTTTTGAGACGGAGTCTTGCTCTGTTGCCCTGGCTGCAGTGCGGTGGCACAATCTCGGCTCACTGCAACCTCTGCCTCCCAGGTTTAAGTGATTCTTCTGCCTCAGCCTCCTGAGCAGCTGGGGCTACAGGTGAGCGCCAGCACGCCCGGCTAATTTTTTTTTGTATTTTTAGTAGAGACGGGGTTTCACCATATTGACCAGGCTGGTCTGAAACTCCTGACCTTGTGATTCGCCTGCCTCGGCCTCCCAAAGTGCTGGGATTACAGGCATGAGCCACCGCGCCTGGCCTGTTTCACTATTTTTTATATGCTCCAGTTTTTGATTTTTGTTTTTTTTAAGGAGGGGAATCTGAATATCCGTTTGTTTGCAGTATTGCTCGTTCTAGTGGAATAATGTTAATTGAAAGACTTGGTGAGCTTTTTCAAGTATATTGTTGTATTAGGAAACAAAGTTTAAAAGAACTTAACCAGTGAGCTTATTTTCTCATCTTGATCCAGACTCTACATTTCCTAATAAATGCACATATCTTCCCTCTAGCCACTATTGAGTCCTTACTTATATAGATGTGATGAGTTAACTTGAGTGTATACGTGACCATGTATAATAGGTCAAAGATAAAGTTTGCATGTTTTCATCATCAACTCAATTGCTGCCTTATGAGAAAAAAATAATGCTTATTTCTTCATTAATTAAAAAAAATTGTAAGTCTCTGGTCATATGGAAAAGAAAGGATAGTGGGCTTGGTTCAGTATTTTTCAAAACCCATAGCCAAGTCTTTGTTTCACTGAATTTTTAGCCAGCATAGATTATGTGCACCTGCTCCCAAATTCCCACAATACTACAGTAAAATTAAGACTTGGTAGCATACCTGGATATACATAAGTTATTTATATACCCAACTCACTGGTGTCTTCATTAATTCTAAAGCTAGCTGGTTATTCTGCTGACAGGTTCATTTGCTTTTTTGCTTTGTTCTGTTATGATTTGCTTTTTATTTTAAATATTTTTTAGGCTTAATTCACTTTATTTTTCTTGTATAAAAACCCTGTGTTGTAGCCACAGCTGGAGCCTGGGTCCTCTGCCCAGAGACTCTGGTGTGGGTCTTGACAAGGTGGCCAGTGAATTCCTGAGAGGGAGACTTGGTGAATACAGTCTCCTTCTAGAGGTTGGGGGCCAGTTAGCTGTAGGTCTTGGAGATGGCATCATAGGTGGGCTTGGTGAAGTTGGCCAGGGTGGCAGTGCAGACCCTGGCTGAGGAGTAGCAGTCATTGATACTGGCCATCATCAGCAGCTTCTTGGGCACCAGGGCTAGGAGGATGCCAGTGCCTCTGGGTGCAGGGATGAGGCGCACCAGCACAGAACCACAGCAGCCTGTCACCTTGTAAGGGACCACATGGTGCTTGCTGATCTTGTTCCCCCAGTAGCATCTGTGCACAGGGACAGTGGAGAGCTTGGCCAGGATGATAGTCCCTTGGATGGCAGTGGCCACCTCCTTGGAGCAAGTGGCCATTGTAGTCCCCAGTGGCAACAAACACCTGGAACCTGGTGTGTTGGCCGGTGCATGTCTGCTTCTGCACCGGCGTAACCTTCAAAACCTCATCCTTGAGAGAGGTCCCCAGGAAAAAGTCAATGATCTCAGACTCCTTGATGGGCAGGGAGAAGAGATAGATTTCCACCAGGGACTTGATCTTCATGTCCTTGACCAGGCAGCGCAGCTTAGTGATGGGTGTCCACTCCTTATCCTCGGCCTTGCCTCTTTGAGCTCTGTGGCCCTGACCCTGGCCCCAGATGCTGCTGCCCAAGCCTCCAAGGAAGTCGCTGTGGTTCCCCATCCCAGGTTCCCTGAGGCCTCCAGGCCCTCCCGCTGCACTGGCATCATCTGCCATTTGATGTTTTTTTGGAGAAGAAGCTGATTTGCTTTTTAAACAAATCTCACCTCAGAAAGACTAGCTAGTATCTAGTACAAAAAGTCCAGGGTGAGCATCCCACATTAAAAAATCTGACATCTAAAATGATCCAAAATCCAGAACTTTCTGAGCACTGATGTGATGATGCTCAAAGGAAATGCTCATTGGAACATTTCAGATTTGGGATGCTCAGTCAGTAAGTATAAGGCAAATATTCCAAAACCTGGACCTGAAATCCAAAATCCCTCTGCTCCCAAGCGTTTTGGATAAATGATACTCAACCTGTATATTTATGTAACATCTCAAAACTGTACGTAACGTGCCGTACAATGTGAAGACAACCATGTCTTTTTAAGAACTGGTGCTTTCTGTACAGCCTAGAGGCATAAAATTAATTTCTTAGTTTTGGCCAAAATGAATCTCTAATATTTTTAAGCCATTGCATAATTTTCTGCTGTTCCAACTTGTTTACTAGTAATGACTTGTAGATATTAGTGAATGTGTCTGTTTTGTCTTAGTTTTTGCTTATTTTATTTTAACATCATTGTTTATTTTGCCTTTGAACACTTGGAATCTGCTTCTGTAATAGCCTGTGATGGTGGCCATTAGTAGTGGATTGATGTGAGGAGTTTGTAGGATGAGGCTGAAGGAAAGGAGTAGCCTCCTACAATTTGTAGAAATTCTCACCATAGTGCAGAATATTAAAATGAGTCATTTTTAAAAAGGTGAATTAATGTTAAATACTGTGTGCTTGAACCAGATTTCTACAACTGCTTTGGAAAATTTAAAAAGAAAGTCCAATTTGGTTAAATCTAGAGGGCACTAAAAGTTTACTGTTAAAATTTTTAGTTAATTCACTAACCCTTTTTTTTTTCTTTTTCCTTTTTTTGAAACTTCAGATGGTGAGGTCTACAGCTTTGGGACCCTTCCCTGGAGAAGTGGACCAGCAGAGATTTGTCCAAGTAGCCCCATTCTAGAAAATGCCCTGGTTGGGCAATATGTTGTTACTGTGGCAACAGGAAGCTTCCATAGTGGAGCAGTGACAGACAATGGTGTCGCATACATGTGGGGAGAGAATTCTGCTGGCCAGTGTGCAGTAGCCAACCAGCAGTATGTGCCGGAACCGAACCCTGTCAGCATTGCTGATTCTGAGGCCAGCCCTTTGTTAGCAGTCAGGATTTTACAGTTGGCATGTGGCGAGGAACACACTCTGGCATTGTCAATAAGCAGAGAGATTTGGGCATGGGGTACCGGTTGTCAGTTGGGTCTCATTACCACTGCCTTCCCAGTGACAAAGCCACAAAAGGTAGAACATCTTGCTGGGCGAGTGGTGCTTCAGGTTGCCTGTGGTGCTTTCCACAGCTTAGCCCTTGTACAATGCCTCCCTTCCCAAGATCTGAAGCCAGTCCCAGAACGATGCAACCAGTGCAGCCAGCTCTTGATTACTATGACTGACAAAGAAGACCATGTGATTATATCAGACAGTCATTGTTGCCCATTAGGTGTGACACTGACAGAATCTCAGGCAGAAAACCATCCCAGCACTGCTCTCAGCCCCTCCACTGAAGCCCTTGACAGGCAGGAAGAAGTATTTGAGAACACTCTTGTAGCCAGTGATCAGTCTGTTGCTACTGAACTGAATGCAGTCAGTGCTCAGACCACAAGCAGCGATGCCGTATCCTCTCAACAAAACGTCATGGGAACAACTGAAATTTCTTCTGCCAGAAATGTGCCATCATACCCTGACACCCAAGCAGTCAGTGAATACCTGCGGAAACTGTCAGATCATTCAGTAAGAGAGGACTCAGAGCATGGTGAAAAGCCAGTGCCATCTCAGGTACCTGCTAAATTTTATAAAATAAAAGTGTTTCTAGAGTTGAACTGTGTGAGCTTTTCTTTAGAAACTTTAAAATGAGTGAGGCTTGGTAGCATTTTTTGTTTTTTGAGTTTGACTATAATTTTGTTTTGTCAAGCAAGCCTAGATAAAGGAAAGAACCTGGATTAATCCAAAATGACTCTTTATGTTTAAGTTCTAGGCCTTTATGATATTGAAAGGTGTCATGTTGGGCTTGTTTTGTAAGTAGGAACATTTCATTTTGTTTTTCTTGCTAGTACTTTTTTTCTATGGCTAAGGTACTGAATGTTGGTAGGCCCTAAATACTTTTATATAACTATACATTCACAAACATTCTTCTTACTTGTGTTTGTAACACTGTTCAGAATTCTGTAGAGAAAAGTTCTTTCCTTCTTTGAGGGAAGGTTGCTTTGTGGCAGATCCTTCAGTTGTAGGCAGATTTAAAACTTACAGGCAATTACATGTTTCAGTTTTTTTCAGTTATAGCTGTTGTCCTTACTAGGCTTTATTTGAAGAGCTGGCTAATATTTTATCTTTTTGTTTGTTTGTTTTTGAGATGGGGTCTTGCTCTGTCACCCAGGCTGGAGTGCAGTAGTGCGATCGTGGCTCACTGCAGCCTTGATTTACCAGGCTCAAGCGATCCTCCCAGTTCAGCCTTCCAAGTAGCTGGGACTACACACGTGCCACCACACCTGCTGATTTTATTTTATTTTTAAGTAGAGAGGAGGTTGGCCTTTGTTGCCCAGGCTCATCTCAAACTCCTGAGCTTAAGCAATCCTCCCACGTCAACCTCCCAAAGTGTTGAGATTACAGGCGGAACCATCATACCCAGCCTACTTTATGGATCTTATTAAAACTATTTTCATTTTGAAGATTTATGGTAGAGTCAACAGAAGCTGTTTATCAGTAGCACATGGTAAAGCTTGAGTTCCCGCTTAAAATAAATTGTTTTAAAAGGATTATTTCTGGCCTGTAATCCCAGCACTTTGGGAGACCAAGGCGGGCAGATCGCGAGATCAGGAGATCGAGACCATCCTGGCTAACACGGTGAAACCCCGTCTCTACTAAAAATACAAAAAATTAGCCAGGCAGGGCGGCAGGCACCTGTAGTCCTAGCTACTCAGGAGGCTGAGGCAGGAGAATGGCATGAACCTGGGAGGCGGACGTTGCAGTGAGCCAAGATTGCGCCACTGTACTCCAGCCTGGGCAACAGAGCGAGACTCCATCTCAAAAAAAAAAAAAGATTATTTCTGTGTTTCACTCAGTGTGGCCTTTTGATTTTGCTTTACCAAAACTCTAAGAAAACAAAAGATCATAATCATAAAAGATCTGCCATGCAGTGTTTCTTTTTAGGGTTTTGAAACCACATAGCCTCTTGCTTCTCAATTCTTATTGTTTACTGTGTCAGAATGCGAACATGAAGGTATTTTTAGAAATAGTCTTTATTTCACAATCCATTTACTGAAACTTGTGGGTATTTGAGTTTTTTAAAAATCAAGGATAAGCTGTTTGGAGAAAGGTATTATAAAGTCTGAACAAAGCAAAAGTAGTAATTTAATAATGCATGTAGAAAATTCTTAGACTGTACATGCTTATTACCTTTAACTTACTTTGTTAAACATTGGAAGTTTTTGTTACGTATGCTAGTAGCAATGTGTGTGTTTCTATTGAATTAAATTTAATTTATTTAAATTAAATAAATGTGTGTTTCTATTACATTTAATTTATTCTCTGTAAGTAACATCTCAATCATACAGCTAATTCACAAGGAATTTATGTGTTCTACAGCAAGTTTTTTCTCTTCTGGTGAGATATAACTGAGACTCTCTCACTTGGGAAATAAACCAAAGTATTATTGGTTGAGTGGAATTCCTAAAATTATATATTTCATCAAAATTGCTAATTATGTTTTTTGTAGGGGAGGGCTTATTTACTTACTATATTTTTAAATATAATTAAGTAGAAGGAGCCAGTTAGAACAGTAGTTCAAGGTTTATATAAGGTAGAGTTTTGTGACTTTGCTCTACCTAGTGGTCAAGAACCCCCTAAAATAGTTACCTCTAAATACCATCACTGCTTCTGTAAGGAGTCTTTGTGAACAAAAAGTGGAGATAGTGACACTAATTCTTTTGAACAAGCTATCATGGGGGCTGTATCACCAAAGAAGTAATAGACTTTGTATTTATTTTTTGTTTTATTAAGTATATTTGTTTATTTTATGGACTATTTACAGACTACTCATTTGCATGTAAATAGCTCTTTTGAATTTAGCATTTAATTCAACAAAATGTGGTGAGTACTTACGTGTCTTTGCTAGGTGCCAGGAATTCTTTCCTTTAAGAAGTCAGAAACCAGTGTTAAAATACACACACACACACACACACACGCAATATTTGTATTTTAATTTAGGACAAATGAAGGAATGTGTATATTCCCTTTGAGATCTTTGGGTACAATAAGAAGCATATTTTTCAATATGATCTATGCTGATGAGATGAAAGCTTTTTTATGTGTTTGGTAGGTACATTTAATGACCTTCCTTTTTAGGGAACATTGATGTTTGATAGCTTAGAGTAAATTTCTACTGATTTTTCATTAAGATATCAGAAAACTTTAGTTTGACTTTCTAGTACACTTCTAGAATCACACTAAGAACATTGGTTCCAAATGTTTAATTATTAACCTACCACATTTGCCATCTGTGGTAGCAAGAGCAAAGGTAATCCTACAGCTTGTCTAGCCCCAGGGTCATAGAAAATAACTCATTGATGAGCCAGTAAAGGCACTCAAGCTTAGCGTAATTTGGGAGATGATAGGTTATAGGTATAACTTATTTTTCCATCTCTATATGCTATATCTAAATTTCAATTTATAAAGCATTTCAGGGAAAGCTTTTTTTCCATAAAATCTAATTTTTTTCCTGCCACTTCTAGGTGGTAGTCTGTATAAATTTTCCTGAAAGTGATCAATAATGAAATTTGCATTTTTTCAACCTTCCATCCAGGGCTGTCACAGTGCACATGGTATTAAAGACAGTGTTTTCCATGCTTTTTCTTCCCTCTACCTTTTTACTATATTTAATTTTATAAAAGCAGCTGAGGCTTATTTTTAAATACCGTAGAAAAATACAACATCCAGACAAAAGGAAGTACTTTGGAAAAGGAACTGTATTTTGAGTACTCATTTCCTTTTAATGTGTTAACTCCATGATCAAGAAGAGAATACCTTTAGTTGAAGGTGAAGAGAACTTCTCCTGTCATTTTAGATTCTTAAAGCAAACAGCGATGGATATTAAACTTTCTTTTTATTGATTGCTTATTGTATAAGGGATTATATTTTTATGTAATTTTTTATGTGTGTATATTTTAGCCTCTTATAGAAGAAGCAATTCCTAATCTCCACAGCCCACCTACCACAAGCACCTCAGCCCTAAACAGCCTGGTGGTCTCTTGTGCATCTGCTGTTGGTGTGAGAGTGGCTGCTACTTACGAAGCTGGTGCCTTGTCACTGAAGAAAGTTATGAACTTTTATAGTACAACCCCTTGTGAAACTGGAGCTCAGGCAGGCAGTAGTGCCATTGGCCCAGAAGGTTTGAAAGATAGCAGGGAAGAACAGGTTAAACAGGAATCAATGCAAGGAAAGAAAAGTTCAAGTCTTGTGGATATCAGAGAAGAAGAAACAGAGGGAGGCAGTCGAAGACTCTCCCTCCCTGGATTGTTGTCACAAGGTAAGGAAATAACCAGGTTTTATGAATTGACTTTTGGGGAATCCAGGATGCTCCTGACATCACATGCTGTATTATTGATAAAAACTTTCCTAATTATGAAGCTGACATATTCAAATGTCAAAATTTATTTAAGGGTGGTTTTAAAAGAAAGTTGCATGTTTATCTGCTTTAGATATCACTAAAAAGTTAGAACGTAACTTTTTCTTGATGTTTGCTCCTGCTTATGAACCTTATTTTGAATCTTATTTTATTGTTCTGGAGTGTTACAATACCCCTCTTATTTCCTAATTGGGACCTATACTCCACACTGATGGGGTTGCAGATGTGACCATTGGATAAGTGAGGAATTACTGTACTTGACTTGAAAGAGGAGAGAACTCTTAAGCTTCAAGAAGAGAAAACTTCATTTTCTGAGACCATAGGCAATAAACTTTTTAGAATATTACACAGTTGGCTCTTCTCCTTTTCTCAGTCAGTTCAGCAGTCTCAGCCATCTGGACTCGAGCTTCTCGAGAGTGGCCTGCAGACCAGCAGCATCAGCAGCACCTGGGAACTTGTTAGAAATGCAGACGCTCAGGTTCCACTCTCAACTTACTGAATCAAAACATGCATTAGAGCAAGATCCCCCAGGTGATTAGTATGCACACTAAAGTTTGAGAAGCATTTGATGAGACCAGGAGTTGGCAGACTTTTTCTGTAAAGAGCCAAAGAGAAATATTTTAAGGTTTGTAGGCCATCCTGTCTCTGTGACAACTACTCAGCTACGCTGTGATTATGTAAAAGCAGCCAGAGTCAATATGTAATGAATGAGTGAAGCTATATCCCAACAAAACTTTATTTACAAAAGCAGATGGTAGGCCCTGTTTGGCCCATGGGCTATAATTGACCAGCTCCTGGTTTACATGATTTTGTGCAAAGCTCAAAAGTTAGGAAATCTAGACTGTACTAAAACTTACCTTTTTTTACTCTGTACCTGTTTCTCCCCTTGGTCTACTTACTGAACACTTTGTGCCACTCTTATTCTGCCTCCTAATTCTAATTTCCACCAGATTTTCCTCTACACAAATAAAACTTAGGTCCTGATTAATTTGAATATATATATATAATATATATATATGATGTATAAGAAGGCCTATGATCTCTATTAAGTCTGAAGGAGAATCTTGCCCCAAATTTTTCTTATTCTTAAGTGTCCTTTACCATTTTAAGTATATAAATATATTTGCAATCTCTTTGAACTACAAATGTGGAATACTTTTTTCATGTCATTACATCATGATTCCCACTAATAGACTTACATCCCAAGGTTAAATTTTACTTAGTAACCTAAAGTATCTTTAGAAAAATTTTACATGTACTCTTTTCCCCTCTCTAAGAATTATCTGGAGTGCATCCTTGAGGAATCTTCAAGTAGGTTTATTTAAGTCTCTGTATGCATAGAAACGATACATTCACCAGAAAAGATATTGATGTTAGGCAGTGATGATCACTTTTCTTGTGGCCCAGAAGTTAATGACTTAATGACTAAGCCTCTACTGAGTGACATTTGATGATTTTCTTCAAAACTTACCCGGGCATCAAACACTATTCACATAGTGTTGTGTGTGTTTGATGTAATTTTGAACATAATAAAAGATGGCCATGTTCTTTTAAAACATTTTTTAACATCTCTATAAAATAATTTGAAATAGGCAAATACAAAACCTTTTTAGTATTTCCCTTTCATAATCTTTTTCCTGCCTTAGAAATGTTTCCATTTTATAGCTAAAATGAATTCTTTATTACAATTATTTGTAATATATTTGAACTTAGACCTTGACTTAGAAAGGCTTTTTGTGTTTTAAGAGATGGGGGCCAGGCACAGTGGCTCACACCTGTAATCCCAGCACTTTCGGAGGCCGAGGCAGGAGGATCACTTGAGATCAGGAGTTTGAGAACAGCCTAGCCAATATGGCGAAACCCTGTCTCTTCTAAAAATACAAAAATTAGCTGGGTGTGGTGGTGCGTGCCTGTAATCCCAGCTACTCAGGAGGCTGAGGCAAGAGAATCTCTTGAACCCAGGAAGCAGAGATTCCAGTGAGCCGAGATCTTGCCACTGCAATTCAGTCTGGATGACGAGAGTGAAACTGTCTCAAAAAAAAAAAAAAAAAAAAAGATAATGTCTCGCTATGTTGCCCAGGCTGGAGTGCAGTGTGTTTTCACAGGTGCAGTCATAACACACTATAACCTCAAACTCCTGTGCTCAAGGAATCCTCCCAGCTCAGCCTCCCGAGTAGCTAGGACCGCAGCCACTTTGCCTGGCTGTTTAATTTTTGTTTTCAAATGGGAAAAATGTTTGTCAGCCTTAGTATAGTATTTGTTCAGCATATTCTTTAGAATACAAGTTCTATAGGATACCACTAGATGTTAGAAAAGGATTCTGTGGCTAAATGTTTGGAAGTCCAGCTGGGTTAAACATATTTAAACAGGGCTTTTATTTACAGGATTTGTCACCACCTTCAGTGTGTGCTAATGTGTGTGTGAATCTCTGCAGAGGAGGTAGTGGGAGGATAGATTGTAGCAGTGAGTATTTACCAATTTCATTTGACTAATAGATCCGCTTTTCTACAGAGAACCTCTAGAATATGCTTCAAATATACTGCGAGTGATGTATGTTTTTGAAAATGTTAAGTTTGTCCGAATGATATGTTTTCTTACCCTCTGGACTCCCACTCCTTCACCCCATGTCTGGTTGGTTTTCAGTTTCCCCCAGGCTCTTAAGAAAGGCTGCACGGGTGAAAACGAGGACAGTGGTTCTGACCCCCACATACAGTGGAGAGGCAGATGCACTCCTGCCTTCTCTGAGAACAGAAGTGTGGACCTGGGGGAAAGGGAAGGAAGGGCAGCTGGGGCACGGCGATGTTCTGCCTAGGTAAGCGCTACCACCTTTTACTGATAGGAGTTGGCTTAAACAAATAACCTCTCTCCTGGGAAGGTCTCTAAATCTCACTTTCCTCATAGAGGAAATCTGGGCTCTTCTAGCTTCAGATTATTATGCACCATTAACTCTGATAAAAAGTTGTCACTTTAGTCTTGAATTTGTTCTTAACAGTAAAGGACTTGGCGGGCGCGGTGGCTCACACCTTTAATCCTAGTGCTTAGTGCTTTGGAAGACCGCGGCAGGTGTATCACCTGAGGTCAGGAGCTCGAGACCAGGCTGGCCAACATGGCAAAACCCTGTCTCTACTAAAAATACAAAAATTAGCTGGGTGTGGTGGCGGGCGCCTATAATCCCAGCTACTCAGGAGGCTGAGGCAGGAGAATCGCTTGAATCTGGGAAGAGCAGAGGTTGCAGTAAGCTGAGATTGGACCACTTCACTCCAGCCTGGGTAAAAGAACGAAATTCTTATCTCAGAAAAAAAAAAAAAAAGGCAGTAAAAGACTTAAGTATCCATGCTGCACTTTTCCACATCTTCTTCGATGTGTGTTCATCTTGGAGTACAGAAAGGGATGTTGGGGTAAGATTATATTTCACTGGAAGACAGGAATGGCTCAGATTTTTAATTGATAAAAAAGAGGTCACCACCTGTCACATAGGAAAAGAAAAGAGCCAACAGGGTTTTGTTTATTTTTTAACCTGAAAGACGTCTCTCTGCCACTGCCAAAATAACTATAATTGAAACATCAGACTATGTCTGTTCATGTATATTAGAGTAAAACTGGCATTTTGTTTATTAGAAACTGTTATGATATTAACAAATTAGATATTGAGAAGTTTTTAAGTGGGTAATTGGAATGATTATCTAAAGTAGTGAGTTAATATAAATGCCTCTATTCATAGTAGAGTGAAGGCAACTGGAATTAATTTAAAAATTACCTTCTTTCTATGGTTATTTTTTATTATATCCTAAGTATGCTTTCTGCTATAAAGAATCGTTTGTAGTTTTATGATTCTTAACAGATTCTAAATTATGGGGATTAATTAGTGATTGATAGACAAAGATTAAAACCTTCCAAAACTTATTTATGATACTTAGGAGTAGATTGAACATATATCCCTTATGTTTATTTTAATGTTTTCTTTAGAAATATTTATTTTTGGCTGGGCACGGTGGCTCACACCTGTAATCCCAACACTTTAGGAGGCCGAGGCAGGCAGATCACGAGGTCAGGAGATCAAGACCATCCTGGCTAACACGGTGAAACCCCGTCTCTACTAAAAATACAAAAAGAAAATTAGCCGGGCATGGTGGTGGGCACCTGGGCGACTGAGGCAGGAGAATTGCCTGAACCCAGGAGGCGGAGCTTGCAGTGAGCAGAGATCGCGTCACTGCGCTCCAGCCTGGGCGACAGAGCGAGACTCCATCTCAAAAAAAAAAAAATTATTTTTACATGAATGTACTTTATAAAAGGCTACGATTCTTGCTGAGAATACTTTGACTTTGTGTGCCTGTGTGTTTCTCCTTAAGGCTTCAACCATTGTGCGTAAAATGCCTGGATGGCAAAGAAGTAATCCATCTGGAGGCAGGTGGTTACCATTCTCTGGCACTTACTGCAAAATCCCAGGTAGGAGGCAAACTATTAAATACTTACTTTATTTTTATGGAAGGCCAACGTGACGTTATTGGACCCTCGTTCGTTGAGTGTCTGCTATATGTCAGGCAGTGATACCGTATCTCATTTTAGCTTTCCAATATTTTGCATGGTATTATTTCCACTTTACAGATGAGGGAAGTGGAGTAAGAGAAATTATGTAACTTGTCTAAAGTCACACATATGTAACAGTGGAGCTTGGATTTAAACACTGGTCTCCCTGATTTAGGAGTTTTCTATAATGTGTTCTCATCTAAAAAGAGAACCCCAGATTTTCCAGGGTACTGGTGAATTTTTATTTGTTACTTGACAAAGAAAGCATATAGTAAAATACTAAGAAAACAAAGGCATTTTTCTTTAAAACTGTGGGACCTGAAAGTGACCTCTAGCATTACTAAAAACCATACCCATATACATAAACACAAAATAAGTTGTTTTAAGTTACTCTTTTTTTTTAAACTCAGACTGCTCATCTGCAATGTTATTATTAAATACATTCATACTTCGATAATGGTTCTTCACCAATTCCTTTATCTTTTTAAGAAGCCAATAAATAATTCTAAACCTTTTAATATTTGATTTGATTGCAAATTTCACATACTAGGCTAGCCAAAAAACTAACATAACCTGTATAAATGTCAATATTAGGAAAGAAAAAGGAGAATTTACTGTTTTTAACATGATTTATTCAAAATTAAAAATGAGAGATTAGGAAGTAGATCAGTTACAAAATAAAAATTACTGGCTTTATTGTATACATACAATAAAACAAAACATACTCGAGGAAATTCTGCTCTCAACTACACCGAGAGTATTAAGGAAGTAGGAATCGGTAGAAAATGCGTATAACCCATATGATGCAAACTTTAGAACTCTGAAGAGTCATAAAAGCAGTAGTAAAGGGAGAGATTTTATTTTTGGGTGAGATGCATCAGTTGTAAAAATGTCATTTTTCTCTGGAATCCTTAATCAGCACAGTGAAAATTCAGTACAGTCCCCAAAATATTCCAGTATAATATTTACAATTTGATAAGATAATCCCAAAATTATTTTAGAAGAATAAACAGATGAGCCAGGTAAAAAGGAAGAGAGATTTATCCTTATATATTATAAAATTAAACAGATCAATGCAACAGAAATATGCCTATAGGCTAGAAATAATCTCAAGTATATATGAGAATTTAAGATATAAAAGTGAGGGTTTCAATTCAGTTGGGAAAACAAGACTTGAGTATCCGGTAAATGTAGTAAATGTTTACTGACTTCATATCTGTAGGAGAAAACTAAGAAGGCTATACATATTCCAATTCTGGGTGTATTAATGATGTCATTAAAAACTAGAACTGTGAGAGAGTGTGTGTGTGTGTGTGTGTGTGTGTGTGTGTGTACAAATTAAGATGACTCTTTTAGGCATAGAAAAAGACATAACATCAAAACTGGAAATTAGAAAGTAAGATATGTTTGTCAACATGATAATTCAACAGTCCCGAACAGCAATGAAAACAGTGTAAACAAAATGAAAATACGTAACAAACTGGGTAAAAATATCTGCAACATATGTGATAAAGTGTTGCTACACTTATATATAAAGGAACAATTGTCAAAGGATAAAAATTGTCAAAAGGATATTTATATTTTAGTCATGAAAGAAGTAGAAATGGCCAGCAATAAATGAAAAGATGATCATTTAGCAAATATGTTTAAAGTAAAAAACAACAGTACAGTGTTTTTCTCACCTATGAGATTAACGTATGCAAACCTAAGGAGTGCCTTTAATGCTGAGCATTTATTAGAATGTGGGAGAAAGTGTGCATGCAGCGCAGACAGGAATGTAAATTGGACTTTGCTGGAAGACAGTTTGTCAATATGTATCACAAATCAGAATGGCATAGTCTTTGCCTAGGAATTTATCCTAAGCAAATAGATACATGAATATATGTATTCAAGGATTTTTCCTATCCTTTTTAATATTAAAGAATTGGAGGCTGGGTGTGGTGGTTTACACCTGTAATCCCAGCACTTTGGGAGATTGAAGTGGGCAGATCACCTGAGGTCAGGAGTTCAAGACCAGCCTGGCCAACATAGTGAGACCCCCATCTCTACTAAAAATACAAAAGTTAGCTGGGCATGATGACAGGCGCCTGTAATCCTAGCTACTTGGAATACTGAGGTAGGAGAATTGCTTGAATCTGGGAGGTGGAGGTTGCAGTGAGCTGAGATGGCGCCATTGCACTCCAGCCTGGATGACAAGAATGAGACTGTTTCCCAAAAAAAAAGGAATTGGAAAGAACTTAATTCAATAGGTAATTTGTTAAAGTATATGCACAGTAGAGTTCTAGACAGTTATTAAAAATGATGTTGCAGATCTATACTTATTGATGTACAGAAGAGTAGGTGCCACCAAGTGGTTGATCAGTGATTTTCACTTTATTTCTATTTTTATTTTTGTACTGTCACAGTCTTGTACAATGACTATGAATTACTTTCATAATCAGAATAAACATTTTAACTAAACATAGTTATTGTAATCTTGTTTCTTTTGTCTGTAGTGACGTGCAGGTACTTGTGTTTCTCTTACAGTAACTCTTCATGTATGAAAGGTTTTCTGTTCATTCCATAGTACTTTTATCTACAGGGTAGGAAATCATGATTACTTTTCCTCTATATCACTTAACGTTTTTATTGCTGTCTCTAAAAGAGGCAGTATACGATAATTCCTGGGATTAAATCCCCCCTCTTACATATGAATTTGTGACCACGTGTAAATTAATTAACCTCTCTGGGTTTCCTTATTATTTATTTATTTATTTTTGTTAGGATTGTTGTGAGAATGAATCATCGATTAACATACAGAAAGTGTTAAGAACAATGTCTGGCAGTTAGTAAGCACTGAAAAGTGTTAGTTATTGTTATTATTGACTCTTCAACTCTGTGTCTTTTTTTTTTTTTTTTTTTTTTGAGACCGAGTTTTGCTCATGTTGCCTAGGCTGGAATGCAATGATGCAGTGGCGCAATCTTGGCTCACTGCAACCTCTGCCTGCCTGGTTCAAGCAATTCTCCTGCCTCAGCCTCCCAAGTAGCTGGGATTACAGGCGTGCACCACCACACCTGGCTAATTTGTGGACTCTGTGTCTTCTTATGTAGCAAGACTCTATTTGCCCATTATCTCTGGTCTTGTTTAAAAATGAATTTCCTTAATATCTGTTAAAGAGTAAAAGACTAAATAAGTAATTTATGTATAATTGTTGGTATTTGTATATATATGTCAATTATTATAAAGGTTCAGAGTTGATGTGCAAAATCAGATTCACAACTCTTAGCTACTTTTCTGTGTTTTTTTGATAGGTTTACTCATGGGGTAGCAATACCTTTGGTCAACTTGGGCATTCCGATTTTCCAACAACAGTTCCTCGTCTTGCAAAGGTACTTTTGTGAACTTGATAGCAGCTTATTCCACAATTCTTAAATGTAACCTTATATTTCTCTATTTCTTACTTTAAAAAATCAGGGGAATTTCATATGTACAACCTAAATTTGTTTTGGTTTTCTTAAGAAAAGTTTTAAAAACAGGAAGCCACATGTTTTCAAGCTAAATGTCCGCTTTTTATGTGTTTATATTTCTTAGCTTCAACTGTTCATTAAATATTCATAGTTCCTTTGTTTTTTAAGTCAAAAAATGAAAAAGTGCTTTCTTTTAAAACATGTTTATAGGACTCTGCTGTTTTCTCAGTGTTACCAGATAATGTCTATTCTGAATTCTCCATTGTTTGACTTTTACATAACATTATTTGGTGGTGTAATTTTGTGTGGGCATTTTAAAATAACATGCAGAGTAGTAAAACCTTTTTTGGTAAGCCTTTTCACTTTCTGTAGTAAAGCTAAAAGTAGAGGTGATTTTTTTTGTTAACTGTTAGATGGATTGGTTTTAGTTTATGTAATGCTATTGAGAGATTGGTAGCTTCCAGTCTCTTTGAAGCAGTTCTGTAATGTGTTTCTCCACCTTGTTTTCCGCCTCATCGCCCTGAGGAAATACCAAATTCTTATCAGTTGTATTGGTTCCTTAAACAAGAGTTTTAGGGCTTTTTGGTAGAGATGCCCGCCATGTGACAGAGTGGAATATGGAGGTCATAGATATGTAGTTGGATCCTGATCTCTCCCCTATCCCAAGACATGCTCCCTCTGGAGTGATGGAGATTAAAGAAGGGCAATTTACGTCAATTTCAGGAATATGCTTTGAATGTAAGTGACAGTTAAAATATATTCCAGTAATTCATATATGCAGTGTGCACTGTGCATCTGTCACTATTTAAGACTTTTACATGCTGGCTTTCCTTTTGGTGAACTTAATTTTACTGGGATGAAAAGGTTTAATAAAACATTAGGGAACAATGATCACTTCTAGCTCCGATCTGAAATGTTTTCAGTATAAAACATCTTAGTAGTAAGCTATTCAGTTTCTGATACATTATCACAAAAATATTACAAATCATTGTTCCTTGTTTTTTGTTTATTTGATTAAAGTGTGCATTTATTCATACTAAGGAAAGCTTTGTAATGTAGCATGGAGACCTGAAAATCAAACTCCTTTTTAACATTTTAGAGTCAGACAAGAGAATAGTTTGTTACAAAATTTTAGTTTCTTAACTCTTCAACACCATTATGAGCTTGGTTTCTTTATTTGAGGAACGCTGAGAAAAACTTTTGAAGTCATCCTGCTTAATCTGTGAGAATTAAAAGTGAAGGCAGAGTGAGATTTGAATTAGTTTTGAGGCTAGGAAGAAGACTCTCTCCTCCTGCAAAAATTGTAATGCATCCTTTGCAAAATGAATGGGAAGTCCGTTATTTGGATAGCCTGAATTTGAGAGCATAATGTCATGACAGAAGAAGACTGCTATAAAATTAGTAGTAGATACGCACACGCACACAAAATCACCTGTGATTTAGAGCCTAGCTAGATACTAAGGATCGAATAGATTAAGGGTTATTTGTTCATCAGTCCAGGAGTCAGTGCTGAAACTATCTAAACACAAAGGATCTAACAGATTAGAGAGTGTATTTGTGTGGGTTTGTGTGTGTGTGTGTGTGTGTGTGTGTGTGTGTGTTGTTTTATCTGTCAGTCTAGGAGCTGAAGCTGGGTCCAGAGGTTAGGGGCAGTAGTTTTATTTTTTTTTTTTTTAGATCATTCCTTTTATTTACTTAACAAACATTTGCATAACACTTATTATATGCCAGGCAATATATTACATTCTTTATAAATATTACATTATTTAATCTTCTTAACAATTTTGCAAAATAAACTATAATTATTCCCATTTTACAGGTAAGGAAAATGAGGCACAGACAGGTTAATCATATTTTCAAGGTGATAAAGCTAGTAATTACCTGAACTGAAATTAGATCCAGGATACTCTGGTTCCAAAGCTGATACTCTTTTTTTTTTTTTTTTCCCAATGAATTTTATTTTATTTATTTTATTTATTTATTTTTTAATTTTATTTATTTATTTATTTTTTATTATTATTGTACTTTAAGTTCTAGGGTACATGTGCATAACGTGCAGGTTTGTTACATATGTATACTTGTACCATGTTGCTGTGCTGCACCCATCAACTCGTCAGCACCCATCAACTCGTCATTTACATCAGGTATAACTCCCAATGCAATCCCTCCCTCCTCCCCCCTCCCCATGATAGGCCCCGGTGTGTGATGTTCCCCTTCCCGAGTCCAAGTGATCTCATTGTTCAGTTCCCACCTATGAGTGAGAACATGCGGTGTTTGGTTTTCTGTTCTTGTGATAGTTTGCTAAGAATGATGGTTTCCAGCTGCATCCATGTCCCTACAAAGGACACAAACTCATCCTTTTTTATGGCTGCATAGTATTCCATGGTGTATATGTGCCACATTTTCTTAATCCAATCTGTCACTGATGGACATTTGGGTTGATTCCAAGTCTTTGCTATTGTGAATAGTGCCGCAATAAACATACATGTGCATGTGTCTTTATAGCAGCATGATTTATAATCCTTTGGGTATATACCCAGTAATGGGATGGCTAGGTGATATGGTACCTCTAGTTCTAGATCCTTGAGGAATCGCCATACTGTTTTCCATAATGGTTTAACTCGTTTACAATCCCACCAACACTGTAAAAGTGTTCCTATTTCTTCACATCCTCTCCAGCACCTGTTGTTTCCTGACTTTTTAATGATCACCATTCTAACTGGTGTGAGATGGTATCTCATTGTGGTTTTGATTTGCATTTCTCTGATGGCCAGTGATGATGAGCATTTTTTCATGTGTCTGTTGGCTATATGAATGTCTTCTTTTGAGAAATGTCTGTTCATATCCTTTGCCCACTTTTTGATGGGGTTGTTTGTTTTTTTCTTGTAAATTTGTTTGAGTTCTTTGTAGGTTCTGGATATTAACCCTTTGTCAGATGAGTAGATTGCAAAAATTTTCTCCCATTCTGTAGGTTGCCTGTTCACTCTGATGGTAGTTTCTTTTGCTGTGCAGAAGCTTTTTAGTTTAATTAGATCCCATTTGTCAATTTTAGCTTTTGCTGCCGTTGCTTTTGGTGTTTTAGACATGAAGTCTTTGCCCATGCCTATGTCCTGAATGGTACTACCTAGGTTTTCTTCTAGGGTTTTTATGGTATTAGGTCTAACATTTAAGTCTCTAATCCATCTTGAATTAATTTTTGTATAAGGAGTAAGGAAAGGATCCAGTTTCAGCTTTCTACTTATGGCTAGCCAATTTTCCCAGCACCATTTATTAAATAGGGAATCCTTTCCCCATTTCTTGTTTCTCTCAGGTTTGTCAAAGATCAGATGGCTGTAGATGTGTGGTATTATTTCTGAGGACTCGGTTCTGTTCCATTGGTCTGTATCTCTGTTTTGGTACCAGTACCATGCTGTTTTGGTTACTGTAGCCTTGTAGTATAGTTTGAAGTCAGGTAGCATGATGCCTCCAGCTTTGTTCTTTTGACTTAGGATTGTCTTGGAGATGCGGGCTCTTTTTTGGTTCCATATGAACTTTAAAGCAGTTTTTTCCAATTCTGTGAAGAAACTCATTGGTAGCTTGATGGGGATGGCATTGAATCTATAAATAACCTTGGGCAGTATGGCCATTTTCACGATATTGATTCTTCCTATCCATGAGCATGGTATGTTCTTCCATTTGTTTGTGTCCTCTTTTATTTCACTGAGCAGTGGTTTGTAGTTCTCCTTGAAGAGGTCCTTTACATCCCTTGTAAGTTGGATTCCTAGGTATTTTATTCTCTTTGAAGCAATTGTGAATGGAAGTTCATTCCTGATTTGGCTCTCTGTTTGTCTGTTACTGGTGTATAAGAATGCTTGTGATTTTTGCACATTAATTTTGTATCCTGAGACTTTGCTGAAGTTGCTTATCAGCTTAAGGAGATTTTGGGCTGAGACAATGGGGTTTTCTAAATATACAATCATGTCATCTGCAAAGAGAGACAATTTGACTTCTTCTTTTCCTAACTGAATACCCTTGATTTCTTTCTCTTGCCTGATTGCCCTAGCCAGAACTTCCAACACTATGTTGAATAGGAGTGGTGAGAGAGGGCATCCCTGTCTTGTGCCAGTTTTCAAAGGGAATTTTTCCAGTTTTTGCCCATTCAGTATGATATTGGCTGTGGGTTTATCATAAATAGCTCTTATTATTTTGAGGTACGTTCCATCAATACCAGGGGCAGTAGTTTTTGCAGTAACGCACTTTCTCCAAATGAAATCTTATGTGGAATCCCATACATAAAGCCCACAAATAAGGAACTACTTTGGTTAAGGATGGAGTAGGGGCCTGGAGCCCTGGCACCTGCCTTTGCGTGGTGGCTACTGAATCACTTTGTGGAATCCCAAGGTTTAAAAATTATTGATTTAAAGGCAGTGGTTCTCAAACTTTTGCATACATCAGAATCACCTGTGGAGTGCTTGTTAAAACAGAGTGCTGGGCTGGGTGCGATGGCTCACGCCTGTAATCCCAGCACCTTGGGAGGCCGAGGCAGGCAGATCAGGAGGTCAGGAGATCGAGACCATCCTGGCTAATACGGTGAAACCCCGTCTCTACTAAAAATACAAATATTAGCCGGGCGTGGTGGTGGGCACCTGTAGTCCCAGCTACTCGGGAGGCTGAGGCAGGAGAATGGCGTGAACCCAGGAGGCAGAGCTTGCAGTGAGCTAAGATCACACCACTGTACTCCAGCTTGGGCGAAAGAGCGAGACTCCATTTCAAAAAAACAAAAACAAAAAAACAGAGTGCTGGACTCTATTCCCCATTCCCCTTCCCCCAGTAGCTCTGGGGCCTGGGAATTTGTGTTTCTAACATGTTCCCAGGTGATGGCTGCTGCTGCTGCTGCAAAGACGACTCAGAACCACTGGTCTAAGGTATCCCTGTAGATGGGCTTGTCAGGGGCTCTGCCTGTTTTAACATCCTGGGAGTAGGCACAGTAAAGTCACATAGGATCAGTACAGTTCCAAGTGGGAAAACTGAATTTTCTCCCAAGAGTGTAGTTGGCCAGAATAGAATTTAGCCTTATTAGATTTTCTTTTACCTCTATTTTTGTGCACACAGCCAAATGTGGAAAGACAAAGGTATGTCCTAATTGTCACTTCTAGAGTAGGGCTCTGGAAGTTTCTGGGTCTCTTCATTATAATACAGTCTGTGCAGACTTCCAAAAGTAACAATAAAAAATTAGATGAGTGGTTTTTCCTTTTTAAATTCCAATTTTTCAGATTTTTATAAAAACAGTTCTAAATTTAAAAGCTGAACAAGGGATTCCGTCTTACTCCTGCACCTGCTGCTCTGCATTTGATTGGGCAAGTTGCTGGGTGAGTTTGCTCTCAGATATGACTGACTTTGCACCATGCTTATTTAAGCAACCTAACTTTTCAGTTTCTGTGGATCTGAAGTTCTCTCTGATTGCCTTTATCTTAGACAGACACTGTCTTTCTGTCGTTGCAGATAAGCAGTGAAAATGGAGTCTGGAGCGTAGCCGCAGGCCAGGATTATTCCCTGTTTTTAGTGGATACAGAAGACTTCCAGCCTGGGTTATATTACAGTGGCCGACAGGACCCTACAGAAGGTGACAACCTTCCAGAGAATCACAGTGGTTCTAAGACTCCAGTACTTCTCTCCTGTAGTAAGGTGAACAGGAATTGGATCCTAAGGCCCACATTCAGTAACACATGAGAAGTCTTTTTTGTTTTTATTTGTATGTATGCGTAATTATTAGTAAGCATCTCTAACTACCTTATTTAAAATTGCAAACTCCTTTTAATCCCCCTTCATTCCTTATCTTTTCTCTCCTTATTCTCTCCAGAGGGCCTATCACCATCGAACACACTATATAATTAATTATTTTGTTTATTGTCTGTCCTCCTTACTGTAATGTAAGATTCAGAAGGGTAGGGATTTTAGGCTATCTCATTCACTGCTGTAGCCTCACAGTACATACTTTATAAACATTTGTTGAATTAACACCCTCATGTAGGAATATTGGAAAGCACATTTTACTGTGAAGTTTCCTGACTGCAGCCATAGAACCCTCGAGGTGAATCAGAACAGAAATAGAGTAGTTGAATTTCTAACTGTAAGTGGGAAGTAACAATGCAAGAGCCTGAGATAGGCTCATGGCAGACCGTGAGAGACCCGACAGACAACCAGCAGTGTTCTGTTTTCCCCTGCTTCACTTCTCTGCCTCTAATTTAATTAATTTATTTTTTGAGACCGAGTCTTGCTCTGTTGCCCAGGCTGGAGTGCAGTGACGCAGTCTTGGCCCATTGCAACCTCTGCCTCCTGGGTTCAAGTAATTCTCCTGCCTCAGCCTCCCAAGTAGCTGAGATTACAGGCGCCCACCACCACGCCCAGCTAATTTTTGTATTTTTAGTAGAGACAGCGTTTCACCATGTTGCCCAGGCTGGTCTTGAACTCCTGACCTCAAGTGATCTGCCTGCCTCAGCCTCCGGAAGTGCTGGGATTACAGGCTTGAGCCACCTTGCTTGGCCTTAATTTTATTTCCTACTGTTTACCTACTGTTTATCCCCTTTTCATTTGATCTGCTTTCCTACTCTGTTTTCCTTTCTTCTTTTTCATAAACTGAAACCATTGGCTTATTTCTAGATTTCCTTTTCCCCATAAAGTGACATGTTGCAGGGAAATTAACCCCCAAAACTAGTATATTCTAGGGTTTCTTATTTTTATTGAGTAAAATAGCATATTGACTTTTTTATTTTATTTTATTTTTTTAGTCTTTGTGTTTGTTTTTCTAGCTAGTAAGTTACGAATGCGTGGGAACAAGATCTTTCTTGCTAAAGGTAACACTGGGACTGAGTACAATGGCTCATCCCTATAATCACAGAACTTTGGGAGGCTGAGACTGCAGGATCACTTGAGGCCAGGAGTTCAAGACCAGCCTGGGCAACATAGCAAGACCCTGTCTCTACCAAAACAAAAAAATATTTAAAAATTAAAGGCAACATTGGCCAAGATGTGTCTATAGTTGCTGGTCCTGGTGTTACATTCCCCATGAATGATTTCACTGTCTAGATAAAGGATCAAATGGGCCGATGAAAGGAATGAAGAGCTCTCGTGTGTGTCTTTGGTTACCATGGGATGTTAATAGTGCATTGGGTCTGTAACTTGCCTGCCTGATTTAATGGGATATGTGAATAAAGACATGGAATGTTTTTTATACAGTGGTATCTTGGGTAAATGACAAAAAGTCCCTTTTTAAGAAAATCTCGTTTCATTGTACAAAAGGCAGGTTAATTTTTGAATCCTAGATATTTTAATATATAGCATAGAGATTCTCCCTGATCTCGTTAATCTTATTTTACTCGGAACGGGGTCCTGAGACATATATCCCTATCATTTGGATCTTTATATATCCAGGGTGTCTGTTTCCAAACACTTGTAATGTGAAATGAAAGGTATCTTGGAGATAATTGAAAGTAGGTGTATATAGTTATGTATAGATCCAGATATGCATATATAACAATGATGCACTGATGAACCAGCTCTAAAAAAAAAGAAGCAACCCCCCACCCCCCACCCCGCCAAATAAAACCCTAGTCTGTAGTGCTTGCAAATTTTCACTGTGGCCAATTTTCAAGCTGCCAATGGTTTAATTACTTGCTTGCAAATTTTCTGAATATTTAAGTTAGCTCTTGCCAGCTGATATAAGCCAGCTTCGGTATACCAAATTACTGACATAATTATATGTTATATTTAATCCTTTTATTTTCCTCTGTTTCAGCTTGGATATATAAGCAGAGTGACAGCAGGAAAAGATAGCTATCTAGCCTTGGTGGATAAAAACATTATGGGGTATATTGCCAGTCTCCACGAGTTAGCTACTACAGAAAGACGATTCTATTCAAAACTAAGTGATATCAAATCTCAGATTCTCAGGCCTCTTCTCAGTTTAGGTAAGTTGCAACCCCCTCTCTCCCACCACTAAATCATCAGGTCTTTATCTCTTCTTCCTATATCACAAATAATGAAAACCTGTTAGTTTATGGTTTACTTCTTTCTATCCACTGTCTTTGTGTGTGTGTGTGTACACAGGTAGTCAACAATTTATAAACTGTTTCCAATTTGTCAATAGCCTCACTGCCCCTGCCCTGTCCTGCCACTCCCAGAGCTCCCTCGGCTTGCAGAAGTAGGAAAATGGAACTTTTAGGATATCCATGGCAGAGGAGCAAAAACAACTTTGGGAAAGTTGACCCTACATAAAGTTAGACTTCCAAACAACACTTCTGCCCCTGCTGGTCCTAAGAGATCTTCCAGTATACTATCTGAACTTTTTGTTTTCCTCATTATAGTTCTTAGAATTATATCAAGTAGAGATTTATTTGGATTTACAAGTAGTCTCTTAAAATTGTGGATAACTATAAGAGTGTTAAAGATCTTATCCAGCTGGGCATGGTGGCTCACACCTGTAATTCCAGCACTCTGGGAGGCTGAGGAGGGCAGATCACAAGGTCAGGAGTTTGAGACCAGCCTGGCCAACATGGTGAAACCCCATCTCTACTAAAAATTCAAAAATTAGCCAGGCACAGTGGCGGGCGCCTGTAATCCCAGCTACTCAGGAGGCTGAAGTAGGAGAATTGCTTGAACCCAGAAGGTGGAGGTTGCAGTGAGCCGAAGTCGTACCACTGCCATCCAGCGTGGGTGACAGAGCAACACTCCATCTCGGGGGGAAAAAAGATCTTATCCCTCAGCATGAGTTGATTAAATCTGATTCTTTTTCTTAGCTATGCCCAGCTACAAAGAGATTGGAAGTGAGGGGGTAATACAGAGGGAATGGGTTACAGTAGTACTAGATGGGATGCCCCTGTCCAGATATACTGGGTACCTGGGGTTTCTGGGAGAATAGAAAGGAATGCAGAATGGAAGTTGAGGGAACTGTTGCAGATAAACTTTTCCTATTTCAAATTTTTTTTCTGGGCTTGGCCCTACAGTCAGAAAACAGAGAGGAAGTTTTCTTTCTCTTTCTCTGTCCTGCACTCCTTGCCCGCTGTGTTGATCCAGAATTCAGGCTAATACTCAATACATCACTTTTGCCACGTTGAGGACATTGTCTTTCTTGTGCAGGTCAGCCCATTGTTTCTTTTCTTTTCTTTCTTTTTTTTTTTTTTGAGAAGAGTCTTGCTCTGTCACCCAGGCTGGAGTGCAGTGGCATAATCTCGGCTCCCTGCAACCTTCGCCTCTTGGGTTCAAGCGATTCTTGTGCCTCAGCCACCTGAGTAGCTGGGACTACAGGTGTGCACCACCACACTTGCTAATTTTTGTATTTTTAGTAGAGACGGGGTTTTGCCCTGTTTCCCAGGCTGGTCTTGAACTCCTGGCCTCAAGTGATCTGCCTGCATTGGCCTCCCAAAGTGCTGGGATTACAGGTGTGAGCCACCGTGCCCAGCCTGCCCATTGTTTCTAGTGGAAAAACATCTTTTCAAACAACTAATTTACAGTCTTTGTGAATATAATCCCTTTGTAAGCTGAGGACTGTCTGCATTTGTGTTTTTGTTTTTATTACCTTCTGCCTTTTAAGTGTTGTAGAGTCTCTGTTCTATAAATTCCCCTCCTCTAGGTAGGCTGAACACTCCAGGACTTTGCCAAGGGAAAGGAAGCAATCTAAGCTGGAAGCTTCCTGGATTGCTCTGAAAGGAAAGTTAAATCTGCCTCTCTCCTGTCCTGGTTGCTGATTTCTTTGTTGGTCTTCCCAGTCTAGTTTCCTAATTGCTTGGAAAGAAGTGCTGGAAATGAAGACTTTTAGACAGGCAAAAAGCAAATAATATCCTGGTGCCCTCTCTGAAATTCAGAGCATCCTCGGCAGTCCAATGTTTGGATTGCCTTTTCTGCACTGATCGGTTGGGCTTGTCAAAGAGGCAAGTGGAGCAGAAGTCAGAACAAAAAAGCTGAAAATCTTAACAAAGATATAACACCCCAAGTGAGTTTAATTCCTGACTGTCATTAATCAGTGACTTAAATTAGATAATTGACTTCCCTTCTCTTGGCTTCAGATTACTTATCTTCAAAATGACCAGAGAGTTGCATTAGCTCAATGGTTCTCAAATTTGGCTCATCTTTAAAATCACCTGGAGAGTCTTTTTAACAGAAAAAGCCATCCTGGAATCTATAAGGTTCCTGTGAATGTGTTTTTAACAAGTTCCTCAAAGTACTGGATACTGTGATCTTTGAGGTTGCTTTAATACTGTAATCATTTGGGTTCCTTAGTTGAGAGCACATGGCAACAGGTTAAGTAGTCTTAGAGGAATTCATAATCATAATCATATGATCGTAATAAAGTGATCGGTTTTCAGTTTATGTTGTTGTCATCATCATCATTATTTTGTTATAGAAAATTTGGGCACTACAACTACAGTCCAGCTGTTGCAGGAGGTGGCTAGCCGATTCAGCAAGCTGTGTTACCTCATTGGTCAGCATGGAGCCTCACTGAGCAGCTTCCTTCATGGGGTAAAGGAAGCCAGGAGTTTGGTCATCCTGAAGCATGCAAGTCTCTTCTTGGATAGTTATACAGAGCAAGTATCCAGTCCCGTGTCATGTTCAATCTCTGCAGGGTTATTCTGCCAAGGAGAACAGCTCCTTAATCAGAAGAGACTAGATTAGGGAGAGTGATATAAGGTAATAGAAATTGCAAAGCAGTTATTTTAATCTTAAGCCAACTATAGTTCTGGATTGCTAAAATTTAGTCTTCTCTAAGTGAAAAAAAAGGTTTAAAAAATGAATTATCATGTTTTCTTCTATATTCTAGCAGAGTGATAGCATAATTTACATAAAATGTACTTTATAAGTGGTTCTTTAGGAAACAATTTTGTTTACTTAACTAAATTGTACTAAAACTTGAAGCAATTAGTAACTAAACAAATTATTTTAAGACCAACTGCTGACTGTAAGTATGGAGCTGTTCTGATGTCTGCTTTTTACTTTTGTGTAGATGGAAGTTTTAAAAGATCCAACTATTTTTAACTCGAAGATGTTTTTTCTTAATAAAACCTAGAATAGTTATTCAAGGTTCTTTGCATGTTTTTCAAGTAAAATATCCCAAGTGTACTTGAAAATGTAACTTAAAATGTTTCTTACCTTTTCTTAACTTGTATTTTGATATGATGATGTGAGGCATAATTTAAGTGTTATTTTAATGTATGTTAGGTTATGCTTTGATCTGAAGTATGTATAGGTTTTGTTCTCTATTCATTCACACCTCAACCATCCAGCAAACACTGAGTGCCCACTCAGTGCCAGGCATTTGCGGGGAGCTCCAAGCCCACAGCAGCACACCATGGGGCCTGCAAAAAGCACCAGCCCTCACGGAGTTCATGTTTTGTTGGTGTTTTGATTATTTATAACATAAATAACATGTGTCTATTACTGAAAACTGCACAAATAAAGATAATCAAGTATCACCCATAATCCTACCACCAGAACTAACCACTGTTTATCTTCTTAGTGTATTTCCTTTCCAACCTATGTAATACGTGCAGATAGTTGGATGCTATTTTAATTCTAAGCAAAATTGAAAATATTTGAAGCTGTTGTCTAAGAGGAAATATCCTGGTTTGAGTCTTTTAACACATCATCTTTCAGAAATGAAAAATAAAAATAATAGAACTTACTACTAGTTTTCTTTTTTAAAACTAGATTTTGTTGTTTTTGTGATTCCAGCTTTTACTGGTATAATTTTCATTTTTTGACTGGAATTCATCTCATAATACTTCTACTTCACTTCTTTTTCTTCTCTGGTACTTTAGGCCTTATGCTTAAAAATGCTTTTGTTTAGATATTTTGGGCTTTTTTTTTAATATAACGTTTTATTCCTATAGATGGGGCAAGTAAAATATTTGGGTTTATGTATGAATCTTTAAAATTATTTTTATAATAGTTTTAAAGTTATTGAAGCCTGGAGTGCAGTGGCACCATTACAGCTCACTGCAGCCTTGACCTCCCAGGCTCAAGTGATTCTCCCACCTCAGCCTCCCAAGAAGCTGGGACTACAGGTGCATGCCAGCATGTCCAGCTAATTTTTTTTATTTTTTGTAGAGAAAGGGGTCTCACTATGTTGCCCAAGCTGGTCTCAAACTCCTGGGTGTAAGTTATCCTCCTGCCTCAGCCTCCCAAAGTGCTAGGATTGCAAGTGTGAGCCACTGTGCCTGGCCAAAATTATTTTTAGTTGTGATAAAATACACATCACATAAAATTAACCATTATAACCATATTTAATTGTACGGTACTGTAGGCTAATTTTAGTTGGAGTTTCCCTTCTTCCTCAAAGTCAGTTGATTCCCTTTGCCAGCCCAGGTGTGTACAAGAAATGTACAAGGCTCAAAGCAGTATAACTAGACTTGTTCTTTAGCAGTATATCAATATTTAATCAACATTCTCTAACACTGACTCAACCACTTTTAACATATTTTCTTACCTTCACTGTCATTTCTTTCTTTCTTTTTTCTTTTTTTTTTTTGAGCTGGAGTTTCACTCTTGTTGCCCAGGCTGGAGTGCAATGGCACGGTCTTGGCTCACCACAACCTCCGCCTCCTAGGTTCAAGTGATTCTCCTGCCTCAGCCTCCCAAGTAGCAGGGATTACAGGCGCCTGCCACCGCGCCCAGCTACTTTTTGTAGTTTTAGTAGAGACAGGGTTTCACCATGTTGGCCAGGCTGGTCTCAAACTCCCGACCTCAGGTAATTCACCTGCCTCGGCCTCCCACAGTGCTGAGATTACAGGAGTGAGACACCGCCCCCGGCCTTCACTGTCATTTCTTAATTGGGAAACCTGAAGTGAAGATTAGAGAAAATTTTCATTCTAAATTCAACTATTTTAATTATGTTTTCTCAAGTGTGTTAATTAAGTTACCACATAATAGATATTGCTTGGTAGATACCAAGTAAATTACTGCATTTTCTGCATAGCTTTAGGTGTTTTTAAAATTTCCTTTTCTATTACCATCTTTTTTTTTTTTTTTTTTTTTGTGGAGACAGAGTCTTACCCTGTCGCCCAGGCTGTGCAATGTTGGAATCACAGCCCACTGCAGCCTCAACCTCCCAGGCTCAATGGATCCTCCCACCTCAGCCTCTCAAGTAGTTGAGACTACAGGCATGTGCCACCATGCCTAACTAATTTTTCTATTTTTTTGTAGAGTCAGGTTTCCCCATGCTGCCCAGGCTGATCTCAAACTCCTAGGCTCAAGCGATCCTCCCACCTTAGCCTCCCAAAGTGCTGGGATTACAGGTGTGAGCCAATGTGACCAGCCTTATATTACCATCTTTACTAAGCTGGAATTCCCCTACCCCTCCCTTTACCTCCATTATTGTAATTATTACACAACCTGCCCTTCACAAATGTTGACATCACAAAACTTCTGAAATTCGTTGGTGAAATAATCAAGAATTATCTATTCCAGGTATGTGTTTGGAAACTGAAGAACTAATTTACATTTCAGCTAACGTACATGTGTTTTCTTTTCTGCTCAAGGTATTGCACATCTATTACAAATTTCCTGGTTATGGGAGGATTCCAGCTTCTTGCTAAGCCTGCCATGTAAGCAAACCCACACCTTCCAGTTGTTCTCTCAACCAAAGATCATGTTTTATAGTGCTCTGTGTTTTCAAGTGCCCAGGGAAAGCTTTGACTTCATCATTTTACCAAACAAATCAAAATATAAACTTGAAGTAAGTCTTACAAAGGACAGGTACTATTAACCGCTGGTTGTCATTGTAAGTAGTATGCCATTGAAAAAGCACTGAATGAATAGGCTCAGGTTCTGTGCTATCCCTGAGACTTTGGACAGCTCTCTTTACTTCAGTAGGCCTAGTGTTTTCTCATCTGAAAAATGGTAATGTTCTCTTTCACTGGAGAGGAACAAATAATGTATGTGGTGATACACAGAAAAAAGTGTTTGCGCAGATAGAAAGTATTTGCATTTAGCTTCTGGGTAAATAATTTAAAAGCTCCTTACACAAGGCAATAATCCCAAACGGATAGTTTCTCAACAAGTGTTGACCCAGCAACAAAGCCAAGGTTTTAAAAAAATCTGTATTTAACTTTTTTTTTCTTTTTAAAATAGAAGAGATAGGGTCTCACTGTGTTACCCAGGCTGGTTAGGAACTCCTGGGCTCAAGTGGTTCTCCTGTCTCGGCCTCCCAAAGTGCTGGGATTACAGGCATGCACCACTGTGCCAGGCCAAAAATTCTGTATTTTAATAGAAAATACTTTAAATATGTACTCACCACCCAGATTTAGCAGACGTTAATGTTTTACCATGTATGCTTTTTTTTTTTTTTTTTTTTGAGACAGGGTCTCGCTCTGTCATCCAGGCTGGAGTGCAGTGGCACAATCTTGGCTCACTGCAACATCTACCTCCTGGGTTCAAGCAATTCTCCTGCCTCAGCCTCCCGAGTAGCTGGGACTACAGGTGTGCACCACCACACCCAACTAATTTTTGTATTTTTAGTAGAGACGGAGTTTCACCATGTTGGCCAAACTGGTCTCGAACTCCTGACCTCAAGTGATTCACCCATCTTGGCCTCCAAAAGTACCAGGCTTACAGGTGTGAGCCACCACGCCCAGCCCCGTGTTTGCTTTTGATCTTTTATCCTGATAGAAGGAATGCTAACCATCTCATCTCATTTCTAGTTTTAATGGGACTACTTTTAATATTTCACTATTAAAAATGATTACTTTAGGTTTTTGGTAGATACAATTTATAGGGTTAAAAAGCCCCTATTTCTAAAAGTTGTAGAGGAAGCGATTTTTATAATGTTAAATATCTTTGCGTTTCCAAATTCCAAAATTCAGTAATCTATGTATTAATTTTTTAATACATTGCTGAAATAAATTTGCTTATACAGTTGTCTCTTAGTACCCATGAGGGATTGAGTCCAGGACCTCCCAAAGGAAACCAAAATTCAAGGATGTTCGAGTCCCTGATATAAAATGGCTTAGTATTTGCATATAACCTGTACACATCCTTTCATATGTGTTAAATCATCTCTAGATTACTTATAACATCTAATAAAATATAAATGCTATATAAATTGTTGTTATATGGTATTGTTTAGGAATTAATGACAAAAAAGTGGTAGAGACATAATTTTTTTATGAAATATTTTTAGTCTGAGGTTGTTGAATCCACAGATTTGGAACTCACAGATATGGAGGAGCTTTTTCTCCTTTTCTGTTTCCTGGAAGTTCATAGTTTATATGAAGTAGGAATTATTTGTACTTTGAAGATTTAGTAAAATTCATCTGTAAAAATAATCTGGGCTTCATGGGGACGTTTGCTGTAGGGAGTTTTTACTGATTTAATGAATAGGTATTTTCAGGTCTTTATTTCTTTTTATGGCTTTTGTTATTTATATTTCTCTGGAAAATTGTTCATTGCACCCGTGTTTTAAAGTTTATTGGCATAATGTTCCTACCATAGTCTTAAGATGATTACACCAGAATAACTGTAGCTGTACCCCCTATTTTTCATTCTTACGATTTTTGGGCCTTTTATCTTTTTTATCTTTATCAGTCTTGTCAGCAGTTTACTACTTTTTTAATTAATTTTTTCAAAAATTAGGGAATCATTTCTTTCCCTTTTAAAAAATTTCATTAATTTCTGTTTTTTATTTCCTTCTTTCTTTTTGTTCACCTGTTAACTTCTTACAACTTCGAGTTTAGCACTTGGTTCATTCATTTTTCAAATTTAAAATTTTTCTAATGTAGCCATCTAAGGCTACAAATTTCCCTCTAATTGTTGCTTTAGCTGAATCTTACAAGTCTTGATATGTTTTGTTTTTATAGTCATTCAGTTCTAAATATTTTTGGATGTATTTTTCTAACTTCCATTATGAATCCTTGGACTCACACGCTTGTTGATTTCCAAAATATAGGAGTTTGGCCTTTATTTTTTAAAATGACAGGTTCAAGAATATGTCTTTAACCTTGTGTAGTAACTTTAAAATTCTTGATCTTAATACATCACCATTTTCCATTCTTTTACTTTCAGCCTGTCTACATTGTTTTGGTATATTTCTTATAAGGAGCAAATGGATGGACTTATTGTTTGTTGTTATTGTTGTTGTTTACATTTGAGAACTTCTGGTTTTGACAAGTTTAGATTTGTAATTACTGATTTTATATTTATTATTTTAAATCTCATTATTATAATGACTAAAATAGCTTAGTTAACCTATAATGTTGGTGAAATGCTGAATCATAGCCAAAGAAAATAGGAGAAAATGGGGTTGTACCCAAACCTATAATTAAATGGAGCAGAGAGAAAATGCAATAGTTATTTTTCAAATAGTAATGCTTAAAGAAAAACAAGTTTAATTACAGGAAGATGCAAAAGATAGATGAAGACTTGTGACAATTTAAATGGAAAGCTTCTGGGCTTCCTGAAGGGCTACAGCAATTACTGACCCTGGTTCCTTATTCTGCTGCTGTTGACCTTCCTCTAGTATTTCTGAGTCAGATTCACAGTACCGAAGAACTGACCTTGTTAGAACAGGAAAATGAGATGACATAAGTTGAAAGCCTCTTGCCTTTTGCACAGCACCATGCCCAGAGCCTGGGTTTTACATAGTTAAAGGCAGCACTGACAACTTTTTCCCATTTCTATTTACAAAGTCAATAGTTAAAATTACCTTAAAGATTTCATTTTCAGAGGAGAGTTTGAGAATGTCTAGAGCACAGCTAGGGTGCCCACATGGCTGTTAGTGGATCTTGGATGATGATGTGCAAGCACTTATCATTCATCTGATTTATCACTCAGCTGCTCACATCAGGCTTGCCTGGTGGTTTGATTATTATGCAAGTTTTTTTTCTTAACTGTGATAAAATATATGTAATGTCATATTTATTTTAATCTTAATTGTACACTAGTATGTGTACAATTGAGGGGCATCAAATACATTCACAGTATTGTATAACATCACTATTTTTTCATTATCCCCAAGAAAAACTGAGTGCATGTTAAATAATAACTCCTCCCATACTGTCTCTCCCTGTCTACTTGGCTCTGGTAACCTCTATTCTACTTCCTCTCTGTATGAGTTTGACTAGTCTAGGTACCTTATATGAGTCGAATCATGTATTTATTTGCCCTTCTGTGTCTGGCTTATTTCTTTAAGCATAGTATTTTTAAGGTTCATTCATGTTGTAGCATACGTCAAAATTTCGTTCTGTTTTATGGCTGAATAATATTCTCTTATATGTACACACTACTACATTTTATCAATCAGTTCATCTGCTGATGGACACTTAGGTTGTTTCTACCTTTAATATTTTTATTTTAAAAATCTGAGTAAAAAGTATAGACCTTGCCATATAAGGAAAAAGTAATATTGCCACTATTAGATTAAAAACTCCCTAGAAAAGATAAGCTGATCAGAGATGATTTCTGGTTCAGATTTCTTAGGAGTGTAGCTTGTCCTCTTTCGGGGAAGACTGTAGGTAAGGACATGAGTGAGTCCTGGAAAGTAGTGGAGTTCACAAGAGTTGGAACATTTCTGGTCTACTGTAGACTGGGTACTGGGTATTGAGGAGAAATACGGTCCAAGGGAGTTTGTGTTCACTATATCTTACCTCCGCCTCTCAGGAGCAGGTCAAAGCAGAACACTTGTATAGAATTAAATAAGTCCTCAGCTGGTCTCTGCAGTAGAACATGGAGAACAAAGTAAGAACATTAGCACAAGCCAAACATAAATAAAATCTGGGCACTCTATCTAAGATCTTTTTTGTTGTTGTTATTGTTGAGACAAGCTGGTCACCCAGGCTGGTGTGCAGTGGCACAACCACGGCTCACTACAGCCTCCACTTCCTGTGCTCAAATGATCCTCCTGCCTCAGCCGCCTGAGTAGCTGGGACTACAGGTGCACACTTCCATGCCTGGCTAATTTTTGTATTTTTTGTAGAGACAGGGGTTCGTTATGTTGCTCAGGCTGGTCTCAAACTCCTGGGCTCAAGCTATCCACCCACCTTGGCATCCCAAAGTGCTGGGATTACAGGTATGAACCACTGCACCCAGCTCACCAACTCTTACTGCTTTACCATTAAGTATTTTGGTTTGGTGAGCTAAGCCTTAATGGGTTATTGATCAGCATTAAAATTTGGAATAAAATTTTAACGATGAATTTATAAAAAACTGAATATTAAAAACTAATTTTTGGCTTCAGTTTGAAATGCTTTTGAAGATATCAGCATTGAAATCATCACATATAATCATCTTTATTGTTTCTTGTTAACTGTAATACTAGTTCTTTCAGCTTTTTATTACTTTCCTATAATAAACTCATAATTGAAGGAAAAAAGAAGAAATTAGAAGTGTTTTAATATCCACACTAATTCTGTTGGAGCAAGGAGCTTCGCTTTTCTTCCAGTGTTTCTATTTAGCACAGCTGCCTAGAGCAATTAGTCTTGCCATTTATTGCTGTAACTTTTGGCTTTGAAATTAACAGGTAATGGTGTCAGCTGGTCTCTGATTATTCACCTTAAATTGTGGGATGCATGATTCATTTCCTGGAACATAGGCACAAGCCTGTGATTAACCATTTGTATTGCTACCATTTGCTACTTTTTATACTTTAAAAATCCTATCTTATAGATAGGGAAATTCTTTTAATTATATCTGGCTTATTTCATTGTATTTCTACTTTCATAGCAGCTAAAAATGTGCATTCTGAAAGGTACTTTCTAGTGAAATGTTTTATTTAATATCATGCATATTTCCAATTCAAAAAGGATTAACTAATTTTGTTTTCCTCTACCTCTAGTGATTTCCTAAATAAAAACCAAGAGCTGTTGCAAGATTTATCAGAAGTGAATGATGAAAACACTCAGTTGATGGAAATACTGAATACTTTGTTTTTCTTGCCAATCAGACGACTTCATAATTATGCAAAAGTTTTGCTAAAGCTTGCTACTTGTTTTGAAGTGGTAAGCTCCCATGTATACCTCTTTGGACATTTGGAAAGCCAAGGATCATAGTTGTTTATATGGATTATGCCACCACAAGATCTGGAACTCCAGTAATTTAATATTTACATGTGTCTAATTAAATTTAATTTTCTTCAGGGAAATGATAGAGGAAAGTATGACTGTAGATAAATTGAGTTTTCTGTGGATTCAGTTTCCTTTTAGGACCTTATCAAGATGAATAAACTGTATTCATTTTATGAAACTTTGTCTAAAGTTGAGACTCTATCAGATGTTACTCACTCAGTAGTTGTCAAAATTTATTGGATGCATGCTGACTATGAGTTAAACAGAGCTCTTCAAAGCCCTGGTTTTCTGTATAAGGGCACACACCTGTAAGGCAGGGGTGTTAACTGGCCTGGATTCATGCTAGACTTTATACCAGGTGTTTAGGTTACCTTAGCAAATGCTGAGAGGAATCAGTGTTACAGGATTTTCTCAAATGTTAACTAGTCCACTCCTATATAAAACTAGTTAGGTGGAACCCTAGGAAGTTAGCACCACACTAGGATATAGATGTATGTTAAAGCTGGTTCTGAGACATTCACCTTTCAAATACCATCGAAATGTGTGGTTTCATTTTGTTTCTACCCTGAAAGGCTCTAGATAAATTATAATGACTCCAAAGTCCCTTATAGGTTTTTTTGGTTGTTGTTTGTTTGTTTGTTTGTTTTTGAGACAGAGTCCCCTTCTGTCACTGGGGCTGGAGTGCAGTGGCGCAATCTTGGCTCACTGCAACCTCCACCTCCCAGGTTCAAGTAATTCTCATGCCTCAGCCTCCTGAGTAGCTGAGATTACAGGTATGTGCCATGACACTGGCTACTTTTTTTTTTTTTTGTATTTTTAGTAGAGATGGGGTTTCACCATGTTGGCCAGGCTGGCCTCGAACTCCTGACCTCAAGTGATTGGCCTGCCTCGGCCTCCCAAAGTGCTGGGATTACAGGCATGAGCCAACATACTGGCCCCTTATAGGTTTAGAATCTTCTTAATCTCTGGGTCTGTCTCTTGATCTAAACAGATTTCACCCCTCAGAGTGACCCAGGAACTGATTGATGTAGGCTTTCTACAGCTGAGCCTACTGTAATCTTGTAGGTCTTTTCTTTAGTCTGATTTTGACTTTAAAACTAGACTAAAGAAAAGACCTACAAGATCTTTAAACTGATCTAGCTTTAGCTGTGAAGGTTTGACCTATCAAATATCCCAATGAGATACAGCTTTCACCCCAATATGGCCTCAATCAACAAAAAAGTTTCCTACCAGATCAGCTTAGAATTGTTCAGAGTCAGAGTTCAGTTTTCCTGGATGTAGCTTTCATGTGCTTTATATTTCCTTCCTGAAACACTCCCACTCCCATCCTCATTCTGGGACAAAAGTCATTTTATCATGAAAATAAAGCCCTCTTTGACTATGTTGGTTCTCTTTCCCCTGTCCATCTCTGAAGGATTATTTACTCTATTTTGCTAACACTTTCCATTATTCACTTCTCATGTTATATCAGTGGCCCTTATCCTCATCACAGGGGGTCAAAATCAACTGTGGAAGCTTTTTCAAAACGAACCTGCCCGTATTCCATCACTATACATTATAATTGAGTAAGTCTAAGGCACACCTTTGACATCGTGTGTGTGTACACATATATGTATTTTTTAAATGTCTCCATATAAAAATAATAATAATACTTAACATTTATTGAATGAATTCCATATGCCAGGCACTGTTCTAAGCAAGTTATATGTATTCATTTAATCCCCACATCAACTCGGTGAAGTAGGCATTATTATTATACCTATTTCATCATCAGCCTTTTACAGATGAGAGAATTGAGACACAGCTGAGAACTGGCAGAGCTACAATTCATATCCAGGCTCTGGTTCCAGAATCTGTTCTCTTAACCTACTTTTCTAGATTGTCTTTTATGGTATATAACCTGTTAACAAAACCACTGCATTATTCTGGTACATTTTTCTATCTTGTCTGCCTAATTATGGTACAAAGATCATGCCTTATTTTTTTTCCCTAGCATTCTAGCAGAATGTTTCATATGTGGTAGATACTCATTAAATGTTTCTTAAGTGAATGGAAAAAATGAAAATGAGTGACTCTCACAATTGTGGCAAGTAAACTCATGAATGTGAGAGATCATCCTTCGATCTTACCTTCTGCTCCCTCACTACATGGCATAGCAGTTACACCCATCCCAGTAGTTGGTTCTCAAAGCGTGGTTTGCAGACCCCTGGGGCTTCCAAAGACCATTTCAAGAGGTTCACAAGGTCAAAACTATTTTCATGACAGTACTAAGATATTTGCCTTTTCCACTGTGTTGTCATTTACATTGATAGTGCAGAAGTTAAGGTGGGTAAAACTGCTGGCTCCTTGGTAGGAATCAAGGCAGTGGCACCAGTCTATACTAGTAGTCATTGCATTCTTCATTGCCATGCACTTGCAGTTAAAATACAATTTCACTTAAGAATGTCCTATTACGTGTGGTGACGTGCAAAGTACATGTAAAGCAGTTCTGCTGCATGCTGAAGTGTGGTGGTTTTTCAAGAAAAAGCATGATTGTGATTGTTGAGTTGAGAGCTCCTGTTGAAATAAATGGGTTGCTTTTTTTTTTTTCTTTCAACTTGAAAAGACAATTGACAGATAAACTGATTTTTCAGATTTGGATATTGGCAGATATTTTCTCAGAAATGAGTAAATGAACCTGTCATTTCAAAGGGAACAAATGATAGTATTTGTTGCCAATCATAAAATCTCAACTTTTAAGCAAAAATTAGAATGTTAGAGATGAATCTACCACTGTGAGTGTGACAGTTTCCTGATACTTAGGACTTTATCTCATGAGATTGGTGGTTCTATGATCCTTTGATTTTTGATGTTGTAGAAGAAAGATGTCAACATTTGGAAAATCTGCATAATTCAGTCAAGCAGTATTTTCTATATGTCCAATCCACAATCATAGATGGTACAAAGTCATAGATGGTAAAAGACGCATTCAAAGAGCGCGATGAACCCCTGGATTTTAACATCTCAGCGTACAAAAAGCTCATGGCTGTGGTTTTAGATTCCGCATTGCAGCTCTCTTTAAGAATCTACCACTTAGCAAGTTTTAATGTAGTATCAAAGGAAAATATCCACATTCATTTGAAATGGCTATTAAAATGCTTCTCTCTATTCCAGATATATACCTTTATAAGACCAGATTTTCTTCATAGGTTTTAACCAAACAACATATAACACAGTAAATGCAGAAGCTGATATAAAAGTCCAGCTGTCATTTTTAAAGCCAGATAATAAAGAGATTAGAAAAAATGTGGACCATTGCCACTTCTCTCACTAAAAACTTTTTTTTTTTTTTTTTTTGAAACGGAGGCTTGCTCTGTTGCCCAGGCTGGAGTGCGCATCTCAGCTCACTGCAAGCTCCGCCTCCTGGGTTCACGCCATTCTCCTGCCTCAGCCTCCTGAGTAGCTGGGACTACAGGTGCCCGCCAGCACGCCCGGCTAATTTTTTGTATTTTTATTAGAAACAGAGTTTCACTGTTAGCCAGGATGGTCTTGATCCCCTGACCTCATGATCCGCCTGCCTCGGCCTCCCGAAGTGCTGAGATTATAGGCGTGAGCCACCGAGCCCTGCCACTAAAAAAGTTTTGTAAGTGAATTAATAAAAGCTTTTGACATTTCTTAATTTTATGTTCTAATATGGTAAATATTAATAGATACAGTCCACATAAGAAAAATAAAGGGATCCCGAGACCAAAACATTTGAGAACTCCTGCCCTATCCTGGGGTCTCTGCTGCTCTCCTCAGTAACTGCCGGGTTTTGTCTCTCTCCCCTGAATTATTCCCCTATTTCATATGTATTTTTATGTAGTAGAATTTTTCTAAGACCAATCTCCTTTTCCCAGTCTCCTGCAATGTGCTACTTATGCTCTTGGGCCAAATTTTCCCCTACATTTAATGCTATATATCTAAAGCAGACTGAGGCTACAGATTCTGGATAATGATTTTATGTTCTTTTTTTTTCCTCTTTAATTTTTGCCCTGTAGGCATCTCCAGAATATCAGAAACTGCAGGATTCCAGTTCTTGTTATGAGTGTCTTGCTCTCCATCTCGGCAGGAAGAGGAAGGAGGCAGAATACACACTGGGCTTCTGGAAGACCTTCCCCGGAAAAATGACGGTAAGCCGTGCCAATTGTCATTTGTTACCCTAGCAAACAGCAACTGTTTCGATAACAATTGATATCATTTTCTCTGTTCCTCACTTGTTTATGGCAATAACATTTTAATGACCCCTTTCCTAAAATGTCTAAGGACCATACCAATGGGTACTCTAAATACCTTCTCTCATTTCATTTCTAGAAATCCTCTCTGAAGACTTACTCACCTTTAGTTTGTTTTTGTCTTCTTTTCAATCTCCTTTGAGCTCTGATTTTGTGAAGTGGTTAGATCCCATATAAATTTAGTTTTTACACCACGCTAAGCTATGACCACCAAATTCCCTTAAACGTGATTTGTGTCTGTTTTATTTTCTCTTTGCATGTTAAAATGATTTTGATTGTTTCACTTAGTATTATATTTGTCTTTAATTCCAGGACTCCTTGAGGAAGCCAGAGCGTCGACTGCTGTGTGAGAGCAGTAACCGAGCCCTGTCTCTGCAGCATGCTGGGAGGTTTTCTGTGAATTGGTTCATTCTCTTTAATGATGCACTGGTCCATGCCCAGGTAGGCTGGATTCCTTACCTTAAAAGAATCCCTGAAAGGTGGAATCCTATCCTTTTTAACTATACTATCAGTTTATGTTCAAAACTAGTGTGAGTTTAACTGAAACTGTTGACTAAAAGAGACTGTTCAGCTACAGCATGGATTTGTGTATGCACTGGATTTCAGAGAACTTCTGAAGTTTCCAGCTTGAGAATGAGTGTCAGCCATGTGAAAGGGGCCCTGCAGCAGAGATGGCAAGGCCCTTTGGGTTAGCTGTGTTATGGGGACAATGTGGCAGAATTGGTGGCACCTGCATGGACTTAACTATTTCAAGGGGTTGTGCAGCAGCGACTGCAGGGCCCATGTGGGTTAATGACATGAAGGGGATATGGGCAGAGACCCCAAGGTCTACATGGGCTTTCATAAAAGTGCCTCCATGTTCTCTGTTTCAGTTCTCCACACACCATGTTTTCCCTCTGGCCACGCTGTGGGCAGAGCCACTGTCTGAAGAAGCTGGTGGTGTGTAAGTGTGTCCCCCCTCCCCACTCTACCCCGTCCAAGTCTGTTACCCAGGTTGCTTCCTTAAATGTGAAAAAAGGCTCAGGAGGACTTGGGAGACAGTCTCCCCATTCTGCATAACGAGACCCACCTCCCAGCACATTAGACAGTAAAGTAGTCTATTGATAATAAAATGGCCTGTTGCAAAGATCATGGCAAGTCACAATCAGGTGATGAAAAGGCATCTTCATTGCACACATCCCCATCGTTCAACACAGAGCAGAGAATTCTTTGTTCTTTTCACCATGGTGGGACCCAAAACCAAACAAGCGTTTACATTAATTGACTTCTGCTCCTCTTGAAATAAAGAGGTTGCTTTTCAAATTTGAGGATTGATACTGTAACGACAGCTTGTTAAACCTACTGGTATTTGTCCTTGTGAACGTTTTAGGAATGGCTTAAAGATAACCACACCTGAGGAGCAGTTTACTCTCATTTCATCTACACCCCAGGAAAAGGTTAGTCCATTATGGTATTTTCTTTGAATCTTCACCCTGGCTCTTTCTGCCTCTTGTGTAATAAAGAAGAAATATAAATTGTTCTTGCTTGACTAATGATGCACAGTTCTGTCTGATAAATCTTCATTAAGCCAAAACTATAGGTTCTTGGTTTTTTTTTTTTAATGTGACTTAATTTTAAACATATAGCAGAGAAATCCAAGAGCCAGTCAATATTACTCTATTAACAGGAAAAGCATGGGACGCAAATAATTTATTCACACCAAAGAAAACTAACAGGGTGTAAAGCAATGCTTGATGAATTGTTGCCTTAAGCTTATTGACATTACTTTTTGCTCCTAGACAAAGTGGCTGCGAGCTATAAGCCAAGCTGTAGATCAGGCTTTGAGAGGGATGTCTGATCTTCCCGCTTATGGAAGTGGTAGCAGTGTTCAGAGACAGGAACCACCCATTTCACGCAGTGCCAAATATACTTTCTACAAAGATCCTCGCCTAAAGGATGCCACCTATGATGGACGCTGGCTTTCAGGGAAGCCTCATGGCAGGTGAAAATGTTGAAGATTTATACCTGGGGTGAGGATGATCATCACATGATAGAAAAAGTATTGATTACCTGAAATATTAGTTGACATGCATTATTCTTTGCTTACGCATTCCAGAGGGGTTTTGAAGTGGCCTGATGGAAAGATGTATTCTGGCATGTTCAGGAATGGCTTGGAAGATGGGTAAGAAAATTGTGTAAAATATGATAGTAAATTCAAGTTCAGTAAAGTCATAAATTATGTTATTTTGTATGCAGAGCTGCTTTTCAAACAAAAGTAGATTTTTGTTGTTATTTTTCAGAAATGCACATGTATGATCATGAAGAGAGCCAGGAGTGAGGGGTACAGCCTCTGATTTACCTAGACTGGGTCATTTTCCTTGATAGCTGTGTGACCTCAAATTACACAGCCTTCCATCTGTTAAAATGGGGCTATGTTTTCGATAATTTCTCAGTTGTGAAGACTGAGAACTCTGGTCATGTTAATGGTAGGACTATTGAGACAGTAGTCCCCCTTTACACAAAGGACAGAGAAAAATTTTCCTTTCAGTTGTTTTAAGTCATCTTTAATTTCTGCGGTATGTTAAAAGAGAAAATTTCCAAGTGCTCTATTATCCTAATGATGTTCTAATGACTTTTTAAAATAAATGTATCATGTTTTCTAACACTAGAAATGTATTTACATGATTAGTTTGTGACAGTATTTTGTATAATGTTAAGGAAGTAATTTATTTTAGTGTATAAAAAATGTTGGGTAGGTGATTTTGTGTGTCTGTGTGATCATGTAAATTCTTGTGATGTGTTAAAGTCTCTTTTTAATAGATTGTTAGAATGAGAAGGACTTTAGATCATCTCATTTACCTGCTGAGTTGCCCCTCTTATTATCTAAATAAAGGAGCTGGATACCTTGGCTTACCCCATGGTGGTGCAGGTAATTAGTGACAGAGATAGGCAAAGGACACAGGTCTTCTGTTTTTCACCGGACTTGTATTAAAACACCATATCTTAGTGTAGTGGGGCTGATGTCCCACTCCTCTTGCCAAACAGCTTAGGTTATAGATTCACCTTAAACCAAGATGCTGTTTTAACCCTTTCCTCCTACAGGTGAATGTTTTCTCTGTCTTCCTTGTTAAAATGTTTACCACGATACACATACAAAAGGTGAATATGTCATAAATGCATATTCTTTTGTTATTTTTTCTTTTTCGTGGCAGGTATGGAGAATACAGAATCCCAAACAAGGCAATTAACAAAGAAGACCATTATGTGGGCCATTGGAAAGAAGGAAAAATGTGCGGTCAAGGAGTCTACAGGTAATGACATTGGAAAGGCTGTTGGACTGGTGTTGGTTTTTCATATAACCATGTAAACCTGAATGTTTGCATAGTCAAAATTTCCAAGGTTTAAGTTTTGCTTAGTCTTATAGATAAAATTTAGAGGAGTAAATAAAATTGAAACTCTCTGTGATCTTCTTTTAAAGGTCAACCCCTCATCTATCACAGGATGAAAATACTGGATTATTAAATTTAGTTCTTATCTAAATTTTATATACCTTATAAACCATAATTTTCTCATAGAGACTCCTATATGTCTTATCTATAAATTTATCTTATTTTTATTTACCTGATTCTAATGGACAAAACCTTTATTCTTCCCTCTTACAAAAAACTCATTATTTCATTTTCCCATAAGAGACTAAAAACACATTTTTTTCCATGTTAATGCAAAATACCACCCATGGTGTCTTTAACTTTTTAACTTTAATCATTCAAAAACAAGGTTTTTTTAATTGGTGAAAAATAATCATATAAACAAATAATTATAGCTACCAGTGAGACTGAGTATGGTTTTGGATTTTCTAAACTTTGTAAAAATGAGCATCAGAATTCAATGTGCATGTGGTAATTATCCATTCTTTCCAACCACAGCTATGCTTCTGGTGAAGTGTTTGAGGGTTGTTTCCAAGATAATATGCGTCATGGTCATGGCCTTCTACGAAGTGGGAAATTGACGTCCTCTTCTCCTAGTATGTTCATTGGCCAGTGGGTAACGGATAAGAAAGCAGGATACGGTGTCTTTGATGATATCACTAGGTACAGTGTTCTCCTTCTTTTCTCACAGTTTAAGCAAATGATTAAGTACCATGATTATTTAACAAGCAGTTTATACTTATTTTGTCTTTTTCATGGAGATTAGTAAGATTTCTTTGAGTTTGAGTAGGTGAAAAATAAACCTTCTTTTATGACAAACCCTTTTATTTATTTATTTTTATTTTTTGAGATAGGGTCTCACTCTGTCACCCAGGCTGGAGTGGTGCGATCTCAGCTCACTGCAATGTCTGCCTCCTGGGTTCAAGGGATCCTCCTACCTCAGTCTACCAAGTAGCTGGGACCACAGCCACACACCACCACACCCAGTTAATTTTTTGTATTTTTGGTAGAGATGGGGTTTTGCCATATTGTCCAGGCTGGTCTCGAACTCCTGGCCTCAAGTGTTCCACCTGCCTTTGCCTCCCAAAGTGCTGGGATTATAGGCATGAGCCACCGCACCCAGCCTCTTTCTTTTTAAGTTAGCAAACTTTTGTGTAAGAAAAACCTGTGCATAGGTTTTATTCTGCTTATTACATTTTAAATGAAATTATTTAGAGTTGAATTCTAGGCCTTCTGTTTAAAAATTATATATTTTAAAGTTATCAAGTAACTACCTGGGGTATCTACAGATCTGTGTCAGATAGACCACAATATTAAATTCCTCAGAGAACATTACTGAGTGAGATGTCTTTTGCTCTCACCTTGTCCCATATTTGAGGAGACAAAGTTAACTACTTTAACTAGAAAAATGGAATCTATACCAGCCTAGGGTTGATGCCTGGGATCTCCCATGTGATAATTGTCTTTTCCCTACTTTATCCTTGTCTTCAGTGCTTTTTCTTTTCTTTTTATTTCTGTGCAGGGGGGAAAAGTATATGGGAATGTGGCAAGATGATGTGTGTCAAGGGAATGGTGTGGTGGTTACCCAGTTTGGATTATACTATGAGGGCAACTTTCACCTTAATAAAATGATGGTGAGTGGAATATTTGCATGTAGTTATTACTAACTTGTTAAAGCTCCTTTGTCTCTAACTTTTTAAGTCATCTTTTGATTAGTTTCTACCTCTTAGTACTATTTTCCTTCTTTTAAGATTCCATAAGGCTTTGGGGATATGACTGCGTGCACTCTTAAGTTACTCTATTTTATGTGTTGTAATTTTTCTCTTGTTTTCTTCTTATAGGGAAATGGGGTTTTGCTTTCCGAAGATGATACTATCTATGAGGGAGAATTTTCAGATGACTGGACTCTTAGTGGAAAGGTTGGAAACTAGCTTTCTTCTTTTTCTCTCTAATAAATTCTTTTACTAATTTTTTTGACTTTAAAAATAGCTGATTTATATATCCATAAAATTCATCCCTTTCAAGTGCACATTTCAGTGATTTTTAGTCAACATAGCTGTACAAACTACCACCACAATCCAGTTTCAGAACATTTCCGTCACCCAAGAAAAGCCCTTCTGCTCATTCAGTGACTTCCATTTCCACCACCAATCCCAGCCAACCACTAATCACTCTTAATCACTCTATAGATTTGCCTTTTCTGGGCCTTTTGTATAAATGGAATCATACATGCAATCTCCTCTATGTGGCTTCCTACACTTAGCATAATGTTTTTGTTTTTTCCATATTGTGGCATGTATAGTATTTGTTCCTTTTTATGACTGAATAGTTTTCCAAAACTACATTTTGTTTATTCTTTTACCAGTTGATGGACATCGAGTTATTTCCAACTTAAGACTATTGTGAATAATGCTGCCATAAACTTTCAAATGCAGTTTCTTGTGTAGACATATATTTTCATTTTCATTTCTCAAGTAGATGCCTAGAGTGTAATTGCTGGGTTTTATGGTAAATTGATGTTTAATGTATTAAGAAACTGTCAAACTTTTTTCCAAAATGTCTGTACCATTTTACATTCCCATCAGCAATGTGTGAGGATACTAATTTCTCCATATCAATGAGGATACTAATTTCTCCATATCAAAAAATATTTCTGATTTTCAGTCTTTTTTTCTTACAACCATTCCAATGGGTATGAAGTGGTATATCCTGGTTTTCATTTGCATTTCCCTAGTGACTGATGATGTAGAACATGCTTATTAGTGATTCATATATCTTCTTTGATGAAATGTCTGTTCAGATCTTTGGCCTATTTATAAAATTTTGTTTGTACTCTTGTATGAATTATAAGGATTCTTTCTGTATTCTGGATACATGTCCTTTATCAGATATGATTTGTAAATATTTTCTTGCAGTCTGTGACTTGTCTTTTATTTTCTTAATGGTGTCTTTTGAAATAGAAAAGTTTTTCATTTTAACGAACTCTATAAAAAATTTTATGAATTATGCTTTTGATGTTATGTCTAAGAAGTCTTTGCCTTTTGGCTCACTCCTGTAATCCCAGTACTTTGGGAGGCCGAGGCGGGTAGATCACAAGGTCAGGAGATCAAGACCATCCTAGCAAACACGGTGAAACCCCAATCTCTACTAAAAATACAAAAAATTAGCCAGGTGTGATGGCAGGCACCTGTAGTCCCAGCTACTCGGGAGTCCGAGGCAGGAGAATGGAGTGAACCCGGGAGGTGGAGTTTGCAGTGAGCCGAGATCCCAGCACTATACTCCAGCCTGGGCGACAGAGTGAGACTCCGTCTAAATTAAAAAAAAAAAAAAAAAAAAAAAAAATTTTTGTTTTGCCTTTTATATTTAGGTCTGTGATTGATTTTAAGATAACTTTTGTATATGGGTTGAGTTATGTGTCCAAATTAATATTTTTGCATATGGCTATCCAAATTTCCCAGCACCTTTTCCCGTTGAATCTTGGCACCTTTGTTGACCAGAAAATGTGTTTATTTCTGGTCTCTCAGTTATGTTTCACTGATCAACATGTCTCTCCTTGTGTTAATACCACACCATCTTGATTACTATTGATTCCTAGTAAGTTGTGAAATCAGGAATATAAGTCCTCCAAATTTGTTCTTCTTCAAAATTGTTCTGGCGAATCTAGATTCTTTGCCTTTTCATATAAATTTTAGGACTGGCTTATCAAGATTCTGCAATAAACCTTGCTAAGATTTTGATAGAGATTGCATTGAATCTATAGATCAATTTGGGGAGAATTGCCGTATTAATAATATTGACTCTTCCAACCCATGAACATAGAACATCTCACAGTCTATTTAGATCTTTAATTTCTCTTGGCAATGTTTTCTAGGTTTCAGTGTACACATCTTGCCTTTCTTTGGTTAAATTTATTTCTAAGTATTTTATTGGTGCTCTTGTGAAGCGTTGTTTTCTTAATTTCATTTTCAGATTGTTCATTGCTATAATAAAAAAATGCAGTTGATTTTGTATTTTGTTCTTGTATCCTGAAATCTTGCTGAATTTGTTTATTAGTGTTAGTATTTGTGTGTGTGTGTGTGTGTGTGTATTTCTTAGGATTTCTTGCATACAGAATCATGTCACCTAAAAGTAAATAGATTTTTGCTTCTTTCTTTATAATATGGAAGGCTTTTATTTATTTTTCTGGTCCAGTTGCACTGGCTAGAGTCTCCTGTGGAATGTTGAATAGAAAATATTAAGATTGGACACCTTTACATTGTTTTCTATTTTAGAGAAAAGCTTTTTTTTTTGAGATAGGGTCTCACTTTGTCACCCAGGCTGGAGTGCAGTGGTGTGATCTCAGCTCCCTGCAGTCTCAACCTCCTGGGCTCAAGTAATCCTCCCTCCTCAGCCCCCCAAATAACTGGGACTACAGGCACATGCCACCATGTCTGGCTAATTTTTTTTTTTTTTTTTTTTTTTTTAAATTTTAGAGACAGGGTTTCGCTATGTTGCCCAAGCTGGTCTCAAATTCCTGAGCTGAAGCAATCCACCCACAGTGCTAGGATTACAGTCATGAGCCACCATGCCTGGCTGAAAAGCATTTTTGTTAAAGTGCTTTTCCATTGTCTGTTGAGATGATCGTGTGGTTTTTATCGTTTATTCTACTAATATGGTGTATTATATTGGTTGCTTTTCTGATGTTAAACCAACCTTGCCCTCCTGGGATGAATTGTACTTGGTCATGGTGTATAATTTTTTTATATGTTGATGTTGCTGGATTTAATGCCAATATTTTGTTGAGGATTTTTGCATTCATATTTGTGAGAGGTAATGGTCTGTAGTTTTCTTTTATTGTGATGTCTTTGTCTGTCTTTGATATCAGGATAATTCTGGCCTCATAGAACGAGTTGGGAAGTGTTCCTTCCTCCCCTGTTTTCTGAAAGTTTGCGAAGCTTTGTTATTATTTCTTCTTTGAATGTTTGGGAGAATTCACCAATGAAGTCTTCTGGGCCTAAGCATTACTTTGTGAGAAACTTTTTAATTTCTAACTCAGTTTTTTTACTTGCTTTAGGTCTATTTAGATTTTCTATTTCTCATTGAGTCAGTTTTGGTACTTTTTGTCTTCCTAGGAATTTTTCTATTTCTCTATGTTATCTACTTAGTTAGCATAAAGCTGTTCTCTTAGTATTCCATTCTGTCTTCACATGTTTGTGATGCTATAATAAAATATCATAGACTGGGAAATTTATTTCTTCATAATTTTGCAAGCTGGGAAGTCCAAGATCAAGGCAACAGCATTCCCTGTCTGGTGAAGGCCTTCTTGGCTGAGTCCTCACATAGCAAAAGATGGAAGGTCAGAAAGGCCTAAGATAGTTCCCTCTGGCACTTTTCTTTTTGTTTTTTTTCTTTTGAGATAGAGTCTTGCTCTGTCACCCAGCCTGAAGTGCAGTGGCACGATCTCCACTCACTGCAACCTCCACCTTCTGGGTTCAAGCAATTCTTCTGCCTCAGCCTCCTGAGTAGATGGGATTACAGGCGCGTGCCATCATGCACAGCTAATTTTTGTATTTTTAGTAGAGACGGGGCTTCACCATGTTGGTCAGGCTGGTCTCGAACTCCTGACCTTGTGATCCACCCACCTCGGCCTCCCAAAGTGCTAGGATTACAGGCGTGAGCCACCGCGCCCAACCCTCTGGCCATTTTCTAAGGCACTGCTCCATTCATGAGGACACTGTCCTTAATCACTTCCCAAAAGGCTCCACCTCTTACAACCATCACAATAGGGTTTAAGTTTCAGTACAGATTTTAGAGGAGACACTTTCAAAACAGAGCACCTTCTAACTTTTTTAATTCTATAGGCTGGTAGTAATAACCTGTTTCACTCTTGATTTTATAAACTTTTGTTTTCTCTTTTTTGCTTGATTAATGTAGTTAAATGTCAATTTTGTGTATCTTTTCAAAGAAGCAACTTTTAGTTTCATTGATTTTTCTTTATTTTTTGTTTTCTATCTCATCTACTGATTTTTGCACTAATCTTTATCATTTCCCTCCTCTTTCTTGCTTTGGATTTAGGTTGTTAGTTTGTTCCTCCTTTTGTAATTTTATTATGTGGAATTTTACATTACTGATTCAAGATCTTCCTGAAAAGATAGGTGTTAACAGCTATAAGTTTCCCTCTAAGCACTGCTTGTAATTTACATCATCCCCTATATTTTAATATATTGTATGGTCATTTTATACAGTTCAAAATATTTTCGAGTTTTCCCTGTGTGTGTTTTTTTTTCTTTTACCCATGGATTATTTTCATATACTCTTTGAGACATGCATGTGCCCATATTTTGTTTGAGATTTAAAGAGTTAGAGACTGGTAAAGAGCAAGTTGAAAAGGAAAACAACCATTTAGTGCTTTTTTACTCTTAATTTTAAAAATTGAGGGCTGGGCGTGGTAGCTCATGCTTGTAATCCCAGCACTTTGGGAGGCCAAGGTGGGTGAATCACTTGAGGTGAGGAATTCGAGACCAGCCTGGCCAGCATGGTGGAACCCCGTCTTTACTGAAAACACAAAAACTTAGCTGGGCGTGGTGGCGGGCGCCTGTGATCCCAGCTACTTGGGAGGCTGAGGCAGGAAGATCACTTGAACCCAGGAAGCAGAAGTTGCAGTGAGCCAGGATCGCACCATTGCACTCCAGCCTGGGCAATAGAGTAAGACTCTGTCTCCAAATAAATAAATAAATATTGAATATATTTCCTCTAACCCCACATTTTATTCTCTGACTTTACCTAGGGAACACTGACTATGCCAAATGGAGACTACATTGAAGGTTATTTTAGTGGAGAATGGGGATCTGGGATAAAAATCACTGGAACCTACTTCAAACCTAGTCTGTATGAGAGTGATAAAGACAGACCTAAAGTTTTGTGAGTAACTAGTGTTAATTCTGGATGAATTACTGAATGTTTGGAGTTGTCTTGCTTTTATCAAAGCTGGTTAATATTTTAAAAGCAAAATCAAGTTCTTAAAGTCTTCTTTTTTATTTTATTTTATTTTTATTTTTTGAGACAGGGTGTCACTCTGTCACCAGGCTGAACTGCAGTGGCGTGATCATGGCTCACTGCAGCCTTGACCTCCTGGGTTCATGTGATCCTCCCGCCTCAGCCTCCCAAGTAACTGGGACTACAGGCACCCACTACCATGCGTGGCAAATTTTTCTAATTTTTCTAATTTTTATAGAGACTGGGTCTTGCGCTTGCTCAGGCTGGTCTTGAACCTGAGCTTAAGCGATCCTCCTGCCTCAGCCTCCCAAAGTGCTGGGATTACAGGTACGAGCCACTGCACCTGGCCAAAGTCGTCGTCTTTTTTTTTTTTTTTTTTTAAACAAGATGTAACCGCCTTGAATTGTCAACTGACACTACTTTAGATGACTAAATCTATAGTCTTGTCTATAGTCTTGGTTTAGATTATAAGCCTTAAAGCATGGATGTTTAAAAGGAAAGTTCCCCGTGTGAGAGAGTTTTTTTTTTTTTGGAGATGGAGTCTCAGTCTGTCGTCTAGGCTGGAGTATGGTGGTACCATCTCGGCTCACTGCAGTGTCTGTCTCCCGGGTTCAAGCAATTCTCTTGCCTCAGCCTCCCGAGTAGCTGGGACTATAGGCGCACACAACCATGCCCGGCTAATTTTTTGTATTTTTAGTAGAGACAAGGTTTCACTATGTTGGCCAGGCTGGTCTCGAACTCCTGACCTCAAGTGATCTGCCCACTTTGGCCTCTCAAAGTGCTGGGATTACAGGTGTGAGGCACTGTGCCCAGCCTGAAAGAGCATTCTGAAATGGAATCTGTACACAACTTGATTTTGAAAAGTAAAGAACATATACATACACACACCCACCCACCAAGTGGCATAGTAAAATCTGCATATATGAGGGAAAAAAGGAAAATCTAAGTATACTATGCCCAACCCCATTGCATTTTTTACTTTATTCTCTGTTCTCCCACCATCTGTCCCTAGATGTGGCACAATCACAGAAGTGGACAGTTTTTGGCATATGTCTATTTTTCTTTATTGATTGCAGCTTTAATTTTATCATTATATTTGGTAGCACCTCAGTTTTTTTTGTTCCTAAGGATATGTTTTCTGTACCATGTTTATTCTTAAGAGTATTTTAGAACCCAGTATGAAATGCATTTTAAATTCTCATTATAAGATGTGCAAGGTTCAGAAAGTCCTTGTTCTAACAGGAATCAATTTTTATTTTTATTTATTATTTTTTAAATTAAAAATTTTTTTTTTTCTGAGACAGAGTCTCACTTTGTCGCCCAGGCTGGAGTGCAGTGGCGTGATCTCAGTTCACTGCAACCTCCACCTCCCAGATTCAAGCGATTCTCCTGCCTCAGCCTCCCGGGTAGCTGGGATTACAGATATGGGCCAGCTCGCCTGCCTAATTTCTTTTTTTTTTTTTTTTTGAGATGCAGTGTCGCTCTGTCACTCAGGCTGGAGTGCAGTGGCACGATCTTGGCTCACTGCAACCTCCGCCTTCTGGGTTCAAGCCATTCTCCTGCCCCAGCCTCCTGAGTAGCTGGGATTACAGGGATGCGCCATGCACCACCACGCCCAGCTAATTTTTGTATTTTTAAAAGAGATGGGGTTTTGCCATGCTGGCCAGGCTGGTCTCGAACTCCTGACCTCAAGTGATCCACCCCCTTTGGCCTCCCAAAGTGCTAGGATTACAGGCGTGAGCCACCACGCCCAGCCAATTTTTTGTGTTTTTAATAGAGACAGAGTTTCACCATGTTGGCCAGGCTGGTCTTGAACTCCCGACCTCAGGTGTTCCGCCTGCCTTGGCCTCCCAGAGTGCTAGGATTACAGACATAAGCCACCGCACCTGGCCAGGAATCAATTTTTAAAAATTAATTCTGTGGAATTATAGGAGGCAGAGTCAATTGGTTTGCTTTGTACTTAATATTCCATACACTTTAATATCCAGAAAACAATAATTAGCTAAAAAACAGTCCTTTAAAATTTTCATTTTGTGTTTTAAAAATAGAATTACCATCAGTCTTGGCAGTTTTGGTCACAAAAAAAGCATTCTCAGTTGTATGTTAGAAAGTTTCTGTTCTTTGGAACGATTTTGCACAAAAGAAATGATTAATAAAAGGTTGATATGACTTTATTAGCAGGAAGCTAGGAAACCTGGCAGTGCCAGCTGATGAGAAGTGGAAAGCAGTGTTTGATGAATGTTGGCGCCAACTGGGCTGCGAGGGCCCAGGCCAAGGGGAAGTTTGGAAGGCATGGGACAATATTGCTGTGGCCTTGACCACCAGTCGGCGCCAACACAGAGACAGGTGAGTGAACGCCTGCTCAACATAGAGCAGAGCATGTTAGGAAGATGAAACTTAAGACCAGTAAGTAGTCAAGGCTCACTACATTTAATTTAAAAGTTAATGATGTACTTCTGCTTCTGGGTAAGAGGGATTAAAACACACTTTCTTTATCTTCTGTTGAACTCAACTATTAAACCTGAATAGAATACATGGACAGTTATTTATGAACTCTGAAAAGTCTATATCAATAAGTAGATTGAGGAAGAATACCTGAATTCAAAGTACCACAAAACCAGTGATGAGTTTACTTGATGTTTTGCTCCAATATCCCTCAGCCAGAACTCAGTGCAGCATGAAACATGAAAGCAAGGACTGTGGTGCAGACAGACAGGGACACAGAAAAAATCCCTCTGGTTCTGGCTCATGGAGTGACAAAGGGACTCCTAAAATTCAGAGTGGTTGATACATACTCAGTTTTCTTTCTTTTTTCTCCATTTTCTCATGCCCAAGCCTCCAGGACCTTCTGTGGCAGGGGTGGTAATGGCAGCAGCTAGAGCAGGCATGAACAGGAAACTTGTAAAAGTCAAAACTCCAAGAGAGTGGAATCTTCTTCCCCCTTTGGTGGCTCCTTAGGTCAAAAGAAGTCCAAGCCCCAACCCCACTGCATTTTTGACTTTGTTATCTGTTCTCCCACCATCTGTCCCTAGATGTGGCACAGTCACAGAAGTGGACAGTTTTTGGCCAGAGGACCTTAAAAGGGGTGCCTGAGACCCAGAAAATACTGGGGATGTGATGGAGAGGAGCTCTGGGAAACAAGCCCATAAAGTTGTTTGTGAACTCCTGGGCTCACCCTAGACCTGCACATGTAAGGATTTGATCCTAATTAGTACCAAAGAGTTTGAGAACCAAGCTCATAGGTAGACCACTCAGGTCCCAGAGCGGTCATTAAGTTGTACAGTTACAGAACAAACCCAGAAAGGATGCAAAGGCTTTGAGAAGTGAACTGGCATCAGCTTCATGGCCCACAGGAAACTAAAGCAAAAATATCTGCTGTTTTAGGGATTCTCAATATCACTTACACATTCAGTGATTTGCTGGAAGAATTCACAAGACTCAGCATATAGTTGTACTCACAAGTAAGATTACAGCAACACAGTAGGGACGCACAACCAGGTCATAAGGGAAAAAGACACAGGTAGAGTCTGGAGGAATCCATGTGTAAGCTTCCCATGATCTCTCCTTTCTGGGAGGAGTCACACACAACACAGTTTTCCCTGCAGCAAAGTGCAGCCACACGTGTCTCATGTTTCTGCCCAGGGAAGCCCACTAGAGACTCAATGCCCAGCGTTTATATTGGGAGCGGGTCACATAGGCACCCTGTGCCTGGCAGTTGCCAAATTCCACAGTCCCAGCTTACAGGAAAGCAGATGTTCAACATAAATCACATTGTTAATCTAAGGACAGCAAAACACCTTTGTCAGTATACGGAACTTATACGAAGCTTAATTCCCAAGTACCGGCCAAGGGTCAACCTTATAAGCAGTTCCTTTTCATTTTATTTCATTTTTATAAATAGAGACAGGGTCTTGCTATATTATCCAGGCTGGTCTCGAACTCCTGGCCTCAAGGAATCCTGCCTCGGTCTCACAGAAGTGCTGGGATTTCAGGCGTGAGCCATGGCACCTAGCCCAGGTCCTTCTAAAGATAACAGTTTCAAGCCTGCTATGTTTACTCTTTTATGAATGTCAACATTCTCCATAGGATATAAACAAGACCCAGAGTTTTATAATGCTCAAAATATCCAAGACATTAACCAAAATTACTCAGCAATGAAAGAACCATGAAAGTCTCAATTTATTTCAGGAAAGAAAATCAGTAAATATCAACAGATGACATAGATGTTGAAGTTGTCTGACAAGAACTTTAAGGCAGCTATTATAAAATGCTCAGATGTGCAATCGCAAACACCCTTGAAATAAATATTAGAACAAATGTATCAGCAAAGAAACAGAAGATATAAAGAAGAGCCAAATCAAAATTTTGGGTTTGAAAATTACACTAACCAAAATAACTTACTGTATGAACTCAGTGGCAGAATAGAGGTGGCAATGGAAGAGTCGGTGAACCTGAAGATAGATCAATATGGATTATCAAATCCAAACAACCGAGAGAAAAAACATGAGAAAAAAAAAAGTGAACACAGCCTCAGGGACTTGTGGGTCTAAATTTGTTTCCTTAGAATTCCAGAAGAAAAGGAGAAAGAATGGACTGAGCATGGTGGCACACACCTGTAATCCCAGCACTTTGAGAGGCTGAGGCAGGCGGATCACCTGAGGTCAGGAGTTCGAGACCAGCCTGGCCAACATAGTGAAACCCCGTATCTACTAAAAATACAAAATTAGCCCAGGCGTGGCGGCATGTGCCTGTAATCCCAGCTACTTAGGAGGCTGAGGCAGGAGAATCGCTTGAACTCGGAGGCAGAGGTTGCAGTGAGCTGAGATAGCGCCATTGCACTCCAGCCTGGGCAAAAATAGCAAAACTCCGTCTCAAAAAAAAAGAAAAGAAAAAAGAAAAGGAGAAAGAATGAGGAATGGAACATTTTGTGAAGAAATAATGGTTGAAAACATCTCAAGTTTAGTAAAAGATGTGAAACCTACAGATTCAAGTAGCTGAACAAATCCCATCTTGGGAAAAACCAGAGATAACCATGTATAGACACATATTAAAATTCATGGACAAAGATCTTGAAAGCAGCTAGAGTAAAATAATGGGAAATCAGCAATTCAAATGACTGCATATTTCTCATTAGAAACCTTGGAAGCCAGAAGGAAGTGGCAAAACGTTTTTGAAATGCTGAAAGAGAAGTTACAGATGTACTTGTTCATTTCTCTCTCTTTTTCTCTCTTTTTCTCCTTTTTAAAATTTTCTCTTTTTCACCTTCTTTTTCCTTTTCTTTTCTTTTCTTTTCTTCTTTTCTCCTGCTTTTCTTCATCTGCCTTTCTTCTTTAATTTGACCAGTAGCTCCCACAAGCATTGCTTAGCATTTGGACCTAAAAAATCTACTAATCCCTGCAGCAAAACTTCCTAATTAACTATGACTTTCTTGAGTTTAATTCTAGATAATGGTTTGTTTGAGCTGTGCCTTCGTTGTTAAAATATCAAGGAGCATACTTTAATCTGTGCATGTAACTACATACAGTTAATTTTTAAATCAGTTTTATGCTGGTCTTCATTTCCACATGTCAGTTGCTTTCTGAAAGGAATTGAACAAAAACTGGGCAAGTATCCATGTATTCAGAATGCAAATATTTGTTCTGAATAATTAAATGTTCTAGTTTGCTAAAAGTTACCAAATTGTTTAAATAAATTACCAATATTCAAATAATTTTAATACATTAAAGTATAATTACATAGAAATTAAATTCCAGAGGTTGAAAGATACTTCAGGAACTTGAAATGTTTCACAGTCAAGTCTAACAAATACTAACTGTTATTCTAGCCTGGAGAGATTAGTTTAGATTCTATCTAATTGAGTATCCCCAAAATTGATATTTAAAGTAAACCATAGTATAATTTTTGCTTGCTTGATATTCGTGTGTGTGTGTTTCAAGAAATTAAATGTAGAAAGAAGTGATTTTTTTCTATATTTGGGGTACATAGGAATTGATTTTAGTATTTCATTCATGAAGTTCATAATTGTTACCTTCTACTCTATCATCAGTAGAAGAAATGGAAACTCCCAGAATTGATTAAAGCCATTGAATGCCCCTTGTGCGTGATACAGATGGTCAGCTTAGTACAGCCCTGTCAGTTCGACTTGAGACTTTAGCCCTTCAGTTCACCTGGGTTAACTGTTGTTAGGTGTTTCTGAGAAGTGAAAATGAATGAACTTTTTATATAAAATTATATTGCTACCACAAAGATCTTATTTGTTTATCTAAAATCATATAATAATAATGATTATGCACAGTTTTCAGTTTCTCATTGGTTGTCATCTAATGATAGAATACTATTACCAAAAATTTCAGTTGTTTACTAGCATGTGTTTTCTCTTAGCCTCTTCATCCAGTTTCTGTTATGTGCTTACCTTGTCACCTGTTGGAGTATCATTATCTCCTTGCTTCTTAACCTCGTTTTCATTTCTTCCTTTGCCCTTTGACTTATTTCCCTTTTTCCTTTGCTCCCTTCCCTCTTTTATTCCGTTTATTCCATTTTTCTGTTGTCACCAACGGGTCTGTCACCTTCAAGCTAATATCATATTTATCTTCAAGCTAATGTCATATTATTTCCAACTCCATGGTTTAGATTGGAGCAGAATCTTCATTAATTTATTGTAGTTGGTACAAAGTAACACTACCTGATTTCCGAATGAATGTTATGTAAACCGAGTATCTAATAGCAGGATCATGATCCTTTCTGAGCTCGTTGGGGTTAGTACTGTGTTGGACGCTCCACTGTGACTGGAGCCACTGATTGTTTCATGTGACAATTTACACGTATCTTGCTTTCTTGATGTGAAATACAGTAGCCTTTTCTTTCCCTTTTTATAGTCCAGAAATATTAAGTCGTTCACAGACTCAGACACTAGAGAGTTTGGAATTCATTCCACAGCATGTTGGTGCCTTCTCTGTGGAGAAATATGATGACATCAGGAAATATTTAATAAAGGTAAACTAGAGTAAAAATTACACTGGTCTTGTGAATTAATGATTCACCTACCACAATATATCATTCAGATAGACTCACAGCTTAATGTTATTCTAATCCTGTTTTTGCATCCTGTGCATTTCTTTTGTTAATTATCTAACTGCCAATAAATGTACTATCTGATTACATTTCTACCTAAAGATTGTCCCATTACTATGATAGAACATTTAAGTTTTTTAAGGCATTCAAAGGGCTTCTTAAGAAATAAAATTAGAGTTTAAAATTGCTTTTTGTTAATAACATTAGCAAACTAGAGATTGTGTAAGTAAAGCATGCTGCCCTCACCCCTGGATAGGCTGTTTGCTTCCTTCCAAACCTTGAAAGACCGGCTACAATTTAAAGTGTGATATATATTGATGGGAAGTGCAGGAAGGAGTATTCTGAGAAGTCAGGGGAACTGAAGGATGACTCTTTCAGAGTATCATCAACAGTCAGTGTTTAGTTTTCTCCAAGGTAACGTTTTGTATCATTTTTGTGAAGTTTAAAGTATATTTGAATCTTTTTAAAATTTTGTATTTTTTTTTTTTAAGAGATGGGGGGTCTCACTGTGTTGCTCAGACTGGCCTCAAACTCCTGAGCTCAATCCGTCCTCCTGCCTCAGCCTCCCTAGTAGCTGGGACTATAGGCATGAGCCACCACATCCAGCAGAGTATTTCTTTTAGTGGTATTCCATATCAGTACTTCCAAAGCCATTTGCCCAAAATGTTAAGGAGATTCTTTGATCAAGATTAGGAACTCCAGGTTCATATAACTGGGGTAGACTCAGTACTTTCAAAAAAATTAAAGTATTTGAATATTCCTGGTCCCAAAATTGACTCTTGACATTTTGACAATTGTTTGTCATTTATGAAGTTGTTTCTTACTGATGGATTGTTTCTGCTGTTAATGCACATTGACTGACTTCATTGATTCTCTTCCTACTCAGGCCTGTGACACTCCTCTGCACCCCCTGGGCAGGCTTGTGGAGACACTGGTTGCAGTGTATAGAATGACATACGTGGGCGTAGGAGCCAACCGCAGGTTATTGCAGGAGGCTGTAAAGGAGATTAAGTCCTATCTTAAGCGAATTTTCCAGCTGGTGAGGTAAGAGAGCTTTTCACTCAAGTCTGCAGCTTATGGAATACTATTTTATACCAATGCTTGGGTAGTTTCATCCTGAATCATCAAGAAAATAGTTTTATGCCACAGTCCTTTAATATATTAAATAAAGAAAACATGTTTTAAATGTATGCGTAAGCTGTAAACATAAAAAAGATGAACCTTAGCTATTGTTATTTATTTATTTTTATGTCTTATTAAGTGTAACAGAAAGCTAAAATAAATGTTTGGGGTTTTTAAATTCCAATTTTGGTATGAAGTATAGTAGTCGTCTTATTTGGATTCAGTCTCTAGGCAAAAATCAGGTATCTAAAACCCAACCACAGAGTAGATAAAGTTTAATATAAAGTTTTGTCCCTGAGTTCTTGTGTCTTGTCCTTTGGCAACAGTATCACATACATTCATTTGTTTAACAAATTAACAAATATTTATGGAGCATTTCTATGTAATAGCGATTATTCTAGGCTCTCAAGGGATTTATCAGTGAACAAAGAAAATCTTTGCTGTCATGGAGCTTACATTCTAATGGGGGAAAAGAGTCAACATAAAAAACATATGCAGTATGTCAGATAGTGATTAGCGCTGTAGAGAAAAATAAAGGGAAAGAGTACTAGACGTGAGATGCTATTATTTTAAAGAGAAGATCAGAGCAGGCTGACTAATACAGTGGTGGTATTTGAGCAGAGACTTAGAAGAAGGCAATTAAATGAGACAGTAAGCATCTTTGGAAAGAGAGTTCCAGGCAGCAAACAGATTTAAGCTTGTGAGATATAAGATCTTTTACTGAGTTGAAGCCAACAAGTAAATACTATAGTGAGATAATTATACAAAAGTTAATAAATTTGTCCCAGAACTTCCATATATTGTTTGCCTCAACATTTGGAAATGTTTCAGGTTTTGAGGGAGAAGTGATCTATTAAAAAGATCACTAGCCTGGGCTAGCTCTGACATTAGCTAGATGAGTATAATGAAAATAAGTTTCCTGACCTTTTTTAGTTTTTTCAACTATATAATTAGGTCAGATGGAGGTGCAAGATGTAAATCTACAACAATAGGGAAGACTGCATATTGCCTTTAAAGGGCCAAAATTAAAGTCTGTAAAAATAAGAGAAAATAAACTTATTTATGGTAGAGTCCACTAACCTACAAGAAGTCAGAGTTAAAGTCTATGGCAAAACTCAAAGCTCAGGAAAAAAAATTCCTCACCGATTTATCCCCTTGATCATTTGAAAAATTAATTTTCAACAACTTTTAAAAACATATTTTTAAATTTTATATTGAGTACAGAGGGAAATAATAGACACTGGGGACTCTAAAAGTGGGGAGTGTGTGTGGGAGGGTGAGGGTTGAAAACTTTCTTATTGGATACAGTGTTCACTGTTCAGGTGATGGGGATACTAGAAGCCCAGACTTTACCACTACCTGATATATCCATACAACACAACTGCATATGTACTTCCTGAATCTATAAAAATAAAACTTTACATTGTATCTTCTGTAATTAATCACTTTTTCCCTTAACGTTGGACATTTAGTTTCCATCAGTATTTGCTTATATTCTAGAATAGTGGTCCTGCTCAGAGTTAATATAAATTGACCTCAGATGAGATTTGCCAATAAGGAACACGTATCTCATACAGATCGGAATTCTCCATTCCTTAGTAACTAGACAGAAGAAAATCATAGCACGTGAAGATTTTGTAGTGGTATTATTCATTAGCGGCATTCTTAATTTTATCCTGTCAGAAACATCGGTTTTCTCAGGGAACTAAAATACTTAGTTGATAATAAAGCTTGCTTTCATAGCTAATGGAAATGTGTTTTTATGCTTTTCAACCCCCCTAGAGGTATAATTGTATAATTATATTTTTTATTCTTCCTTAGATTCTTATTTCCTGAACTGCCTGAAGAAGGCAGCACAATTCCTCTCTCTGCTCCTCTGCCAACCGAAAGGAAGTCTTTTTGCACTGGGAAGTCAGATTCCCGATCTGAATCACCAGAGCCAGGGTAAGTGGAATTGGTTGGGGACAGTGAAGAAAGGGAGTGGGGACTAGATGATCTTACCCAAAGAGCCCCAGGGAGAAAGTGTGTTCTCTAGGTCTGTTTCCTCATTTCTAAAACGGTATGGTTGGGGCCAGCCACAGTGGCTCACACCTGTAATCCCATACTTTGGGAGGCTGAGGTGGGAGGATTGCTTGATCCCAGGAGTTCAAGAGCAGCCTGGGCAACGTAGGGAGACCCCATCTCTACAAAAATAAAAAAATTTAGCAGGGCATGGTGGCACACACCTACGGGCTGAGCTACTTGGGAGGCTGAGATGAGAGGATCACTTGGGCCAGGGAGGTTGAAGGCTGCAGTGAGCTATGACTGCACCATTGCGCTCCAGCCTGGGTGACAAAGTGAGACCTGTCTCAAAAAACAAAAAAAAATGTAGCTGGGTAGGTGTCCCCTCTGAGGTCCCTCTTAGGTCTCTCAAGTGCCATTAGCCATACCCCAGGAAAAAGCAACCACAGATGATCTGAGCACAAAGACTGCTTAGCAAAGGAAGTAACATCACACTGACCTAGAATAACCTCAGAGAAATCAGCCTCAAAATGGAAGCAAAGTAGGTTTTCAGTTAGATTTTTAATTCATGAAAAGAATTCACAGTTTCTTCTAAGACAAAATTATAGGTAATGTCCTTATGTCAACTGCATATGTAAAGAGCAGAGTAATATAACTTCTTTAAAATTTCCCATCTCTACTTTTGACTTTTTGAAACTGAAGCTGTATCTTGGATTCTGTATTCAATTTTAATATGAAAAATGCTTCTTTCCTCCCACTCCATTATTTTGTAGTTATGTAGTAACGAGTTCTGGATTATTGCTTCCTGTGCTGCTACCTCGGCTTTACCCACCGCTGTTTATGCTTTATGCTTTGGATAATGATCGCGAGGAAGACATTTACTGGGAATGTGTCCTTCGACTAAATAAGCAGCCAGATATTGCTCTCCTGGGCTTTCTTGGGGTGCAGAGGTAAGTGTAGTAGTTATAAGCACAACCGAATCGTTTTAATTTAACATGCAAACAGCATTGTTGGAAATTTGGCACTTTGATATCTAATTATATATATGGCTTCTAATTATTTACTTTTTTGCATACGTCTTAACGAAAAAGTGATAGTTAATAATCTTTATTTCTGAGAATATTTGGAGATGAGTATGAAACCTACTGATTTTTCAGAATGTGTTTTTTATTATGTTTTCATATATATAGTAATATATGATATACATTTTTATAAATACATATATATAGTAAGTGTGTGTGTATATATAGTAAGTGTGAGCTATCTTGCCTGGTATTTTATAGCTCTTTAGAGCAGAATACGTATCTTTGGCATTCTTCCTTCTCTTCTTTTCTCTCCTCCCTCCCCGTTGGCAATTTTTAAGTTAAAGTTTTTGAAATGCTTTTTTTTGGAAAGAGAGTTTCGCTCTGTCATGCAGGCAGGAGTGCAATGGTGCAATCTCAGCTCACTGCAACCTCCACCTCCCAGGTTCAAGCGATTCTCATGCCCCAGCCTCCCAAGTAGCTGGGATTACAGGCATGAGGCACCATGCTCAGCTAATTTTTGTATTTTTAGTATAGATGGAGTTTTGCCATGTTGACCAAGCTGGTCTCGAACCCTTTACCTCAAGTGATCTGCTTGCCTCAGCCTCTCAGCGTGCTGGGATTATAGGTGTGAGCCACTGTGCCCAGCCCCACTGTTTTTATTAGAAGGCATTATTGCTTGTTATCCAGGGAATACTAAATGGTTATGTTTCCTTTCTAGTGCAGTGATAAAGCTGATTCCACCTCTGCCAATCACTATTTGTGCTATCAAGAGAAGTGAATAAGCATTTTTTTTTTTGAGACAGAGTCTCGCTTTGTTGCCCTGGCTGGAGTGCAGTGGCTCAGTCTTGGCTCGCTGCTACCTCCGCCTCCCAGGTTCAAGTGATTCTTGTGCCTCAGCCTCCTAAGTAGCTAGGATTACAGGCCTGTGTCAACATGCCCAGCAAATTTTTGTATTTTCTTATTTTTGTGCTTTTTAAAAATGTTGTGCTTTGTTTTCAATGGAATAATTCAGTAGTAGAAATGAAATAAAACTGAGTGAAGGAAAAATATTTGGTAATCTCTGTAATGTGTAGGGTTATTGGGATATAGAATGACAAATCCCTTAGGGAGATGATAAAAACTCTTAAATCACTTATGGAATGTTTATAAAAACTTAACCTGTTGTGGAGCAGTTCTTTTTAATGGGGACAGGGAAGCCAATATAGCTGTCAACTATTTTTATGAGAATTTGTCTACCATAAGTAACAACTTATATTAACAATTTATGGATTCCATTATAGGAAATTTTGGCCAGCAACCTTGTCAATCCTTGGAGAGAGTAAAAAGGTATAGTAAATTTTCTTTTCCTCAGCAAAGATGCTTTTCTCTAATGGGAAGGATTTGAAATAGCAAAACTTTTTCATTTTACTTTGATAGAACAGTACCCAAGCTTGTGTTTGCATCTGTTATTATCAAAGACCTGCACTCTGACATCAATATCATTTATTTTTGTTGTTGCAGAAAATGGTTTTCCTCCTTGACCTTCACTCCCTTTTTTGCAGGTTTTGCCAACCACAAAAGATGCTTGTTTTGCCTCAGCAGTAGAATGTCTGCAGCAGATCAGGTAATCTCTGATTTGTTGAAAAGCTACACAAATCAAAGTAGTGCTTGGTCTGTTAAGATATTATTAATACAGTCTTATCTTTACCTAAGCCTTAAGCATCCCCACTTTATATGCTGATGGTGTCAAACTCAACCTGGAAATTGGAAAAGCTCTTTTGAGACCCTTGGATTATCTTTTACTCTAAAATGACCTTGCATTTTCAAAAGGAGTGGAGAGCCATTCCAGAAATTTATCCACATAATCACATCTTTAGCCAATGGGAAATGAACCAAATTTCTCATTCAGAAAAGAGCATATATTAGGAGAATGAGATTTCACTTGGGTAAAAGGAAACGATATATGAATCGTGGACAGCTGGAGGCTACTTTTCTCATAGCACCATGGGAGTACAAAGTCATTCTTTCCAATGACTCATAATGCCTAAGTGTCCAGGTTAAGGCATGTGAACCCTAGGAGGGAATATTATCAAAAAAACATGATCAAATGTCTTTATTAAGAAAATAATAGGATATCTTTTTGTCATTGTTTCTATAACAGCACAACATTTACCCCATCAGACAAACTTAAGGTCATCCAGCAGACTTTCGAGGAGATCTCCCAGAGTGTCCTGGCATCGCTCCAGGAAGACTTCTTGTGGTCCATGGATGACTTGTTTCCCGTTTTCTTGTATGTGGTGCTACGGGCCAGGTAACTGTTTTCTGACTTTATTATTAGTGAGTCGTTATTTTTAAAAGTCTGCTGCTTGCATTTTCTGAACTGATGACAGGAGTATGTTCTTCCACTAGAAAAACATTGATTAACCCATTCCACTGTGGCATTACCTTCTTATTGAGCTGTTCTTTCTTTTTCCCATCAACTAGGGTCAGAAGGAGAATGGACATGTAGGTGAAAATAACTCAGCATCTTTTTCTCTTTGGGGCAGGATTAGGAATTTAGGCTCTGAGGTACACCTCATTGAGGATCTAATGGACCCCTATCTTCAGCATGGGGAACAGGGTATAATGTTCACCACCTTGAAGGTGAGTGTAGTTATTATTTAATACTTTTTTATCTTCATATCTGTCTTTCATTTACCATATTATAAATGCCATTAACCACTTTTTTTTGTATAGAAGTTTAATGCAAACCTTAAATGCCTTTAGAGCACATTTTGTTCTACACTTTAAAACATTGTATAGTATATTAAAGTAGGATAAGCCAGTTGTTCCTCAAAATACTAAAGCAAGTTCTTCATTATCTAATCCTCCTTGTAAATTGATCATTCAAATTGTTATAAATGCTTACATTTATATAAATAATTGTGACTCCAAAAAAGAAACAGAAAGGGTTCTTAATGTACAAGAAAGTTTCCAGCAGAAGTGCTATTTAATGGAACAAGGGTAAAACACGAAGGCAGTATGTAAATAATGAATTTGAATTCCATCTTCTTTCTTTGCCTTGTATTTACTGTAACCAATAGATTACAAATGAGCTTCTTTGATCTGGATGGCCTGGAGAGATTGTTAGAAGTCATTTGTTTCCCGCCTTGATATTTCTTGGAATTTGGAAGAATCACTCTAAAGTTTATTGAAAGAACAGCAGATAGAAAGTGCAAAAACACTTGTGAAAAATGAGAAAGGATAGACCTACTCTTCCAGTTAGTAAAATTTATAAAATTATAATAATGAAGATAAAATAGTATGTGACTGTCACAGGAATACACAATTACCTAAATAGAATGGATAGCTCCCATATAAACACTATCGTAATAAAAACTTCACATGAAAGTGGAAACACCAAACACAAAAATGGAAAAGAGGAATTATTTAACAAATGGTAAAACAAAGTGTTGGATAGCTTATTAGCAGTTTTGGAGGGAGGGTAGAATAGCAAATCATAGATGCTTCGGGGTTTAAATATAGAGAAAGGAAGAGAAAAGGAAAGACAGGTAAATTAAAATAAGAAAAAGAACTAGAATTCAATGTCATGAATTGACCTGGGTTAACTTTTTAAACTTTTCAACTAAAATATCATTAATGCTTCTTTTTTTTGAGACAGAGTCTCACTCTGTCGCCCAGGCTGGAGTGCAGTGGTGCGATCTCAACTCACTGCAACCTCCACTTCCCAGGTTCAAGTGATTCTCCACCTCAGCCTCCCGAGTAGTTGGGATTACAAGTGCCCGCCATCACGCCTGGCTAATTTTTGTATTTTTAGTAGAGATGGGGTTTCACCAGCGTGGCCAGACTGGTCACCAACTCCTGAATTCAGATGATCTGCCCGCCTCGGTCTCCCAAAGTGCTGGGATTACAGGCGTGAGCCACTGCACCCGGCCTACCGTTAACACTTCTATTAAATAAACTGAAAGAGGGGAGAAACTGGGGAAAATATTGACTACTGATGACTTTGATTATTAGTGTTTACATTATATGAAGAGTATCTCAACAGATCACCAAAGAAGAAACTGAACTAGTAAGTTTACATGTAGAAAAATACTCAACATCACTGAAAATCATAGTACTGCAGATTTAAATAAGGTACCATTTTGTGCTGTTAAATTAGCAAGAATGTTTTAAAGTTACTGGTGGGGTTATAGTAAAGTCATTATTATTCCCACATTGGTGATAATGGGGTAAGTAGCCCATTTTGGAAAGCAATTGTTACTAACATAGATATAAACAACATTAAAAAATGTGGAGTTTGACTCAGTGGTTCTACTCCTGGGGATTTAGCCTAAGAAATTAAAGAATGGAAAATGTTCCATGTTATCTGGATGTGCTATTCACTGGGGTATGAGTAATTCCCATACCTGGAAACTTATCATTCAGGGTGCTTCTTAAAAATGCGTTCCTGAAAGTTATGACTCCCCAGGTCTGCAGTGAGGCTTAATCTGTATATTTATTAATCATACTAGGTGATTCTAATTAGAGTTGTACCTTTTAATGATTGGTATACGCTAAATGTCCAATCAGTAACGGCAAATTGTGGTGTCTCTGCTTGGTGAAGAATGTTAGATAGCTTGTAAAAAAAAAACTTTCTTTGTTTTAGAATAAGATGGGAAATGAAAAAATTTTGTCTATACTAATTACAAGTAGGCAAAAGACAGCCACTATATAGGGGAACTAGAAGGGAATGGGAAAAGTGAAATTGGTTAAATCTGTTGGGCCATCAACTGAATTTGTTCATAAGGGATTTTGTTTCTTTAGTCCCATATGCATTGCTCTCTTTATGTAATTTCTTTAAAAGTGAGTTTGAAATTGTTTTGAACTTTTTTCCAGGCATGTTACTACCAGATTCAGCGTGAGAAGCTTAACTAGGCTGCATAACAGCTTGAAAACTGGATTATCTACTACAGAGTGTTATAACACCATCTGGAGTCTTCCTGTAGTGGCAAAAAAGAACACTGTTGAAATTGGAAAGGACTTTGTGTTATTTAGGTTGTTAGAATGAGCCTTACTAATAATAAGAACCCTGAGCCAAGATAAAAGGACTGTATAGTTTAAAGGGAGGATTGAAAAGGAGGTAAAAAATCAGATTAGACCAGTTCTTGGCCTATGATAAGTTCTAAAAATACCATTCATCTGCTATTTGAAAAAAGAAGAGGATATCCCTTCCTACAGTAAAGGGTATGTCAGCTACGTGAAGTTGTAAGAAAGGCTTCCAGTAGAGCTTCTTATATTAAAGAAGTTGATGGATATTTTTGAATTTCTGGTTTGCCTGAATCCACCTGCAGTTACCCCGATCCCTTTGCAAGAACCAGATCGTACTTGAAACTATAGTGACCACACTCTGCCTTCCTGAGTCCCTTCCAGTCATGTGTGCATCATGTTTCTTTGCCAAGGGAGGGGAGAAAGGAGCTTTTAAACTGCAGTTTTAACTTTTTCTAAGCTTTTTCTTTATGGGAGAGGTTCTGTGCAAAACTACCACATCCTGTCCCCGAAATGTGGAATGCATCCAAATAGGAGTCTTCTGCCTCTTGACTAAAAAGAACATAGGAATTTTGTTTTTGGTTTCTTTATCACGCTACAGAGAGTGAGTACACTGGAATTCAGACACCAACTCTGAGCTGCTAGGAACCTCATTTGTCCATGCACAAACGCTGTATTCCGAGGCCTGTGAATGGCAGCCTGAGGAGATTTTGCATGCAGGCTGTGTTTTCGAGCAGGACTAACAGTTGGGAAATAAGCAAAAAACTGCATCGATCCCCAGCCTGGTGGTGGTCTTCCCTATACCTCACACTGAACTCAGGATGGGAAGAAAAAAGGAAACAAGCTTTGGCTTTTTCCATCTCAAAAGTATTGTGGCACCTCAACATTTCAGTGTTTTGCTTTTTAAAAAATGCCCTATTGTAAGTTGTTGGTTTATACTGTATAAGTAACACTAGTAGCTGTTTTGAATAACATAGGTGCTCTTCCTCATCTCATCTCCTACACCGTGGTGAGCATACAGAGTGTCCTGATTTATGTTAAGTGACTAAGATGATAATTACTTTTGGAAAAGGATCATGGTTTTTGCTCTACTTTATAATCAAGACAAGTGTTTATTAAAATACTGTTTTGGAATGTTGGCTGTAATGTAACAGCAATTTTCGTAATAAAAGGCATTCATCTTTATGTGGTTGTTTTATGATTATAGAAGAAATGAACAGGGCAGCCTAAAAAATGAAAGGAAACCCACACTTAGTATTTCTGTAGCCCACATTATAATCCATGCCTCTAAATATTGACCTGAGAAGTCCCTCTTCGGTTTTAGAAATCTCTGTCTTTAAAATAAACGTAAACCAATAGTTATAGCACCTTTTCTAGCAAAGAGCAAATTAACTTTCTGATCCCAATAACCCAAGGACATGGGTCTCAAAAGAAATCTATTATTTCTTTTAATAAAAAGCATATTTTGATGGTTACTCTTTATTTTTTTTTCCTCCTAAACAGATTGAGGGAAGGGAAGGTGAGGCTTTAAAATTCTGGTTAGAAACGTTAGATATTATCTTCTAGTTGTAATGTTTTCTCAAGAGGCCTTTCCATCTTGCTGCTGCCTCTACCAGAATGTGCCTGTCCACTGTTGGAAGGGGACCAACCCTTAAAGATCCGTTTATGTTAAATACTTTGCATTTACATTGGAGATTGTTTTGAGTTTCTGAACAAACACGTAAATAACCACATTTGGCTGGTAAAGACAAATTTACAGAATATCTGACTCTGGGCGGGGGTGGATAATATGTGGAAATGGACAAACAAAAACTTTGAGACAAATTGACCCACTGTGAAGTTTTCCAATGATGATAGGCTGTCTCCGTTCTAGGAAAAGCCGTGTTACAATTCATCCTTTTACAGATGAAATTGTTCGGTTACTTTGGATTCTTCCTACTATATGCTTTTCAGATAGCATATTAAAATTATAAATTTTGAAGTGTATTGGAAGAAAAACCCTAAATCTCCAGGCCAATGTTTGTAAATAGAAGTCCCCAGCACTCCTGCAGCAGTTTACAATGATCATTCAGATGCGTAATGAATGCTCACAGCAGCCCAAGGACACAGGTGTTATCCCCATTTCCCCCCATTTTTCAGACAAGCAGTGACCAAGATTTGCTCACTGCCGGAGCTGGGACTCCAGCCTAGAACTTCCCTACTCCCTATTTCTCTAGAAGTCCAGTGCTTTTTGCTACTACAGCTGACAGAGATGTCATTTCATAGCTGGTTATGTATTGAAAGTTCTTAAAAGTGAGTTAAAAATGAAAATCGTATTGAAACAAGTGCTTTTCACAAAATATGCTGTACTCAAAACACAAATGTGTCACATTCCCAGCTTGTGTTTTCATCTATGAGGGAGAGATAAGAAAAGCCATGTGTTTCATGTGGGTACAAGGGCTGATGACCCTCTGATAATTGCCATTTGGTCTCTACCTTTTGCCTTGCTGTCAGCAATACCTTCCTCTCCTTTCTGCAATATCCCCTTCCAAATGCTCTTCCCACTGAGCACTCCCTGCAGTATTAAGTTTTCAGATAAAGAAGTAGCTCCTATCTGAGATCGAAAACGCTGTTTGTTAAGTTCAGAACAGTGGCTTAGGAGGGGATTGACCAGAAGGTACTGTTTTTGATGGGCTTCTGTTATTAGCCGAAGAGTCTTCAGTTGTTTTCTCACCATAACATGAGAGATTTAATAAGGATAGTAGGTTATTGGATTATTTCCGGTCCCGCCACATTTTTTTTCTTTCATTAAAAATGCTATCTTTTCTTGTGGAATGTCTGTCATCTTGAAATAATCAACAAAAATATTAGTGTTTTCTGCTGTTAACTGTGTGTTAGAAATTTGAGAGGAAATACTAGAATGTAGGTTTGAAAATGATATAAATTAGACTTCAGTTCAAGGAATACTTAAGAAGATTGGTGGCAGGAAAGGCTTGTGAGTAATTTAGTTGTTAGGCTGGGTTAGGCATCTGTGGATTACATCAAAGAGGATGTGCAGAGGTTTTATTGGGAGCAGTGAGGTGACTTTGGCAGCCAACAGGCCACTAGTATCTTCTACTAACGCTTTTGTCTGGATAGGAGTAACATTGCATGTTTACAGTCTTGCAGGTAAGAGACCTTGGCAAATAATCCTCAGTTACCAGAAGATGTATCCTGTAACTGCCTAGCTTGCCTGTCAGTTTTTAATAGCTAAAGATATAAATCTGGGTAATCTAACTCAAATGGCTTAGTTTCATTGTAACTCAAATGATATGGGGAATTTTGTGATCTTGAAAGAGCAGGTTTTGCTTTGAGAAGCCATTTCTTAAGTATGGAATAATGAGTTGTCAGGAAGATTGAGTACAGTGGGCATTTGCCCTGGTCCTAATCAACAGCATTTGGACCCAGAGGAAGCCAGCTATTTTTGTAGGGGCCATTTCTCATCATTACGTTTTCAAGTGCTTTTTTAGGGTTTGTCTAGTAAAAAGCATTATTTTGAAAAACAAGCATAATAAGGGTAGGGGGTTGTGGCATTTCATAGTACATTTTTAAAAGCTAATGGAAGTACTGATTTTTAAAACAAGATTTAGGACAAATTCCTTAGGAGTCAGTCACACTAATGCATCTTCTGAGTCAAGAACTGGCTATCCTCTCTGTGTACTCAGTCCAGAATTGCATGTGGTGGGGTGCTTACTTCTTTGCAGAATCAATCAAGAATTCTCACTCTCAAGATAGCAGAAATAGGTAAGTTTCAGCTGACAAATCTGGTACAGAAGTCATGGAAAGGAAGGCAAGTCCTTTACGAGGCATCGGCATCTTTCAGGACTAGGGAAACAAAAGAGGAAAACTTGATTTTACTGCTTGTTAACTCTACTGAATACCTCTTTGAATGTCAGTTTCCTTATCTGTAAAACAAAGGTTTTGCATTTGGTTATCTCTAAGATCCCCTTCTGCCCCCAGTTTTAAAGTTTGACAGGGAAAGAGGTTTAAGTCAGGATACCAGGGCAGGGAGGAAAGGAAGGGAGGGCACAGGCCTCTGGAGTTCAGCTGCCTCCCACATCAGGATTGAAGTTCCAGCTGCTGGCCACTGCCTTGAGGGAGGTGTCAGCCTTTTACTTCTGGATCTTGGCCTCTCCTTGTTCTACCTCTTCCCAACAACAACTGAACATACCGAGTGCTTGCTATGGCCCAAGCACTGCTGCAGGTGAAGTTGCGGCATGAACAAGATTTTAAGCAACAGCTCTGCTCCCCAGGCCCTCTGCAGACAGTATATCTGCAGGAGACAGACACTAAGTGAGCCAATGGATATGATAACTGGCAAAATGAGAAGTGCTATGAGGGAAAGAAGTTGCAACTGTTTTCTTAGCTACCTGGAGGGAGGGAAAATCATTTTCTGGAAGTTTTTTTCTAGGAGTTTTGTCTTAACTTTGGCTGCCATAACAAAATACCATAGACAGTGGCTTAAACAACAGAAATGTATTTTCTCATACAGTTCTGCAGGCTGGAAGTTGAAGATCGGGGTGCCAGCATGGTTGGGTTTTTGCGAGGGTTCTCTTCCTGGCTTTCAGATGGCCGGATTCTCACTGTGCCATCACCTGGCAGGGAGAGAGAGAACACGTGAACTCTGATGGCTCTTACACAGACACTAATGACATCATGGGGCCTCTACCTCATGACCTTAACTAAACCCAGTTACCTCCCGAAGGCCTCATCTTCAAATACCATCAACAATGGGGATTAGGGCTTCAACATCTGAATTGGGGGTGGGGACACAACCTTCAGTCCACAGTAAATTTGTCATAGGAACCTGAAGATGACCAGGCAAGCACAGTTTTTAGAATTTACGTAAGTTGTAGATTAGTGTAATTACTGTTTTTGCGTCTGGCTGAGAAACTTTGGGTCAAAACGAGCCTTTTAGAATATATGAATTAGTTATCTAGGTAGCCCTGAAGTTGGCTCTAGATTTATTAGAAGCTATTTTAACTATTGCATTCACTCAAGAAACCACCGCCTATCTGTGAAGCACAGTCTATCTGTAAAGCTCCCTCACAATAAATTCATCTCAGAAATTTGTAGTCTCTCGTGCATGCCCCCAACTGCCGAATGGGTAGGCCTAGCTTAGCACAGTCATTCGGACATTAAATATGATAGAAATGTGGTCCACCTTAAACAACAGTTGGCTTGTTTAATCTGCACTGCTTCACCAAGGACGTGTGATTTGTGAGATGCTGGAGGGGAACCAATTGTAAGAGTCAGCCTGAGTGTCAGCCTCATCTGTCTACGCTGACTTTTGTCTGCTCTCTGTCAGGCACTCCGTCTCCCTTTTCAATTTTCTACCCTGGAAGTGCTCCCCTCCAGGGAGGAAGATGAGTCAGATTTGCAACTGTGATGCTAAATGATTCAATAGAGGCGAAAACGCAGAACAGAGGAAAATGCATGGTTTAATCGGACTCAGTTGCAAGTGGGCAGGGTAGGTGATGGAGGGCAAGTCAAAAGCATAACGATGTCAAGCTTTGGTAGAACCCAGCAAACTGGAAGACTTCAGGAGGATTGGAAAGGAATGTGTACGGGAAAGTTGTCTGAAATGCCGGGACAGCTTTCTGTGTTGCTCTTCTCACTGCCTTAGAATTTAGAGTCAAAATAACAATAATCTCTTCTTCTTTTAGATAGCCTTCCTGGCTTCAACCCACAATCTATCTAGATTCTAGACAGTGGTTCTCAACCCTATCAGAGTCAATACTCCAGTCTTTAACAACTAATTTGAAGAGTTCCTTTTATAACAAAAACCTTAATTTATTCTTTATCGTGCTACTCTAACAATGTTGTTGGTCCCTACCCCTACCGCATACCCCTTGGTGGTTACCATTTTGGTGCACTCTGGGCCCACTCCAGCTGCTAGCCCCTCCAAGCCCCTCTGAAGGTATGCATGTTGCATGCTGGAAGAGCCAGAAATAATGCTCTCTGGGAAGAGGTCTCAACCTGTTGGCTCTCAACAGGGCCCAAGGGAGTGAGGGTATTTATACACCAAATTTGCCATTGGTGTATAAGAACCCTCATGTTGCCATTGGTGTATAAATACCCTCACTCCCTTGGCCCGTGTTCCCCCGTGGGATTAGGCTCTAGTTGCCCACAGTGGTTACTTCTTGGTAACAACCTATTACTGGCTTTTTCGCCTTCCCTGCCTCAATACCCTACTCCCCATTGTGTATTAAACCTGTGCAAAAGTGTCTTGTGTTTACATGTAAATAAAAGTTTGTGTCTAGATTCAGATAACTACAGGGTTTTTTTTGTTTTTCAGTGACATGAAAGTTCAGTGGGACATTTGAAAGTTATACAAGGCATGAGGCGATTCTTCATTGTGTAGGGCAACTTGTAGAAAACTTTGCTTCAAGAGCAGTAGGCATGTTTTCTTTGCCTGTGTTTTCTTAATCCCTTCCTCTCCTACCCTGCTGGCTGAAATGTAGATGTGATGGCTGCAGCTGCAGCTGCCATCTTGGAGCAGGTAGACAGAACCATACTACATCCTAGGGTGGCAGAGCAGTGAGCTGGAAGGAACCTATTCCCTGAGAACTTCATGGAGCAAGGCTGCCCTATTAGCCCTGCATTCTCTCTGTCTCTGAACTTTCACATGAACAAGACTATAAAATACTCTGCTAAGCCAAAATTATTTTGGGTTTCTACTTCTTGAAACTAAATCTACCTAAAGCAATATCAAAAATAAACCTTAAAATAAACATTTCAAACTAATTTTCAAAGACTGGTATTAAATCTGATAGGGTTAAGAAAACTGTCTAGGCCAGGTGTGATGGCTCACACCTATAATCCCAGCACTGAGAGAAGTCAAGGTGGGAAGATTGCCCAGAAGTTGGAGACCAGCCTGGGCAACATAGTGAGACCCCATCTCTACAAGAAGTTAAAAATTAGCTGGGTGTGGTGGCACATACCTGTGGTCCCAGATACTCGAGAGGCTGAGGTGGGAGGATCGTTTGAAACTAAGAGGTCAAGGATGCATGCTATGAGCCATAATCACTGCACTCCAGCCTGAGCAACAGAGTGAGACCCTGTCTCAAAAAAAAAAAAAAAAAAAAAAGGAAAAAGAAAACTGTCTAGACGCTATACAGATTGTAGGATTGAGCCAGGAAAACACTCTAGAAATAAAACCAAACAAAACAAGAAAACAGATCATTACAGTGTTGTCTCTAAATTCTAAGAGTGTGCCTCAGTAATAACCCATAATTCATGCAATTGTGACCAGACCAGCTAGTCCTTCTATGAAGAACTATAAGGTGCAATGAGAGGAAATTGGGGTACCTGAGTGCAGCTGGTCCACGGAAGACTTTTCTGAGCTCTAGGTAAAGTCAACTGGGTAAAGAGGTGGAAGATAAATAAATATAATATTTGTCATTTATTTTTTAAAAATGGGTAGGGATGGTTTCCAGGAAATCAATTCTTGTCAAAGGCTAAAAAAATGTTTTAAAACATGGAGTTAGGGGGAGCATTTTATGCAATAGTCATTTTCTCTTCCACGCTGCTTGTGATGGTACATTATGCACATGTACCCTACAACTTAAAGTATAATAATAAATAAATTAAAAAAAAAAAAAAAAGAGTAGGCACCACAGGGAAAGACTGTGTTTCATTTGATGTGTATCCCAATGTGTCGCACAGGGCCTGGCTTCTGAGGAAATGCTGTTGAAAATATATTCCAGTGTGCTGAGAGCTGGTGGCCAGTGTGACTGAGTGAGCTGTGTGCCGTGTATTGACCTGCTTCCTACTCCTGAATTCCTTTTGGAAGCTCCGGCAGGGAGGATGATACAGTCAGACAAAGGAGCAGATCCACCAGACAAGAAGGACATGAAGCTTTCTACAGCCACCAATCCGCAGAATGGTATGTGTCACCAGGGCCCCTTTTCTAGACCAGAAAGTAGTATCACCTCTGACACGTGATCAAATCAATAGGCAGGAATCCTGACAGACTTACTGCGATCCCTATGAGGATCTTGTACGTTTTTGGTTGCACTACTGCCCTAACAGTGATAACTTTAAGAGCAAATTTCAAGCCAGGAAGGAAATAAACAGACATGGTGGATTCAAAACCTTTTTTACCCTTACCCGACAATGTTTTATGTAAAACTTAGAACTTCTTAAGATGTTCACATTCAAAATATCACTACAACACTATAAAAATACTGTAAAAAAAAAAAATAGAACATTCACTAAAATCTGTTTAGACCCTTTAATCAGGAGAATACTGAGCTTTGCATTAAAAATCTCTTGGGAATTAGAATTTTTCAATATCATTCTCAGTAAGAATTTTTTGAGAGGATGAAATGACTCTTATGTTTGAGTTAGAGAAAGAGGATACAGAACACAACTAGATAATTTTGGGATAAATGACAGTCTGGTAAGATAGGGGAGGGGAAAGCAATCATTTTCCTTTCATGACGTCTTACATCTGCACATCACGATCTATTATTTTACTCAATGTTAAGAACACTGTGACAAAGCTAGCACCTTCTCATCTTGGGCAAAGAAACTGGGTTTTGGATAGTTATGTGACTTTGTGACATTCACATAGTTAAGAGGTGGAACAGGGCTTGAAGTCAGATCTTTTGGTCTGAAATCAAGTGTCATTTCCACTCCTGGTGAGACCCCATGGCATGCCCCAGCTGTCTGAGTTGCCTTTCACATTTACACCTGCACCTGCCACCCCATCTCTGCTCTCTTCCTTTCCTAGGCCTCTCCCAGATCCTGAGGCTTGTGCTGCAAGAGCTGAGTCTGTTCTACAGCAGAGACGTGAATGGAGTGTGTCTCTTGTATGATCTCCTCCACTCGCCGTGGCTTCAGGCTCTGCTAAAGGTGAGTGCTGTTTGCTCGGAAGCCTTTGCTTGCTGAAGGGGTTGTGGGGAGTGTGTAGAAAAATGACTGTTTCAGTCCATTCAGGCTGGATAGCTGAATAGTTTATAAACAACAGAAATTGTTATCTCATAGTTCAGGAGGCCAGGAAGTCCAAAATCCAGTCGGCAGCAGATTCAGTGTCTTTTGAGGGCTCCCTCTCTGGTTCATAAATGGTAACTTCTTGCTGTGTCCTCACATAGTGGAAGGGGCTAGCCAGCTCTCTGGGGTCTCTTGTATAAGGGCGTTAATTCCATATTCATGAGGGCAGAATCCTGATGAGCTATCGGCTCCCAAAGACCTTACCTTTTTTTTTTTTTTTTCTTTTTTGAGACAGAGTCTCGCTCTGTTGCCCAGGCTGGAGTGCAGTGGCGCAATCTTGGCTCACTGCAAGCTCCACCTCCCAGGTTCACGCCATTCTCCTGCCTCAGCCTCCCAAGTAGCTGGGACTACAGGTGCCCGCCACCACGCCTGGCTAATTTTTTGTATTTTTAGTAGAGACGGGGTTTCACCATGTTAGCCAGGATGGTCTCGATCTCCTGACCTCGTGATCTGCCTGCCTTGGCCTCCCAAAGTGCTGGGATTACAGGTGTGAGCCACCGTGCCTGGCTGACAGAGTCTCACACTGTTGTCCAGGCTGGAATGCAGTGGCCTGACCTCAGCTCACTGCAACCTCTACCTCCCGGGTTCAAGCGATTCTCCTGCCTCAACCTCCTGAGTAGCTGGGATTACAGGCACCCATCACTATACTCGGCTAATTTTTGTAGTTTTAATAGAGATGGGGTTTCATCATGTTGGCCAGGCTGGTCTCAAACTCCTGAGCTCAGGTGATCCGTCCGTTTCAGCCTCCCAAAGTGCTGGGATTACAGGCATGAGCCACTGCACCCAGCTGGCCTTACTTTTTAATATCATCACCTTGGGTTAAGGATTTTAACGTGCGTTTTGGAAGTACACGTTCAGATCATAGCAACTACTTACCCAATGATGTCACTTATCAACTGGCAGGAAATTTCAACCTGGAAAAAGTTCTCAGAAGGCAACTCTCAGAGAAGAGCTACACAAACTTCTTAGCTTGGGAAGGAATTAACTTAGGTGGAGAAGAATACGGTAGCCCCTTCCTTTTCTCCCCACAGCTCTTTTTCTCCCAGAGGCCCCCTGGAATCACAAAACAGCCACCACAATGGTCACTGGCAACACTGTATCAGCTGGCTGCAACCGTTTGTCCTTGCAGCAACTCTGGATACATCAAAATGCTTTTAAAAATTATTTCTCTTTGTCTGTTAAAGTTACAAAGTAAGATATCTACAGTTCTGTTTAGGTACGCTAAAATATCTTATTCTGAGAAATTTCTTCTGGCCCAGTGTGATGGCTCACACCTGTAATCCCAACATTTTGGGAGGCTGAGGCAGGTGGATCACCTGAGACCAGCCTGGCCAACATGGTGAAACCCTGTTGCTACTAAAAATACAAAACATTAGCCAGATGCAGTGGCATGCACCTGTAATCCCAGCTACTCTGGAGGCTGAGGCACGAGAATCACTTGAACCTGGGAGGCAGAGGTTGCAGTGAGCCGAAATTGAGCCACCCCACTCCAGCCTAGGTGACAGAGGGAGACTCCATCTCAAAATAAATAAATAAATAAATAAATAACTTAATTAAATAAAATAAAGTTTATTCTTTTTTTAATTTGGCTAAAATTCCACGCACTATACAATAGCATCTAGTAGACAGTAGAAAAATAGATAGTAGATGCTACTACTATAATTTTGCTGTTCTGAACAAATGTTATTAAGAAAGATCCTTTTGAAGTTATTTTTTGGGATATGGGTATTTCCTTCACTTAAGTGTGAAATGTGGTCCGTCTTATAATGCATGTTAGTATTATACAATAAAAGTGGCAACATCTTTGGCATGAACAAAGAAGTACTCTTCACAGCACTTGTTATAAAACACCTGATTTCTATCAGGCATTTTCCCACAGGATCAGCTAAGATAGGAGTTTTAATTTCATGGTGGGCATTGTCCTTGCTCATCACTGCTAGGCCCTTGGTGAGTCATCCAATCAGCCTTCATCACTTCCAGGTAAACTTGAGTGCGGGCCCTGAGATACAGCAGGGAATCAGCATTGTCACAGATCTGGATAGAAAAGGCTGGGGGCTCAGCTGGCCCCTTGGGCCTTATTTCTTCATCTGTAAGAGAAACTCAATTCCTAAAATAAGATCAAGGGCTGCACTGCAGAACTCAGCAGGCTTTGGTGTCCTCAACTCAACCCTAGATCTTGGTGTGGAAAAAAACTACCAAGGGTCTGCAGAGATGAAGTTGGAATTTTTAAAAAATGAACGTGTATGGAGAATTAGGAGAGGAATGGGAAACAGCCCCAAAGAGCAAAGTGGAGTACAGAGACGCACATGTAGCACACCTGCCTCTTATTCAGAACCTTCGGTGGCCCTGAGCCATGCAGCTCACATGCTGCACAGGTGCCCAACACAGGGGTCCTCACAGGTGTCTGGGCCCAAAGAGCCCCTGCTTTAAGATGTTCCTTTATGCATCATCTATAAATCCCTATTGGTTTCAGCCCTGGACACCCTACCCTCGCTCTGTTTAACAAAAGTAAAAGTTTGAATTTCTACTTTTTTGTTGTTAAGACAGAGTCTTACTCTGTCACCCAGGCTGGAGTGCAGTGGCACGATCTCAGCTCACTGCAACCTCTGCCTCCCAGGTTCAAGCGATTCTCCAGCCTCAGCCTCCCGAGCAGCTGGAATTACAGGTGCCCACCACTACACCCAACTAATTTTTGTATTTTTAGTAGAGACGGCGTTTCACCATAACAGCCAGGCTGTCTCAAACTCCTGACCTCAAGTGATCCGCCCACCTCAGCCTCCCAAAGTGCTGGGATTACAAGCGTGAGCCTGGCCTGAATTTCTTTTTATTACTGAAATGCTTGGGGAAGATCAATTTCCCAGTAGCAGCCAATAATTAAGCCTTTGAAGCATTGGGGCCACCAAATTCGAGTTCATTTATCTTTAGCAACTAGAGGCACGACTTACTAAACACCAACACACACCATGCAGTTTGGCTGTTGGTGCAGTTGCCTGGGATGTTTCTTCCCTTTCAGAGTCTTCAATCCAAAATGGCAACAGTCGTATTATCAGTATCAAGTCCCCCTCCCTTGTCCTTCTGCAGATTTATGACTGCCTCCAGGAGTTTAAAGAAAAGAAACTAGTTCCTGCCACACCCCATGCACAGACGTTATCCTATGAGGTAAGGAGGTTTTATTCCACAGAATAGTAGAGCCCTGATGTGGTGCCATTTTACCCGCATTGCTAGTTTAAATAAATTAAAGGTTCTAAGGAAAAGTTTTATTGATGACTATAAAATAATTTAATATTTTTAATAAAATAAATAAATAATAAATAATAAATAAATTAAATTAAATAATCTAATAATTTTTTTTTGAGACGGAGTCTTGCTCTGTCACCCAGGCTACAGTGCAGCAATCTTGGCTCACTGCAACCTCCGCCTCCCGGGTTCAAACTATTCTCCTGCCTCAGCCTCCCCAGTAACTGGGATTACAGGTGCCCACCACTGCATCTGGCTAATTTTTGTATTTTTAGTAGAGATGGGGTTTCACCATCTTGGCCAGGCTAGTCTCGAACTCCTGACCTCGTGATCCACCCGCCTTGGCCTCCCAAAGTGCTGAGATTACAGATGTGAGCCACCACGCCTGGCCTAATAAATGTTTTTAATTGAACTTTAATATAAGGAAGAACTGGCTGGATATCTCCCCAAATTAAAACACTTCCCCCCCACCACCACCTACATCATTTTTAGCATGTGTCCATTTCTTTCTTTGTTCCTAAATCTTGTACTCTATTTACCCTACATAAACAGGGTAATGTTATAGTAATAATTCTCAGGTTTGCATCTCTAGCCTGGAGATTTCCCCCCAAATTCCAGTCTCAAATATCCAACTGCCTCCTCTCCATCTTACTTGGATGTCTAATGGACTCCTCCAAGTTCACATGTTCCAAACTGAGCTCCCGATCTTCCTCACCTGCCAATCACCCCCACCCACTCTTCTGGGAGCCTTTTCTATCTCAGAAATGACACCTGTGTTCTTGCAGTGCTCAGGCCAGAATCTTAGGGGTCATTTTGACTCTCTTTCTCTGATACCTCACACCCAATCAGATAGCAAATCCTCTCAGCTCTACTTTCAAAATATATCCAGGATCTCACCAAAATATATCCAGGATCTCACCACTCCATACCATCATCATCATCTCTTACATAGATAATTGCAAAATCGCCTCCTGCCTGGTCTCCGGTGTCCACTCTTGCTCCCCTATAGTCTACTCTCAATGCAGCAACCAAACATATCCTCTTTGAAAGCAAGTCAAATCATGTCACTTCCTCACTAACACCTAAACCCTTCAAATGACTTCCCATCTCAGAGTAAACACCAAAGATTTTTTTTTCCAGAGTCTTGCTCTGTCGCTTAGGCTGGAGTGCAGTGGCAAGACCTCAGCTCGCTGCAACCTCTGCCTCCTGGGTTCAAGCGATTCTCCTACCTCAGCCTCCCGAGTAGCTAGGACTACAGAAACCCACTATGCCTGGCTAACTTTTGGTAAACACAGGGTTTCACTGTGTTGGCCAGGATGGTCTCAAACTCCTGACCCTAAGCCATCCACACGGCTTGGCCTCCCAAAGTGCTGAGATTACAGGTGTGAGCCACCATGCCTAGCCTAAACACCAAAGTTCTTACATAGCCAAACACTATCAAGCTGCTCTTACCTCTTTGACTTCACACTTAATGCTTTCCCCATTCACTCTTCTCCAGCCACCTTGACTCCTTGTTGTTTAAATTCATCGGGCTAGGTGCGGTAGCTCATGCCTATAATCCCAGCACTTTGGGAGCCTGAGGCAGGCAGATCACTTGAGCCCAGGAGTTCAAGACCAGCCTGGCCAACATAGCAAAACCCCATCTCTCCTAAAAATACAACAACAACAACAAAAATTAACTGGACGTTGTGGTGCATGCCTGTAATCCCAGCTACTTGGGAGGCATGAGAATGGCTTGAACCCAGGAGGTGGAGGTTGCAGTGAGCTGAGATCACACCACTGCACTCCAGCCTGGGTGACAGAGTGAGACTGTGTCTCAAAAAAAAAAAAAAAAAAAAAAAAATCATCAGACATGCTTCTGCCTGGGGCCCTTTGCACTCGCCATTCCCTATGTCAGCAAAGCTCTTGCCCAGGTATCCACCTGATTTGTCCCTCATCTCCTTCCAGTCTCCACTCAAATGCCACCTTCTCAGTGAAGCTTTTCCTGGTCACCTGTCTAAAACTGCATCCCCTCCTAGCACTCCCTAGCCACCTTCCCTGGTTTATTTTTCTTCTTAACACTTGTCACCATCAAACAAAACTATTTTACTTACATTTTCATTTGTTATCTGTGTCTCCTCCCTAGAGTGTAAACTCCATGAGAATGGAGATTTTTGTCAGTCGCTGCTGTTTTCACAACACCTAAAACAGCACCCAGCACATAGTAGTGTTAGTAAATGTTTGCCAAGTGAATGAATAGATATAATCGATTTTATTATTTATTGCCCAAACCATACTAAAAGAAACAGCAAAAAAGAAAGAAAAAACTTCTACTCTCAATTCCAGTAATCAACAACTCAAATTGTTCTCAGTTGTCCACAGGAAAACACGTATATAATATTTTATTCAGTTGAAATCCCAGTGAATGGAGGTAAACCTTTGTAAACTGCTTGTTTTCATTTGACTGTAGGTAATGGGGCTGACTAAAGTCTTGAAAGGTCTTATGTCCTCTGAAAGCAGGTCTATGCCTAAACCATAGCAGAGAGATCAGAATTGTTTTCTGCTTAGCACTTTTTATTGTAACAAGCATTAAAATTGCTAATCAACTGATACTCTAAAAGAGAAATTATGATTCCCATTTTCTATTTGAAGAATGGAGCATCCCATGGGATTAAGCTCTTTGAGTTCCCCAGGTACGTTCCTAGAGAAACTCATACAGCTTCATAAGCCTGCAAAGCATTGACATCAGCAAACAGCTATTATATTTTAGAGGCACTAGAGGAAAAATGCCTTGGTTCATATGCTGTTACCAAATTGGTACATCCTCCATGCCTATGTGCCAGGACTGGGGCGTTGGGTTTAGATCCATCTCAAATCTTGAATTCTATTTGTTATATTAAAGTAGAAATTTTAATGAATAAAGAAGGATGGTAGGCTTTAATGGATGGCTTTAAAGATGAAAAAGAAGGCTCCAATAATAACTTTTTAAAGGTCAATATCATGTTAGTCAGTATATATGTTATCCAGCCAGGGTGAGGTTACGTAGGTGATAAAGATTTTTTTAAAAATTTCATAATGTATGTTTTTCCATGAACCAGGTAGTGGAGTTATTACATGAAACCCCTACTTCCCCTGAGATCCAAGAGCTGAGACAAATGCTCCAGGCTCCACACTTTAAGGCAAGTGCCCGCTAAAATAGAAAAGACGTCCCCATCTGGCACATAGACAAAGTTGGGAAGGAGAAATATATGTGATGGAAAATGTTCTCTCTGAATAATGTTCTATTACTGTACATGGGGACTGACCAACAGATTGTACTTAAATATGTGGGACTCAGATGTGACTAGCTCAGTGTTGTCAATCATGCAGCCAAGCCTGCTGTGTTTATGAGGAGGCATCCAGAACTTTCCATGGTGCTTTGTTTCCCCTACAAAGCTATTGCCCATCTAAAAATCTTGGGTAGCAAACAGGGAACATTCTAGTTTTAGAGAAATACCTTCATGCTTCCTTTCCAAAGTGGGACTATTTTAAGTTTTAGATAATGTGTGTGGAGGTATTTAGAATATACAGTATAATGATGATTATCCCTGTGAGAGGGTTTATGAAGAACATTTGATTGCAGAACAGAAACCTATCTCTTAGTACTTAGGGATTTGAGACCAATTTATCAATAAATTAGAACTTTAAGAGAATGTCTGCATTTGGAGTGCTGAAATTTATCAGTCAAAAATTATAGTTCACAACACAACCACCAGTCATCAAATATCCTCAACGGCACACACTACTTAGAGAATTTTCTGAGTTCCAACTAAATTCTGTCTACCAATCTCAGTCAGGGCGGCAAAGTGACAGCTTCCCCACCCCGTGAAATGAAGAATTTAACCTAATGGGCTAGTCAAAGAAACTCTTTGATCATAGCTTATGATCAAAGAGTTTGATCATATGAACTTTTCATTCTGTACCACGAGCGCTTGAGAGTTACTAACAAATTAAACCAGCAAGATATTTTGATTACTGCCCTTCATTCTACCTTAATTAGGGAAAATACTATAAAAGTTGTTTTGTAGTTCAAACTCCACAGGGGCATCACAGATTACATGGGCTGCCAGGAAATAAGAATGTCGTGGCATAATACATTTTAGCAGAAATAAAAGAGTGTATTGTGCATTGCTTAACCTCCCTGTGCCTTATTTCCTTATCTGCAAATTGAGGACAATTAATGTACCTGCCTCATAGAATTATTGTGAGGATTGGATTAATTCATATAAAATGCTTCGCGCTGTGTCTGGCATGTCTGTATTGATGTTTGTTGTTGTTGTTGTGTCTTAGTATTGAGTCACTATCTTCTAGAGGGGCTTGGCCCATGTGTGACATTTGCTCACCTTTTCCTTCCCTGTGCCCAGGCCTTGCTCAGTGCCCATGACACGATAGCTCAGAAAGATTTTGAACCCCTTCTCCCTCCGCTGCCAGACAATATCCCTGAGAGTGAGGAAGCAATGAGGATTGTTTGTTTGGTGAAAAACCAACAGCCCCTGGTAAGGAAATCATTTTTTATATTTCCATTTAGGATATGCTTAGGTTAATTGGGAACCAAATTATATCTAGTGGTTACTTGGGCAGTAGTCTTCCCTGCGATCACATATACAGTGATAATAACAGCTGTCAACTCTACAGGTTTTGCCTGTGGTTTCAAACATATTACATGTCATGGTGTTTTCTCTAAGGAAAGATTTCAGCGTAGTGTTTTTCTTTTGTGAAAAGTAAGATGAGATTTATAAGACATTTTTGTGAGAAATAAGACGTACATATTTTATTTTAATATTCGGGCTGGGCGTGGTGGCTCATGCCTGTAATCCCAGCACTTTGGGAGGCCGAGGTGGGCGGATCACGAGGTCAGAAGATCGAGACCATCCTGGCTAACACGGCAAAACCCCGTCTCTACTAAAAATACAAAAAATTAGCCGGGCGTGGTGGCGGGCGCCTGTAGTCCCAGCTACTCGGGAGGCTGAGGCAGGAGAATGGCGTGAACCTGGGAGGCAGAGCTTGCAGTGAGCCGAGATTGTGCCACTCTGCTCCAGCCTGGGCAACAGAGCAAGACTCTGTCTCAAAAGAAAAAAAATTTGGCTTTCTGATCTATGCGTGTATTTTACTCAATTCCAATGCATTTGCCTGTCTCCTCCTATAATAATGAGAATCTAAGGAAGGCATTCATTTGATTTTCTAAGAGGTTTTAATTAGGTTTTAATCGTGGGAGGTTTCTGTATCTTTGGAATAGTCTAAATATTCTTTTATGTTTATGTGGTTGGAATGAGACTGCTGGAAGCCAAAGTTGAATGGCCTTTCCTTTGTGATGGCATGCTGTGACTGCCAGGCCACAGGGCTAGCCCCTCTGTCCTGGTTGGCATGAATAACCTCGTTTGAAAGACCAGAGTGCACTGATTGAGGGAAGCCACCTGAGAAATGGTCATGTTAGGTAACAGAGGGATCGTGTCTATTCTCTCTTCAGGGAGCCACCATCAAGCGCCACGAGATAACAGGAGACATCTTGGTGGCCAGGGTCATCCACGGCGGGCTGGCGGAGAGGAGTGGTAAGCTGGAGCAGCCGGGATCCAGTGCTACCAGAAAAACGGGAAACCCTTGACTGTTTAGGCTTCTTTCCAGAGAAATCCCTCTTTCTTAACTTGGTTCAGGGCTTTAGTGAGTTCCGTTGCTTGGATAGAAGCAGTAAAGAAAGAAGAAACAAATATTCCAAAGAATCTTACTCTGCTCCTTCACTGAGTCCTTCGCATTCTAGGTACCACATTAAAGCCATTCTCATGGCAACCTCAAAGGTAAGTATTATGCCATTGTATAGATGAGGAAACTGAGGCTCAAAGAGATTACGAAACTAACTTGCTCAAAATTACACCGTTTGAGTCAGGATTCAAATACAGATCTGCCTGGCTCTATATTCCCACCTTTTCCTCTGCACTCTGTCCTTCTACTTTCAGAAAGGCATAGCTCTTTCCCATCTTGAAATGCCTTTTGCTCACACTTTCTACCAGTTAACCAGGTTTTCATCCTTTCACTGCTGTCCTTCTTTAAACTTTTTTTTCTTTCTTTTTTTTTTTTTTAGACACGGTCTCATTCTCACTCAGGTTGGAGTGCAGTGGTGTGATCATGACTCACTGCAGCCTCAGCCTCCTGGGCTTGAGCAATCCTTCCACCTCAGCCCCCCAGTAACTGGGACCACTGGTGCACACTACCATGCCCAGCCAATTTTTCTATTTTTTGTTGAGATAGGGTCTCACTAGGTTGCCCAGGCTGGTGTCAACCTCCTGGGCTCAAACAATCCTCCTGCCTTGGCCTCCCAGAGAGAGCGTTGGGATTACAGGCATGAGCCACCACACCTGGCTACTGTTGTGTTTCTTAAATGAGTGATTCTATACATCCTTGCTACCCCGAAGCCCTAAAACCTGGCACATGCTTTATACTTCAACATTCTCATTGTAAATACCAAGGATTTCCTAGTTGCTAAGTCCATTGGCCCTTCCTTCCTCCTCAGTTTTGTGTGTGTGTGTGTGTGTGTGTGTGTGTGTGTGAGAGAGAGAGAGAGAGAGAGAGAGAGACAGTCTCACTCTATCACCTAGGCTGGAGTGTAGTGGGGCAATCACAGCTCATTGCAACCTCTGCCTCCCAGGTTCAAGCAATTCTCCTGCCTCAGCCTCCAAAGTAGCTGGGATTACAGGCGTATACCACCACCCCAGCTAATTTTTTTTGTATTTTTAGTAGAGACAGGGGGTCGTCATGTTGGCAAGGCTGGTCTCGAACCTCTGGCCTCAAGTGGTCCACCCACCTTGACCTCCCAAAGTGCTAGGATTATATGCATGAGCCACCACACCTGGCCCCTCCTCAGTTTTATTTCCAGTTCTTGACCACATCTGATGCTGTTGACACCTTTCTTGAATTTTTTTTATCATCCTTGGTTTCTGTTCTGTGACATCATTCTGCTTCTTCTCTCAACTGTCTGACAACTCCACTGTTTTACCTCACATTTCTCAGATCTTAACTTAAACCCCAAGTTTCTCCACATTTTCCCTTTTGAAGAATACCTACCCCATTTTCTTTTTGTCGTTGACTTACGACCCTGACATCTTTGTTTTTAGTGCTATTTTCTTACCAGTGTTCTGGTTCCATTTTACAACATCAGACTAGCAAAAATAAAAGTATTACCATCAGTCAATGCCAAGTATTTGTGACAAGGTAGAAAAATGGACTGCTCACACATTTCTGGGGGTGACGTAAGCTGGAATAACCAGTTTTCTTTTCTATTATTATTTCATATTAAACACTTTTAGAGCATGCTTGGATTAGTGAGTTTGTTAAATAACTATTGAGGTAGCTACTGCTATTTTTATCCTACTTCTTTGTATCTTTCTTTGTTTTGTGTTACTGTCTGCCTAGGGTTGCTCTATGCTGGAGACAAACTGGTAGAAGTGAATGGAGTTTCAGTTGAGGGACTGGACCCTGAACAAGTGATCCATATTCTGGTAAATCTTTTTGCTTTTTTGTTAATGATTTGTATAAATGCCAAGGCTGAACTGGGCCCATCAAGCCTGTGTGTGTGCACTGGGATGTACCGGGGACTTGAGTTCTCTTGGCAGCTTTCTCCCTCCAGGCTCCCAGACCTTGTCTGTCACCCATGTCACTTACTGACCTCCCTCCTCTACCCTGAGAAGTTCTGGTCCTGGCTGGAAAACTCCCCTTCCCAAGTTGCTCCTTCCTTCTTCAGCCACGGGAAGACTGCCAGGGCCCCCAGCCCAGCTCCCTCATCACCTGGTTTGCTCCATTGGAAACTGAGCCTGGGGTGGACAGAGTGAGACTTTGTAGGAGAGTCTGAACCTGAGCAAACCACTCCTTCCCCCACTAACACTTTTCTACAGCTGAAATGTTTAACATCTTCCTGGAGGGCAGCTTTGGGAGAATAAAAGAGTCACCAGACAGCAGCATACAGGGAAGGGACATCCTTGGTGACCCGCCACTGTTCTTGTGGTTGGAGCTAAGGATTGATAACCTGATTCATGAGCATTTGCTCTCCCTCGGGTTCCTATTCCTGCCCTTCAAACCATTCCCTGAATCGCAGTTCAGCTGTTAACAGTCATAGCAGCATGCCCCTCCCACCTCCCCCCATGCACATCCCAGGTGTGGGGACTAGGTTGATTACTATACAATATACTGGATAGATCAATGGTTCTCAAACTGGGTTCCTGCCAGGATTTCATAGCAGTGGCTTAGAGAGTGAGGTGAGGAGTGGTGCTATGAGACAAGCACGTAAATCCTTTGTAAGACACTACTGCAAGATTCTGTGTGGTGTAGAAGGTGCTGCAAAGGAAGCTTGAAGTACTAGAAATCACAGATATGCATGGCTTCTACCCCCTGGTGCCAGCTGTGATGTTGCCCAGGACAGTGGGATTATGAAATTCCTGAGTACAAACAGGGTCTTAATCTCTATATGTTTAATGCCCGTCGCAGTGCATGTAACAGGAATTCTTCCTTCCCCCAGTCTGAGAGCTCCCTATTTCCACCATGAGTTTGGAAAGTTGTCAGTTCTCCCAGAAAACTTAGGAGCCCCTCTTCTTCCCCATCAGACTGGGGTATCTGGTGTAGAAACAGGCATTCAGGAAATATTTACTGAGTAAGGACATAAGGAGGGAAATTCAGATGGAGATCCTGTCTCTCCCTAAGGCCTGTGTGAGGAAGACCTTGATAGGTGGGGTGTTTCTGTTTCAGTGTGGGGTGGGAGGGTCCCTGGAAGAGGCCACCTCAGTGTGGCTTTTAACAGACCAGTGACCCCAGAACCCCACAGCAGGGCAGATTTAGGGGTAATTTGCTTCCTAATTTCCATTTCTGGATGGTGACAGCTGCAGAGCCCTTGAGAAAGGCTCTTGGGGGATGTCACCATGAGACCTGGATACATTGCACTGTAACTCTGTCTACCGAGCCCCAGTAACCCTGCTAGCTCCACGATTGCCATCCTTTCTCCTCTCTCATTTTCCAGGCCATGTCTCGAGGCACAATCATGTTCAAGGTGGTTCCAGTCTCTGACCCTCCTGTGAATAACCAGAAAATGGTAAGAATTTACTGAGTCTTCAATCTCACACACAGTAAATCCCCAAGTAACAGCAACTAAATATGATGCATAATAATCCTATCCTTTGTACTGTGTTGGACCTGGGCTCAAGACTGTGTTGGGTATTTTTCAATACTGATGGCCCAAGAAGCAAAATGAGTAAATGAGTACAGTATAAGGAGATGGGATACTAAGAAGTCAAGAAGCAACATCAAAAATTGTGAACATTTGAGCTTGAACTTCTCTAAGCTAAGAGATTCTGTTCCCAAAGATGCTTTTTATCATGGTACTTAGGCTCAGGAGGCAAATTCTCTTTTTTGGTGAGGGTGGAGAGGAAAGATAGGAGTAGCAGGTCAAGGAGTGGGAGAAATGGTTTTAAGTCATGATGGCCCATGGGCAAGGGTTCTTCAGATGGCACCATTAGGCACGTTCTGATAGCATCATTATGCACCTGCCATCAGGTGTATGTTCGTGCCATGACTGAGTACTGGCCCCAGGAGGATCCTGACATCCCCTGCATGGACGCTGGATTGCCTTTCCAGAAGGGGGACATCCTCCAGATTGTGGACCAGAATGATGCCCTCTGGTGGCAGGCCCGAAAAATCTCAGACCCTGCTACCTGCGCTGGGCTTGTCCCTTCTAACCACCTTCTGAAGAGGTAAGGAACGTCAGCACTCCTGTACTCAGGGCTGAACCATAAGGAAACAAAATGTTTTTCTTGGGCTTCTGTTACCACAGTTAAGATGAGATAAAGAGGGACAAGCAGATGAATGAGCACACACACACACTGGTTTATATATCCAAATGTCAACTTATTGATAAATACTAAGCATCTTAAATATGAAGGAGACGAGAATAATCATATCAGCTAGAAAACAGGGAAAAGTCTTGGGAAACTAAATTAAACTTAAAAAGTGCTATGGCCTGAATGTTTGTGTCCCCTCCAAAATTCATATGTTGAGACCTAATCCCCAGTGCAATAGTATTAAGAGGCGGGGCCTTCAGCAGGTGGTTAGGTCATGAGCACTCTGCCCTCATGAATGGGATTAGTACCCTTATAAAAGAGGCCTGAGGGAGCTTATTTGCCCCTTCCACCCTGGGAGGACACAGCTAAAAGCCGCCATTTATGAGTCACGGAGTGGGCCCTCCCCAGACACTGCATCCACTAGCTCCTCGATCTTGGATGTCCCAGCTTCCAGAACTATGAGCAAATACATTTCTGTTGTTTATAAGTGACCCAGTTTACTGTACTTTGTTATAGAAAACTGCACAGACTAAGACAAAAAAGGATTCATCTTTCAAGGCTCAGTTGAGACCTCAGTTACTAAATTTCCACCTACCACCCTCACCTTATATTACTGAGGTTTGATGAGCTACCAAGGGAGGGCGTACAAATAGAAAGAAGCAGCAGTCCCAGGCTCAGCCACTGTTAAGAGATCAGGAAAGAAAAATGGAACCAGTAAAGGATATTGGGAAGGAATGACCAGTGAGGCAGAATGAAAATCAAGACTGTATGGGGTCCTCATCAGCTATAGCACCTTCTGCTAAGAAGGCTGAGAATTGACCATTGGATTTAGCAGTATGACAGTCATTAGTGATCTTAATAAGAGCAATTTCAGTGGAGAAGTGGGGCCAAAATCCTCATTAGAGTGGGATTTGAAGAAATGGATGAGCGTGGGAAACTCTTTGAGACATTTTGGGATAAAGCAGAGCAGAACAACGGAGAAATAGCCAGAGGGGAGAGTGGAGTGGTGTGAGCAAAATGTTTAGATGCTGTAAGTAATGGGAGTCATCCACCAGGGGAACATTTTGATGATATGGGAGAAGGAGAAGAGAATTGCTGTTGTCGATGTCTTTGAGCGGGCAGAAGGAGATATGCTTTAGTATCAAGAAGAGGGCTTGGCCTGCCCTGGGATCATAAACAGCTCATCCTTAGAAATGGTACCACAAGGGAAGGCAGAGTATGGGGCACAGCTGAGCATGCAGCATATGGCAGGCGCTTGTGGAAGTTCTCTCCTAACTGTTATTTTCTCAGTGAAATGAGGAACCATAAGCAGAGAGCAGGGTGGGGAAGGAGGCATTGGGAAGGAGAGAATAGAAAGCTTGAAAAGTTTCCATGCAAGTTGGAGACAAACAGATTAGGTAAACACAGTGTGATCAGCATTCAGGGCCCTCTTAAGTTAAAGGTCACACATCTGAAGTGCTTCTGGGGTGCGGGTCCAGATTAGACGGAGGGTTGGATTTAGCAGCAAATCAAGAGGGGGCCAAGAGACAGATGATAAGGATGGAGTGTGACATGTAAGCTGCTTAAGAGGGAGTTGAGGAAATGAAACACGTGAGGATTGGTGAGAAGGAAGTAAGATCAATGGATTCCAGGTCTTTATGAGGTCAACAGTGTATTGGGGCTGGGAAGATGGGAGGTGTTAGTAGGAGAAAGGGATACTGGAAGTTAAAATTAAGGAGAGATTGTTGTTGTCGGTACTGATGAGGTCTTGGGTATAACAATGGGAGGAGGTGGCTGAGGTTGAATGAGTGAAAGGTTATTGGAAAAGAGGAGATCAAGCACCCACTAGGCCAGCGTGCTGAAAGGGACATTTGTATGTGTGATAAAATCATTGAGAACTGTGACAGAACAGTGTTGAGACCTAAGAGCGAGCAGGAGCGAGCTGGTGATGGCTACCAGAAAAGTAGTGGGATGATATTCAAAGCTGGGGGCTCCTAGGAAAAGGAAGAATAATCTGGAAATGGCAGTGAGAAGCAAGGACACACCCCCACCTCCAGGCCCAGTGGAAGGAAGGCTATACACAGGGATGTGCTGGAGCCATCTGAGCCATCTCCTCACACACCCACATTCGGTGAAGACGGGGTGGTAGCTTGAAATCAGCCACCATGAGAGCATCAACACTGCAGAAATCAGCAGAGGCTCCGAGTCAGGGCTCCCATCCCCCAGAGCTATTTCACCAGCACTGCACTGGGAGTGGGAGAGGAAACATCCCCCTCTTGAAGGGTGCAAGGGAAGCAGACTGCAGGGAGAGCTAGGCTGCAGTTAGAGCAAGAAGAAAGGGCTCAAGGAAGAGGCGGAGATCTAAGAGAGTTTGCTGAAGATTTGCTGTGAGTTCCAGAGAGCGTGGGTGGCTGGCAGGGGTCTTACAGGGATTAAAGCACAGGGGATAAGGGGTGACCTGAGCTTGGGGGCTGAAGGACATGAACAGGGATAAAGGCCTAATGAGATTAGTCCTCATGGTTTCAGGTCAGAAAGTGGTGAGGGGGGACCAGCAGGGGTCTTGCAAGGAGCACACAAAACCCAATTATGGGTTTATTGGGGGAGCACACACAAATAAAGGATGATAGGAAGTTCTTATGCTGCTTTTAGTCATTGCCACATGAAAACCTAATATTAAAATAAGAAATTAAACAATTTCATTTAGAAGCAATATGTCAATAGCAGAGTCTACGCAAATGTCTTGTTGGGGACAGAATGATGGAAGGCACCTCGGGTTCTCCTGAATCTCATTCAGAAAACCAGGAGGCACATTGGAGGACTGGAGGAGGGTATTGAGATTAAATCCACTGCCGCATCTGCACAAGAGGCCTGTAAGAAGCAGAGGCTGATGTGGCTTTTGAGAAGTCAGTATCTCTGAGCCTCAATAAATGGGGTCTTTGATATCTACAAACAATTTTTCTCCCTTCCCATTTCTCCAACTTTGCTGTGAGTAAAAATGAGCTGGGTATTTTGTAAAATACAGATTCCCTGGCTCTGCCCTCCCTTCCCTGATTCAATAGATATGGACTGAGCCAGGAATCTGCATCTTCACCAAGCACCTCAGGTGCTCAGGGTAAGTGGTATGAAGAGCAGCATTGTGCTTAAGAATAATGAATGAGCGCATAAAATATTTTTTATGCTCTTTATAAGAGTGACAGATTTGAATGCAAGTAGCTGGGGGGGTTGTTTTTGTTTTGCTTGTTTGTTTGTTTTTACTTTCAACAGGTAGAAAATTTATATCTGATTTTAGAAAACAGTAAAAGAGTGAAGAGGAAGGCTTCTCCAAAAAGGGCATATTGGTGGAAAATAATACCCATCTAAAGGAGTTTGGAATGACTATATTGCAAATTGGGGGAGTTAGAGTTGATGCTTTGTACCAGAGTAGCAAATATTTTTGGCTAGTGGACATGACTTTCCGGTGAGAGGCCCCATTCTGCTGGAGTTTCCACCAGAGGGAACATGTGAAGATGTTAGGATATCATTTTGTAAGAATAAAAAACCGGGAACTCCCAGAGGAGAAAGGCAAGGGTAAAGCCTAGAGAGGAAGCTGACAGAGAATGAGAGACACAGAGACAGAGATAGAGAGAGATCAGACTATCCGGTAATTAACCATGAAGTAGCCAAGGAAAGGTACAGAAGGTTAAAAAACAGGAAACACAATATTAAAGAGTTCATCACCTAACTCGGAATCAAGAATCTTGGCTCTGGCCTGCATGTGCTGTGAATTAAAGTACCTTAATTATGCAGAGAATATTTCTGGAAGAATGCACAAGAAACTGAGCAGAAGGAAGGGAAGAAGCCTTACTTTTTTTTTTTTTTTTTTGAAATGGAGTCTTGCTCTGTCACCAGGCTGAACTGCAATGCCGTGATTGCAGCTCACTGCAGCCTCGGCCTCTTGGGTTCAGGCGATTTCCCTGCCTCAGCCTCCAGAGTAGCTGAGACTACAGGTGCGCACCACCACGCCTGGCTAATTTTTGTATTTTTAGTAGAGACGAGGTTTCACCATGTTGGTCAGGCTGGTCTCGAACTCCTGACCTCAGGTGATCTGCCGACCTCGGCCTCCCAAAGTGCTGGGATTACAGGCATGAGCCACCACGCCCGGCCTACTTTTTTATACTGTTAAGATTTTTACTGTGTGTATGTGTTATCTCTTCAAATAATTAATGAATTAATTAATGAATGCCCTGCATGTCCATGCTAATTGAGTTTACAGTAAGGTTTCATGTATCATTTAGTCCTCACAATGCCTCAAATGCACTGAGCCCCATTTCATAAGTGGGGAACTAAGTTTCAGATGTTAGGAGATTTGTCCAAGATCCTGTGGAGGGGAAGCACGCCTGGAACCCAGGTCTGTTGAATCCCAGTCCATCACTTTGTAGATTATAGGATAGATGCCTCCTGCTGCTAATTGTTCAACCTCCGCCACATTGCTTGACTTCCCTGGATCAGTTTCCTCATTTCTAAAGTGAGGACAGTGGCTAAATTGGCCCTTCATAAACTCTCTTGTGAATTAGAATCACATGGAGAGTTTGATTTAAACACGCAGATGCCCTGGCCTTATCTTCAGAGAATCGGAGGCAGGAGATCTGGGAGGCCCAGATTATCTACATTTTAACAAACACCTCAGATGTATTCCAAAGTTTGAGAGATTAAATTAGAGCTTCTTGCCTTTAGCATGCATATGACTTACCTGGGCTCTTATTAAAATGGAGATTCTAATTTGGAAGGCTTGGGGTGGGGCCTGAGATTCTGCAGGTCTCACAAGCTCCCAGGGAAAGGTGATGCTGCGGTTCCGGGAATACAAAGAACAGTGTCTTCAAAGTCTTCTCTTGCTCCAAACTTCACAGTGTTGAATAAAGAAGGAACAACTTTGCTTAGAAAGTTGCTTTGAAGTAGGCAAGGCAAGGAAAACCTGCCCAAAGGAATTGCTGGGGGACTCAAGGGAGGAGGAACAAGTCAACAGAGGTTTCAGGTGCCAAGAAAAGGTGAAGCCTTGCCCTCGAGCCCAGGGGTGATTCTAGAGATCAAGAAAGGAGCAGAGTCATCTAAAGAAACTGTAGAGAGCCTGTAACAGCCTGGGAGGGAAACCTGAACATGTCATGAGAATTCAAAGGAGACTGCAGAGACAGGCTAACATGCCTGAGAGGCAGCTTAACACGGGTCATTTACCGAAACTCCATGTGCAAACTTGTGATCATGGGCGAGATTGTCACTCTAAGTATTTGTTGTTCTGAAAAGACCCTGTGAGGCAGAAAAAGAGATGAGAGAGCCTATATGTTTGGAAAATTTATTTGACAATGCATTTGGAGAAGTGATCACCCTTTTCACTTGGGTGAAGGCAGCAGAATTCTAAGAAACATTCTGTTTGTCATTGTTCTGGGTCTGTTTCACCTCAGTTAACTGGGGTTGGCTTTTTGTTTTTTGTTTGTTTTTTGTCTCACGGTTCCCCACCCCCATAGGAAGCAACGGGAATTCTGGTGGTCTCAGCCATACCAGCCTCACACCTGCCTCAAGTCAACCTTATGTGAGTATTGCAACTGCCCGACAGGTTCTCCCTGTTTGCTGCACAAATGAAGACCATGGCATTGCAGTAAAGAAAGAGTCTAATTGATATGAGGCTGGCCATGCCACGTGGGAGATGGAGTTGTTATTTAAATCAATCTCCTTGAAGGCCCCTAGATTAGGGGTTGCTCAAAGGTAGTTTGGGGAGGGAGTGGGGTGGCTATTCAATGGGCACTTGCTGCTGATTGGTTGGATCAGAGATGAAATCATAGGGAGTTGAAGCTGTCCTCTTGCACTGAGTTGCTTCTGGGTGGAGCCACAGAAGCCATTGGTTGGTGGGTCCAGATGGAGCCACAGGTGTCAGACATGAAAAAACCTAAAAAGATGTCACAAAAGGCCAATCTTAGGTTCTACAATAGTGATGTTATTTGCAAGAATTATTGGGGAAATTGCATATCTTATGATATGCAGAATTCACCTTAGCAGAATTCAGGCTCCTCCCACTAACCTGAGGGTCTCTCATTAGCTTTATAAAGGTGGCTGAGTTTTAGGGGAAGGCCTATTATCATTTAAACTATAAATAAAATGTCTCCCAAAGCTAACCCTGGAATGAAGGCAGCTTGAAAGCTAAAAGCAAGAGGAGCTTGGGCTATGTTGGATCTCCCCCACTGCCATAATTTTGTCACTGATGTAATTTTTGCAAAGGCAATTTCAGTATGTGGCTACCTTAGACCCAGCATGTGCATCCTGAGGGAGCCTGCTTCCTCCCTCCCAGGACTGGCTTCCTGACCAGGAGATCTCTAAATGTCCCCACTGCTCCCAGATAGTCTCCCTGGCAGCCAGCTCTCTGAAGTCCTACCATTGACATTCGTTCTTTGGATTTAGAAGAGTTTTCAGTTAATGAAAATGCATATGTTTTTATCTTGGTGACACCTGAAGACATTCCTCCCCAAATTGAGGCCCTCCAAGATCTCCGCAGCTCATATGTGCATTATATATGACTGCAAGCAAGGCTGCATAGCTACACATATACCTTCATTTGGGTTCTATCAACTTAGAGGACTTAATCTTCACACTGTACAGAAGCACTGATTAACAATTGTGCATGCCTTTGGTGAATAAATATGGGATGGAATTGTTACTTAATGATTGCAGTTTGATTGCTAGACATTATTATTGAAGCAGTTGGGGAGTGGTGAGTAAAGGCTCCATGGTGGCAAATGCTTGATTAAAGGTGCTGTGGCTTGACAGAGGCCAGCTAAGCCTACTGAGCAAGGCCCTTCTGAAATGGCCCTCAGGTGGGCCCTGGAAAGGGGTTAAGGGAGGGAACTGGGCACCAGAAAGAGGGAGGGGAGGCAAAGAGAGGAGACTGGAAGGGCACAAAAAGTACCAACATCACAGATCTACCCATGGCAAGCCTCATCCACTTTATTATGTATCCCTTCTCCAAGCCAAAAATTACTTTTCCTTTTATTTTCTTATTGAAAAGATATGAGGACAACTATAAAGGCAGTTTTTGACAGAAGAAAACATGCCTTTTCAATGACAATATTTTCATATTAACTTCCAGCAGTGAATACATATTTTACATGGTTACAGTAATAGCTGCAATAGCACTTTTTTTTTTTTTAAACTTAACATCTTTTTTTCTTTTTTAATTATACTTTAAGTTCTGGGATACATGTGCAGAACGTGCAGGTTTGTTACATAGGTATACATGTGCCATGGTGGTTTGCTGCACCCATTAACTCATCATCTACATTAGGTATTTCTCCTAATGCTATCCCTCCCCTTAGTCCCCACCCGCCAACCGGCCCCAGTGTGTGATGTTCCCCTCCCTGTGTCCATGTGTTCTCATAGTTCAACTCCCACTTATGAGTGAGAACATGTGGTGTTTGGTTTTCTGTTCCTGTATTAGTTTGCTGGGAATTGTGGTTTCGAGCTTCATCCATGCCCATTCAGTATGATACTGACTGTGGGTTTATCATAAATAGCTCTTATTATTTTGAGATACATTCCATCAATACCTAGTTTATTGAGAGTTTTTAGCATGAGGGGATGTTGAATTTTATCAAAGGCCTTTTCTGCATGTATTGAGATAATCGTGTGATTTTTGTCATGGGTTCTGTTTATGTCATGGATTACATTTATTGATTTGCATATGTTGAACCAGCCTTGCATCCCAGGGATGAAGCCAACTTGATTGTGGTGGATAAGCTTTTTGCTGTGCTCCTGGATTTGGTTTGCCAGTATTTTATTGAGGATTTTCCCATCGATGTTCATCAGGGATATTGGCCTGAAATTTTCTTTTTTTGTTGTGTCTCTGCCAGCTTTTGGTATTCAGGATGATGCTGGTCTCATAAAATGAGTGAGGGAGGAGTCCCTCTTTTTCCATTGTTTGGAATAGTTTCAGAAGGAATGGTACAAGCTCCATTTGGTCCTGGGATTTTTTTGGTTGGCAGGCTATTAATTACTGCCTCAATTTCAGAACTTGTTATTGGTCTATTCAGGGATTCAACTTCTTCCTGGTTTAGTCTTGGGAGGGTGTGTGTGTCCAGGAATTTACCCATTTCTTCTAGATTTTCTAGTTTATTTGTGTAGAGGTGTTTATAGTATTCTCTCATGGTAGTTTGTATTTCTGTGGGATCAGTGGTGATATCCCCTTTACCACTTTTTATTGTATCTATTTGATTCTTCTCTCTTTTCTTCTTTATTAACCTGGCTAGTGGTCTATTTTCTTAATCTTTTCAAAAATCCAGCTTCCTGAATTCATGATTTTTTTGAAGGATTTTTTGTGTCTCTATCTCCTTCAGTTCTGCTCTGATCTTAGTTATTTCTGGTCCTCTGCTAGCTTTTTGAATTTGTTTGCTCTTGCTTCTCTAGTTCTTTTAATTGTGATGTTAGGGTTTTGATTTTAGATCTTTCTTGCTTTCTCCTGTAGGGATTTAGTGCTCTAAATTTCCCTCTAAACACTGCTTTAGCTGTTTTCCAGTGATTCTGTACATTATGTCTTTGTTCTCATTGCTTTCAAAAAACTTATTTATTTCTGCCTTAATTTCGTTATTTACCCAGTAGTCATTCAGGAGCAGGTTGTTCAGTTTCCATGTGGTTGTATAGTTTTGAGTGAGTTTCTGAATCCAGAGGTCTAATTTGATTGCACTGTGGTCTGAGAGACTGTTTGTTATGATTTCTGTTCTTTTGCATTTGCTGAGGAATGTTTTACTTCCAGTTGGTGGTCAGCTTTAGAATAAGTGTGATGTGGTGCTGAGAAGAATGTATATTCTGTTGATCTGGGGTGTAGAATTCTGTAGGTGTCAATTGGGTCCACTTGGTCCAGAGCTGAGTTCAAGTCCTGAATATCCTTGCTAATTTTCTGTCTCATTGATCTGTCTAATATTGACAGTGGGTTGTTAAAGTCTCCCCCTATTATTGCTTGAGAGTCTATGTCTCTTTGTAGGTCTCTAAGAACTTGCTTTATGAATCTGGGTGCTCCTCTATTGGGTGTATATATATTTAGAATAGTTAGCTCTTCTTGTTGTGTTGATCCCTTTACCATTATGTAATGCCCTTCTTTGTCTTTTTTGATCTTTGTTAGTTTAAAGTCTGTTTTATCAGAGACTAGGATTGGAACCCCTGCTTTTTTTTGCTTTCCATTTGCTTGGTAAATTTTCCTCCATCGCTTTATTTTGAGCACATGTGTGTCTTTGCACATGAGATGGGTCTCCTGAATACAGCACACTGATGGGTCCTGACTTTTTATCCAATTTGCCAGTCTGTGTCTTTTAATTGGGTATTTAGCCCATTTACATTTAAGGTGAATATTGTTATGTGTGAATTTGATCCTGTCATTATGATGCTAGCTGGTTATTTTGCCTGTTAGTTCATGCAGTTTCCTCATAGTGTCAATGGTCTTTATAATTTGGTAGTTTTTGCAGTGGCTGGTACTGGTTTTTCCTCTCCATATTTAGTGCTTCCTTCAGGAGCTCTGGTAAGGCAGGCCTGGTAGTGACAAAATCTCTCCGCATTTGCTTGTCTGTAAAGGATTTTATTTCTCCTTCACTTGTGAAGCTTAGTTTGACTGGATATGAAATTCTGGGTTGAAAATTCTTTTCTTTGAGAATGTTGAATATTGGCCCCCACTCTCTTCTGGCTTGTAGGGTTTCTGCGAGAAATCCACTGTTAGTCTGATGGGCTTCCCTTTGTGGGTAACCCAACCTTTCTCTCTGGCCGCCCTTAACGTTTTTTCCTTCATTTCAACCTTGGTGAATCTGAAGATTTAGTGTTTAGGGGTTGCTCTTCTCAAGGAGTATCTTTGTAGTGTTCTCTGTGTTTCCTGAATTTGAATGTTGGCCTGTCTTGCTAGGCTGGGGAAGTTCTCCTGGATAATATCCTGAAGAATGTTTTCCAACTTGGTTCCATTCTCCCTGTCACTTTCAGGTACACCAATCAAATGTAGGTTTGGTCTTTTCACATAGTCCCATATTTTTTGGAGGCTTTGTTCATTCCTTTTCATTCTTTTTTCTCTAATCTTGTCTTCATGCTTTATTTCATTAAGTTGATCTTCAATCTCTGATATTGTTTCTTCTGCTTGATTGATTTGGCTATTGATACTTGTGTATGCTTCATGAAGTTCTTGGGCTGTGTTTTTCAGCTCCATCAGGTCATTTATGTTCCTCTCTAAACTGGTTATTCTAGTTAGCAATTCCTCTAACCCTTTTTCAAGGTTCTTAGCTTCCTTGCATTAGGTTAGAACATGCTTGTTTAGCTCAGAAGAGTTTGTTATTACCCACCTTCTGAAGCCTACTTCTGTCAATTCGTCAAAGTCTTTCTCCATTCGGTTTTGCTCCCTTGTTGGCAAGGAGTTGTGATCCTTTGGAGGAGAAGAGGCATTCTGGTTTTTGGAATTTTCAGCCTTTTTTCACTGTTTTTTCCTCATCTTCATGGATTTATCTACCTTTGGTCTTTGATGTTGGTGACCTTCAAATGGGGCCTCTGAATGGACATCCTTTTTGTTGATGTTGATGCTATTTCTGTTTGTTAGTTTTCCTTCAAAATAGGCCTCTGTGCTGCAGGTCTGCTAGAGTTTGCTGGAGGTCCACTCCAGTTCCTGTTTGCCTGGGTATCACTAGTGGAGGCTGCAGGACAGCAAAGATTGCTGCCTGCTCCTTCCTTGGGAAGCTTCGTCCCAGAGGGGCACCTGCCAGATGCCAGCTGGAGCTCTCCTGTATGAGGTGTCTGTCAAGCCCTGCTGGGAGGTGTCTTCCAGTCAGGAGGCACAGGGGCCAGGGACCCACTTGTGGAAGCAGTCTGTCCCTTAGCAGAGCTTGAGCACTGTGCTGGGAGATCTGCTCCTCTCTTCAGAGCCGGCAGGCAGGAACTTTTAAGTCTGGTGAAACTGCACCCACAGCCACCCCTTCCCCCAGGTGACTGTCCCAGGGAGATGGGAGTTTTGTCTATAAGTCCCTGACTGGGGCTGCTGCCTTTCTTTCAGAGATGCCCTGCCCAGAGAGGAGGAATCTAGAGAGGCAGTCTGGCTACAGTGGCTTTGGGGTGCTGTAGAGGGCTCCACCCAGTTCAAACTTCCCAGTGGCTTTGTTTACATTGTGAGAGGAAAATCGCCGACCCAAGCCTCAGTAATGGTGGTCACCCCTTTCCCCACCAAGCTGGGGTGTCCCAGTTCAACTTCAGTCTGCTGTGCTGGCAGCGAGAATTTCAAGCTAGTGGATCTTAGTTTGCTGGACTCCATGGGGGTGGGATCCGCTGAGCTCCCTGGCTTCAGCCGCTTTTCCAGGGGAGCAAACCGTTCTGTCTTGCTGGTATTCCAGGCGCCACTGGGGTATGAAAAACAAACAAACAAAAACTCCTGCATCTAGCTTGGTGTCTGCCCAAACGGCTGCCCAGTTTTGTGCTTGAAACCCATGGCCCTGCTGGTGTAAGCACCCGAGGGAATGTCCTAGTCTGTGGGTTGTGAAGAACGTGGGAAAAGGGTAATATCTGGGCTGGCGTCCCAGTCCCTTACAGTCTCTTACAGCTTTCCACGGCTAGGGGAGGGAGTCCCCCAACCCCTTGTGCTTCCTGGGTGAGGCAACGCTCCACCCTGCTTTGGTTTGCCCTTCGTGGGCTGCACCCACTGTCTAGCCAGTCCCAGTGAGATGAGCCAGGTACCTCAGTTGGAAATGCAGAAATCACCTGCCTTCTGCATTCATCTCACTGGGAGCTGCAGACCAGAGCTATTCCTATTCAGCCATCTTGCCAGCCACTTCACTTAACATCTTATCAGAAACATTTTTCATGACACAATCTTCATAGTGATATTTTAGTTACTTCTTCCATGTTTTGAAAAAGTTTTTTTTTAAAACCAAACTTTCATTTATCAAAGGCACATGAAAATGCTAATTACAGTTTCTAATCAGCATCTGATAATTACCTGTAGTATAACCTCTAGTTGCCATTTAATTTGGTTATGTGCTCTGTGTGATTTGTATTAGACTTTCTACAAGTCCATGCTGAAAATAGTTTGCAATACTCTATTATTATCCTCACAAATCTCTAGGTCCACGAGCCTCAGGTTTGGAGCCACTGACTTAAAGGGTCCCCTCTCTCAGGGAATGTTTCCGATAGACATGATTATTTTTTAAACTACTAAAAAGATCATTTATTTTCAACTATTACAGATGATCCTACAATTAATATTACTTTGTACATTTCTGCTCTGCTTAAGTCTTATCATACCTTCCTCCCCCCAAAAAAATATTAGGGGCAGGCTACTGAGTCCTAAGATATAGGCAATTTTATTAATGAAGTGTTATTGATGTTAGTTTGTAGATGATTATTAAAAAGTTATTGACTAAAGCTGCACTTACAATTGTCTTCCCTCTTGCTTTCCCTCCCTTCCTTCCTCCCTCCATCTCTCTGTCTTCTTTCCTTCCTTCCACTGAAAATTTGGGTTCCTAAAATATGCTGAACTAAGCATGTTAATTCAGAAATTCATAGAATACTACCCTTGTAGAACTAGCTGGGGTGAAAGAGGGTGGGATTTACCAGAAGCAAGTAGATTCCCATTTCCAACAAGGCTCACAAATATATCGGTTTTATAAGGTATTCATTTATCATTTTGTTACTAAATCTTCCCTGAATTTCTAGAGAATAAACCCAGAATACTAATTACAATAATTTTTGCACATTACATTTCTTATTGTAAATTAATCTGAGAAACTATTGTACAGATATTGTGTTCTTTTTTTCCCCCCTGCTTCAATCATTTGCTTGTACCCAGCAATTTCTATGGAAGAAGGTAAGAAATAGTATTTAGGAAAAAACTCTTATTTCCAACATCTTTTAGAAATTTCTTGTAGTTTAAAAAATTCACTTTAATTCCATTCAGCTATTTATTAAGCTCTTCCTATATACCTAGTAGTGTGATAGTTATTAATACCTTAATTTATAAACATATGTCATTCAAAGATATGCATGCAAAGTATAATTGTCCTAATACTGAGAGGAATAAAGAAAAGAGAAGTAACATTTATATGCAGCTCCAGAGTTTAGCATAGCATATGGCAAGAACTCAATAAAAGCTGTGAAACTGATGAGATGTTTTGTTTCAACTGCTTTATACACGTTACCTAACCTAACAATAACACCATAGTGAAATTATTATTATTATTCCCATCTTATGGATGAAAAGATTGACATCCAGAGAAGGTAAGAACAGTTGTCAGTAGTTGCAAACAGTGTAATCTGGATTCAAGATTCCATCTGTCTAAAAGGCCCTGCATTAGGGAACAAATGGGACCTTCAGTTACCAGCCTTTCCCCTTCTCCATGCCCAACCATCTGGATGACTCATTTTGATGGTGCTCTCTCTCTCTCTCTCTCACACACACACACACACACACACACACACACACACACACACACCCCAAAGCAAGATGCTGTCTGCTTCCAGAGAGGGGAAAGAAGAGGTGTCCGGCCGGGCGCGGTGGCTCAAGCCTGTAATCCCAGCACTTTGGGAGGCCGAGACGGGTGGATCACTAGGTCAGGAGATCGAGACCATCCTGGCTAACACGGTGAAACCCCGTCTCTACTAAAAAATACAAAAAACTAGCCGGGCGAGGTGGCGGGCGCCTGTAGTCCCAGCTACTCGGGAAGCTGAGGCAGGAGAATGGCGTGAACCCGGGAGGCGGAGCTTGCAGTGAGCTGAGATCCGACCACTGCACTCCAGCCTGGGCGACAGAGCCAGACTCCGTCTCAAAAAAAAAAAAAAAAGAAGAGGTGTCCTCTTAGCCACCATCCACAGTTCATCCTTGAATTTGGAAAGGGAAACCAGAGAACTGCAGAATGACTTTTGAAGGCTAATCTATGGGAACAAGGCTCCAATCTGTGTCCCCCCAAAACAAAAAAAGGTGTATGACACAGGAAGGCGAGAGCAGAAGGAGAGGGAAAGAGGGGCAAGTCCAGGTTGCCTGCTTCTGGTTTGTCTACTCAGGGTCACGTTATAGACTGCATGTTAAGAGTTGTGGAAGGGAGCCTGGGCATAGCCCTTGGTGGGAGAGGGGAGCTGGGAACTCTATGGTATTGGTGGGTGATAAGGCCACGGTCTTAGCTTGAGCTTCCATAACAAGATACCACAGACTAAGTGGCTTAAACAACAGATATTTATGTTCTTACAGTTTCAGAGGCTGGAAGTCTAAGATTAAGATTCCAGCAGGGTTGGTTTCTGGTGAGGCCTCTCTTCCTGGCTTGCAGACAGCCACCTTCTTGCTGTGTGCTCATTTGGTGTTGCCTCTGTGCATCCTTAGAGAGAGAGGGAGAGGGAGAGGGAGAGGGAGACAGAGAGAGGGAGAGGGAGAGAGAGAGAGAGGAGAGGGAGAGGGAGAGAGAGAGAAGAGAGATAGTGGTGGGGGACACAGGGAGAGAGAGAGAGGAAAAAAAAAAAGAAGAGAGAGACAGGGAGGTCGATTGATCTGGTATGTTTTCTTCTTCTTATAAGGCCACCAGTTCTATCAATTTAAGACCCTAGACATATTACCTCATTTAACCTTAATTACCTCCTTAAAGGCCCTATCTCTAAATACAGCCATACTGAAGGCAAGGGCTTCAACATATGAATATTTTGGGGAACACAATTCAGTACATTATCCTAGCTGATAATGTGGAATTATTGATTTGAGGAGAACAAAAGTCAGTGGCCCTATCTTAGGGCCACTTGACACTTATCAGAGTCAAGCGTCAGAAAAGTCAGAGCTTCTTGTGCTGTTACTGGATAATCATGCCTGGTTTTTGTACCTTCCTCTGTAAAATAAAAGTGAAAATTGTAGTCTTTGTTTGCCCTAAAGAAAAACAACTTTATTATGTCCTGGGAACTAATGAACTCACTGTTGTTATGGATGGCTAGTTGTTATGGATGGCTAATAACAATCTAATTATTTAATTAGGAAATTAAATTTAATTAATTAGGAAAATAATCTCTAAATGAATACAAGTAAACAAATGACAGTGCGGGAAATCTAAACCATGTCACTTGTTTATCTGTGTCCCTAACTGTACGAGACAGTGTTATTTCATAAAATTTTTCATATTTCATTTAAAAACATTAATGAATGATGTAGTTTTTAAGGGGTGGTGATAAGCGTTACTTTATATTGTAGCTTATTCTACAGACTGTACTTTGGACTACACTTTTACAGACTATGTACTTTTGGAACCTGTATTAGCCTCATTTATTAAATCAGTATTTGTTGAGCACCTGGGATGTGATGGGCACTGCTAGAAACAAGATGTAAAGTGCTGAAAGAAAAAAAAATTCAGAACCTATATTCAAATAAACTATTTTGATATTTAAAAGAAAACTCAATTTAAGAAATAATTTATCATTTGCCCACTATGTGCAAAATACTGTAGTAAGAGTCTGTAAAAACTAGTGAGACAGCCCCTGTCTTCAAGAAGCTGTCTAGGAGAACAAAGAAGGCAAACCCCCGAATGGTTATAGATGTACAATAGATGTGCAGTAGCCGACAGTTCAAGGTGGTAGGAAGAAAATGCTCTGCAAGGGGGTATTCATTCTAATCAGTGCTTGAGATGGACCTAGAAGCATGACAGGCACAGGGAACAGGGTAGCAAAGGCCGTGATGTCCACTCTAATGGTAGCGTAAGATGCGTGAAGGAAAGAAGCGGACGACAACCTTCCAAGCTGGGTTTAGATTGTGCTGTAGAGAGTTTTGAGAATTAGGATAAGTAGTTTTTAAAGTTATATTCCTTTATTCTTTTATATATACTTCAGCTAAAGGTAAAGAGAATTCACATTTATTGAGTACTTAGCATATGCCTGAGCTTTTCATGCGTTTTCTCAATCCTAGCCTATATGGTAGGTACTATTACTCTCCGCATTTGCAGATGAAGAACAGTGGCTTAGAGATCAACTAATTTGTGCAGCATTCAAAAGCCTATGGTTTTTAATTTTTCACCATTTTTATATTATATAGCCTCCCACATCATACATTTTCATTTAATACAGGAGAGCCCTTTTTATCTCTCCAAGTAAGCAATAGCTCTAAAAGTAAATTTATCATAAGGTGGATGGAGTTTTATTGACATACATAGTTTTTTATTTTTATTTTATGAGTTTTATTGACATATGTAGGGAATTTTTAATTTTTATTTACTTATTTATTTATTTATTTTTTAGACAGAGTTTTGCTCTTTTTGCCCAAGCTGGAGTGCAATGGCGTTATCTCGACTCACTGCAACCTCCGCCTCCTGGGTTCAAACGATTCTCCTGCCTCAGCCTCCCAAGTAGCTGGGATTATAGGTGTGTGCTACCACACCCGACTAATTTTTATATTTTTAGTAGAGACAGGGTTTCACCATGTTGGTCAGGCTGGTCTCGAACTCCTGACCTCAGGTGATCCACCCGCCTCGGCCTCCCAAAGTGCTGGGATTACAGGCGTGAGCCACCATGCCTGGCCATGGAATTTTGTTTTTAATGCAGACACATTTTAAATTCTGTTTCTCCCTTTCTGTACTCTTTTATAGAAGATGACATGAAGATTGATGAGAAATGTGTGGAAGCAGGTAACATTTTCTCTTGATTGCTTTGCTGTTAGAAGAAATATGAAGCATGTCAATTATAGATTATCTGAAGCAGAGGTGTCCAAAGGGGCCATGGGCCTTTCCTCTGGGAGAAATGTGTAAAATGACCCTCCACCCCCATCTTTCTTCTGTAGTTCTGGCCGTTGGAAGGAGAAGCTGTGGTAATGTCTCCAGGTTCCCATTGATCTACTAGAAAATGTTCTAGAAAGCAGCGCTTTGTAAATGATCTCAGGAACACTTAGTAACACTCAGCATATCAGATGGTAGAACACTTGGAAACCTCTGCTCTTTGTGAAATAACATAAAATATTGCAGTATCAAATTTTTAAAGAGCAATATATATTTTATTATTAAGTTTGATGCCATCTTCTGGTGGATTCTAGTATAGATAAATAGTAGTAGGTTCCAAAATGAGAAGCCATGCATGAAAGTTTTTTACATTTCTATTCTTTAATTTTGTTGTAAATTGGGAAAAGATTTTTCAAATTTAGTGGCAGAAATAAGACCGGCTTAAGAATCACTAGGATTTTGTTAGGAGACCAGTTGGAGAACCTTAGCCTGATAGGTGAATCTGTCTTTGCTTTATAGGCTAGTCTAGTTCTTAGAAGTGAAAGAACAATATAAAATTTTGAAACAGTGGGCATTTCAATGATTCACATATATTTTCCAGAACAACTGCAGAATACTGCTGACATTATGTTTATTTTACCAAGTATACTTTTTTTTAAAACTTGCAGTAATATTCATTTCCTTTCTACAATTTTCATTATATTTTTATTAGGTAATAATTCACATAGTTCAAAATTTAATAACTACAAAGGTATATTCAGTAAGAAGTTCCTCCCTTTCCATGTTCTCCTACTCATTTTTCTTTCTTGGGGCAATAAATGTTAATAGTTTCTTCAGTATCACCCCACACATATTCTGTGCACAAAAAAGCAATGATGTGGTCCGGCATGGTGGCTCATGCCTGTAATTCCAGCACTTTGGGAGGCCGAGGTGGGTGGATCACGAGGTCAGGAGATCGAGACCATCCTGGCTAACACGGTGAAACCCTGTCTCTACTAAAAAATATACAAAAAAAATTAGTTGGGCATGGTGGCGGGCACCTGTAGTCCCAGCTACTCGGGAGGCTGAGGCAGGAGAGTGGTGTGAACCCAGGAGGCGGAGCTTGTAGTGAGCAGAGATCGTGCCACTGCACTCCAGCCTGGGTGACAGAGCGAGACTTCATCTCAAAAAAAAAAAAAAAAAAGCAATGATGTGTATATTTCTCCTCCCCACTTCATCACCCCCATCTTTTTTTCTAAATCTACATGCACATACCCTTTGATAGCATGAAATGCACACTGTTCTGTTCCTGGCTTTTCTAACTTAACATTCTAAATCTTGGAGGTGACTCTCTCTTAGCACATAAAGAGCCTTGTCTTTATTTTTTTTAACAGCTTACTGGTTATTGCATACTGATACAATCACTTATTTGTAGGCATTTGTGTTATGTCCATTTGTTTCTATTATAAACAGTGCTACAATGAATTGCTTTATAAATATATCATTTTACATGCATGAGAATACCTTAGATGCATCATTGCCTGATCCAAGGATGCATCCATTGGCAATGTTGCCATATATTTCAAATTGCCCTCCATGTATGTTTCTTAATCCTTAATCTTTCTTTAAAATGCTAACAAGAGTTGTTTTAACTAATGAGGAAGTTGATTTATCTCACATCCTTCTCAGCCACCCGATCAAGCCAACGTAATCAAGTCGTTCATATGCTCACGCTCCTCACCATCACCCCCATTTGTGGGTCTCCAACTCTTCAGGCAGGGTGCACCTCTCCTACATCAGCAAGCCGTCTGCAGCAAAGCTGAGCAGTAGCTAACTATCTCTACGGGTTTCCCTGACATTCCACTTTCCCCTTCCCTCTGAGCTTTTCACATTTTATTTTATTTATCCTCTATTATTTTATTTATTTTGAGCTCCTGCTGCACCCCTGACTGTCATCATGGCTCAGCTGCCGAATACCATGTCTTTCATTTAAAGTTGATATATGCCATAGAGACACCATCAATTTGACCTTGATTTAGGAAAAAAACTTAAAAGGTGGTGTATGGGCAGAAGTAGGGGGCCAGAGAATTAGACTTAAAATATAGACTCAGTGTAGATGGTCATGTAATAACATTTTTTATTTTTGCCTCCATGGAAAATCATAGATGAAGAAACATTTGAATCTGGTGAGTAAAAAAAATGAGTATTTGGTACTGATTTTTAAATGTATATTCCAAATTTTGATGCAATTTATACACATATTTAGGGTTATAATAATTGTTTAAATATATCAACAGTAAAAAAAATTAAAAAGTAACTATATGTATCCCATATCATGTTGTCAATCTCAAATATACATTTTAAAATTTATTTTTAATTTTAATTTTTAATATTTTTGAGAAAAAATCTGTCACTCAGGTTGGAGTGCAGCGGTGTGATCATGGCTCACTGCGGCCTCGAATTCCTGAGGTCAAGCGATCCTCCCACCTCAGCCTTCCAAATAGCTGGAACTACAGGCATATGCCATCACACCTGGCTAATTTATTTATTTGTTTTGAGACAGGGTCTCAGTCTGTTGCCCAAGCTGAGGTGCAAGTGGTATGATCATAGCTCGCTGCAGCCTTCACTTCCTTGGCTCAGGTGACCCTCCCACTTTAGCCTCCCAAGTAGCTGGGACTACAGTCCCATGCCACCATGCATGGCTAATTTTTCAATTTTTTTGTAGATATAGGTCTCACTGTGTTGCCCAGGCTTGTCTCCAACTCCAGGCCACGAGTGGTTTTCCCACCTTGACCTCCCAAAGTGAGCCACCACGCCTGGTCCCAGTAAAATGTATTTTAAAAAATACAGCAACAGTGCTGTTGTGAAATGTAGATTTTACCTTAACCAGTACTTCTCACAGGGCTAGTACTGTCCCTGATGCAGCATTTTGGAACTCTTTGGGAGCATTTTTTTATTGTCACATTGATTGGGGGATACTCCTGGCCTTTAACTGGTGTCTCTTGACCCACATATCTTCTGAATGTCCTGCTGGACAAAACTTGTTACAAATATAAAAGGGTCATTTTTCAACACACAAAAAGTTTTCATAAGATTTAGCATGAGAAACACAGTGATTTAGAAGACAGTCATTATGGAGAGAGACATTCAAACAGAATGCAGACATTGCCTTGCAATTATTGAATGATTTATTCCACGTATCCTGTCTACTCGATATTGCTAGTAAATAAACTAGAAAGTATATCTATACTGAATTAATTTTCTTTAATACATTATTTGTTATTATTGATGACATACGGTAAGTATCAAGTGTCTATCCCTCAAAATAATGTTGAAATCATTAAAAACAAAATAGGCCCCACAGAATTTTATCTTTAAACTGCAAACCTGCTAGGGCATGTTAACATGACCCACCCAATTCCAGGCATATTATTTTTCCTCATTTTCTCCATTTCATTGGTCTCTAATTGCTTTGGCATATTATCTTTACCTCAATTAAGGCAATTTCCTTCTTTCTCTTATCACATACAAATAAATCTAGCCTTTTATTACTTACCAAAACACTTTTTATTCTGGTGTCCACCTGTTTCTTTTCTATTTTTCTGTACTTCATATAAGGAATATTTTCTGATTTCTTAAATTCTCTTGAATCCATGCTTCTTTGTTATAAGTAAATATTAATATAAGCATCTAGTAGTTTCTTAGGTCTTCCAAAGATGTTATGCCCGAGGATTTATATTTTGATATGTATACTTTAAAAAAATTTTTTTTGAGACAGAGTCTCACTCTGTCACCCAGGCTGGAGTCCAGTGGTGTGATCTGGGCTCACTGCAATCTCCACCTGCCAGGCTCAAGTGATTCTCATGCCTCAGCCTCCTGAGTAGCTGGGATTACAGGTGTGTACCATCACACCCAGCTAATTTTTGTATTTTTAGTAGAGACGGGTTTCCATGTTGCTCAGGCTAGTCTTGAACTCCTGGCCTCAAGTGATCCGCCTGCCTCATATGTATATACTTTTAAAATACATATATATTTTTAAAAATATAAATTACTTCCTTTAAAATGTTTTTTTATGTTACAGCTGGAGCATTGTATTGATTTTTTTAATTACATGTGTGGTAGATTATGCCATCTATGAGTTTCCTTTCATAAAAGTAGAGAGATTGCTATGAATATTAGTTATTAAAAAAAAGCATTGAGACAGATGAGTTGTGAACCACTTTTCTAAATTATTTACATTTATGTTGTTTCAAAATGTCCTATTTTCCATTAGATGGTTGGCCTGTTAGAAATAATTTAATTGATTATTTATCCTTGCCCAGTGTTTGGGATTGGCTTAGTTTTTAATTTCTCTAGCTTATTCTCATCCTTCTTTGTTCTATTCCACTGGAGAACACTCCACATGCGAAGGCTGTGGTTGAGGCCGGGGAGTGTTTGTGGGTCTGTGGAAGGAGAGGCAGTGGGTGAGACCACAGACTCCAGCCAGATGGCCAGTTTGAACCCTGGGTTCATTACTCACTAACTGCAGGTTCTCTGGCTGTTAACCTCTCTGCCCTTCAGGTTCCTCACCTCTAAAATGGGAACAATAATTTATATGAATAAAGTGCTTAGAACAGTGCCTGGCACACAGGAAGTGCTGCACAAGTGTTAGCAGGTGTTATTATTGTGAAATCTTGTTCCTTGCGGGAGTCAGCAGCCAGTTCCTGGTGAACAGCACTGCAGAGGGAGTTGCCTACTCTAGAGCGCCCCTTGTGGACTCCTCTCAGCTGGAAAAGAGAGAACTCTCGAGCATTGATTCGTTCTGAACCCAGCTTTCTTAGGAGCTCAATTAAGGAACAGTTAGCACCCAGCTGGCATATTTTCTAAGCATAGAACCGTTGGCATTCATTCCATGATGCTTAATTTTGTTACTTAGACTGCTTCGTGAGCAGTTAAGTTTCTTCAGTTTCGGTCTGTAGTCTGAATAAAGTATAGTATGACTTCCTTGAATTTCTCCAGGAGGTGACGAGGTGATGGTGTAGTTTATTTAATCAGAAGTGCCAAAAAAAAAAAAAAAAAAAAAGGCTGGACATGGTGGCTCATGCCTCTAATCCCAGCACTTTGGGAGGCCTAGGCGGGTGGATCACTTGAGGTCAGGAGTTCAAGACCAACCTGGTCAACATGGTGAAACCTCGTCTCTACTAAAAATACAAAAATTAGCCAGGCGTGGTGGCTCATGCCTATAATTCCAGCTACTTAGGAGGTTGAAGTGAGAGAATCACTTGAACCCGGGAGAGAGAGGTTGCAGTGAGCCGAGATAGCGCCATTTGCTCTCCAGCCTGGGTGATAGAGGAGACTCCATCTCAAAACAAACAAACCAAAAAACAGAATATGGCTATTTTGTGATGTCTAGAAAACAAAACAGTTTGCTTCATATTCAGTTTCCTCTGTCTTCAAGGGGCAACTGGAGATGGAAGTGTGTGAGACCCAGGAAGGGGAAGGAATGAGGACGCTTGGCCAGGCCAGAGGCTGCTGCAGCACCAGCCCCAGCGCCAGTGCCATTTCTACCACTTCCTCCCCTTTACAGAGCTGCTGCAGTACTGCCTCGGGGAGAGAGGAGAGAGAAGGCTCAGACCTGTTACTTTCCTTTAAGTTCTCCCTTTCAAGCTCCATTTTGTGCCAACCAAGTAGAGTCTTCCTGGGTTAAAAAGCCTTCAGGGAGAGTCTTGATAGGCAACTTTCAGAAAAAGGTACTGTCCCAAGCAGTGCAGTCAGGGCAAACCAGTTTCTCAGACCCAATCACATGGTGGTCATTTGCCTTGCCACGCCTTACCCGACTTACCTTTTGCTAGTGGTGACCTGAATGTCTTGCTTATGTCATTTGTCTGGATTTGATGGCTAACACTATCTTCTTAAAGGCTTAACTTTTCATGTCTGTTTCTGCACCTACCCAAATCTCCAGAGGAACTGTCAGAAGGTAATTGTTTTTATTTCCTAGATACACCAAATAGAACTATGTTTAAGATCTTTCAGTGCCTCAAAATGAATACTTGCCCAGATAATGTTTAAGATGAAGATACGGTATTTGTTTTGTTGTTGTTTATGGTTTCCCCCTCATATTTACATTTTTTCCCCAGGAAACACACTTCCAAACTAAGTTTATGAGGTTCTCCAAGGATATGACATTTTGTGGGTGAAATCAATGATTAAATATTCAGTTTCATAGATAACATTTAAAAGAACAATAAAAATAATTAAGCTTTATGAATATATCCCCAAGAAAACATTTCTTTTTAAACTTATTGACATAGCTAAGTGAGAAAATGTACATACTTACCAGAAGATGGAATTGATATTGGTGTGTTTTCTTTCTTTGTATTTTAAAACACTTTAAAAAAAAATAAAGGTTAAGAAAAAAGGTTGCATATGTCAGTTCATTGTCTTAACAAATGCTCTTTGTATTTTATATATATGTTTATATTTGAGACAAAGTCTCTCTCTGTTGCCCAGGCTGGAGTGCAGTGGTGTGATCTCAGCCTACTGCAACCTCCAACTCCCAAGTTCAAGTGATTCTCCTGCCTCAGCCTCCAAAGTAGCTGGGACTACAGGCACAAGCCACCACACCTGGCTAACTTTTTGTATTTTTAGTAAAGGTGGGGTTTCACCATGTTGGGTGGGCTGGTCTCGAACTCCTGACCTCAAGTGATCTGCCCGCCTCAGCCTCCGAGTGCTGGGATTACAGGCGTGAGCCACCGCACTTGGTCATATATTACTTAAATGATTAGAGCAGAGCTGTAAAAATGAGAAGGAACTTAAGTAAAAAGTAATTTGAAAATAATATTCTTATAACTTTTTTTCTGGAGTGTTTTTCTGAGGTCTCAATGGAAGGAGAAATAGGAGTTTGAACTATCTCTAGATGCCTCAGAGACACTGGACACAGTTTTCCTCATTTTGTCTCTCAGAGTCCTGGCCAATCAGAAACATTTGGCAGCCATAGAGCAAATCTTATTTTATATAGAATGAACCCTTTTAAGAGGGAGAAAATAAAAACCCGTATCTAGCAAAGAGATTAATTTTAGGAGCTGCAGAAAAAAATAATGTTATAAACAATATGGTCAAGAACAAGGCTCACGCCTGTAATCCCAGCACTTCGGGAGGCCAAGGTAGGTGCATCACCTGAGATCAGAAGTTTGAGACTAGCCTGACCAACATGGTGAAACACCATCTCTTACCTAAAAATACATCTAAAAATACAAAATACATCTAAAAATACAAAAATTAGCCAGGCATGGTGGTGCATGCCTGTAATCCCAGCTTCTCAGGAGGCTGAGGCAGAAGAATTGCTTGAACCTGGGAGATAGAGGTTGCAGTGAGCTGAGAGAGCACCATTGTACTCCAGACTGAGCAACAAGAGCGGAAAATAAATAAATAAATAAATAAATAAAACAAAGAGCCACTTTAAGCTTGTTTAAAGTTATAAGATATTGAATCACAGTAAAAACATAAAAACTGGATATGTATTTTTAAACATATCCTAAGGAAACTTATCTTAAAAAATTAATAAACTGGTTTTGGCTTTAACCATACTAGACAGAATACATTCAGTATAATGCTCAAATTCTGTGAACTGCATCTCTGTAGTTTGTTGTGTGTGAATAACAGGATGAAAAATGCTTAGAACATTCAATGAGCCACTCAAGGATAAATTCAACTCTGCTGCCATCTGCTAAGGTAGTCACTTGAAAAGTTGAAGATAATTTCGTGAATTTGTTCTAAATAAACTTCTTACTCTCACATATTCTGCTCCTGCTGTTCTCTGTAGACAAGGAGGAATTTGTTGGCTATGGTCAGAAGTTCTTTATAGGTAGGTGATAATACGAGGTGGGTCTCTGTCACTTGTTAAATTACGTTTCCAAGCCTGACACTGTTTTGAAAGCTTCTTTTGCTGATGGACATTTCCAAACCTGTTCCTCGTTCTAGTTTCCTTTTCTTTCTGTCCTTTATTCTTGTCAATATTCTGATCTATTAATTATTCATTGTTATTCATCTAATTTCCACTGGGTATCTATTAATTACTCACCAAACACAAATCTTTTTGTTTTCTTTCAGACTGTTTCATAACCTATTTATCTTACACTAAAGAGACAAAGTCTCTGACTTTTAAACTTACTTCTTATGGCCACATTTCTATAGTCTGTCACCTGGGCAGAGTTTTTTGTAGGACCAGGTACCACTCATCTAAAACCGCTCTGGGCTTCCTTCTATAGGGAGGCAGGGGAAGACTAGCAGAGCTGCAGGGTCTCTAAATTAGAAGGTTGGTTCCCAAGCTGGATGCATTTTGGAATCATCAGGGGAGTGTGAAAAAACAAAACAAAACAAAAAACAAAAAACGAAAACAAGGGGCCACCTTTCTGTATTGCTTTCAGAATCATTCAGCCTAAAAGCTATCAGGTAGAGCTGAGCAGAGTACGCAGCTACACAAAGGTGGAGAGTAAGGAGCATGAGCAGGGTAAAGAAGGCATCTGTGCAGGGAACAATGGTAGCCTGGTGCGGGTTGTCAGAGCCAGAGTAAAATCAAGAGGTCCGCTGCCATCACTTGGCCTCTAATGCCCAACAGGCTTTACAAAGATGCCCGCCTCATCCAGCTTGGGCTCTGACACTTTCTGCGAGGCGATTGACATTGTCTGTCCCCTATCTTGCACACTTAAGTGCTCTTGATTGATATGATAAGCAAATGTATTGAGGACAACAAGGACCAGGGTTCTCACTGTTAGAGAAGGGAGTTATAAACATGGAAAGGGGAAGTCTAGAATGAATCCGCTAGTGTTGGATTGACATTGTAGGTACTGGTGTGAACTCATGGTTTTCAATATATAGACATACAAATATAGATTGAAGTGTGCATGTGTATTTATATGTACACATACAGTTGCTAACTGTCTACTGAGAAGACCTGCAAACAGCTCTGAAGATACCAGAAAGTCCCATGATTCACAAGGCAGATGAAGCAGGAATCTAGGAGCTTAGAAATCATGATCCATGTGTCCAACTTTGCACTGACCACACAGTCCTAAGCAACCACCTAATCTGTCTGTGTCTTAGTGAAACCACCTGAAAAATGTGAAAAATGAGCCTGCTCCACTGTTTCTGCCCTGGCCCAAGCCACCCTCATCCCTCATTCAGACCACTGCAGTAGCTTCCTAACTGCTCTCCCCTGAGGCCACACTTGCTCTCTCTACGTTTACACCAACCAGAGGAGTCTTTCAGAAACATGAATCCAATCATGCCACCGCCAACAGCTTCCCGTCACACTTCCACAACAATCCAACACTTTTCAGAGGCCCTATGTGATCTGGCTCCAGCCACTTCCCCCTACCCTGTTTCATACTCCCTGTTGCTTACTGCCCTGCAGCTACACAGGTTTCCTTGCTGTTCCTCAAATGCTCCAAGCACAGTTCGTTTCTCTGCACCACTGCACTTGCAGTTCCCTTGACCTGGCTTGCCTGTCTCCTCAGAGGCTTCCTGATCTGGCTCCCTGCCTTCCTCCAGATGTCTGCTCAATGCCAACCTTTCAGAGATACTCTAACCTTACTGCCTATCTAAAAAAGCACCCCCATCAGTCTCTATCTACCTCGTCTTCTTCTAAGTACTTATTTTTTTTTCCTCTAATTTTTGTCTCTCCTCTTCTACAAAATGCAGATTTCATGAGAAAGTGGCCTTGGATTAGTTGAGCCCTCTCTCCCCAGCACCCAGGACAATGCCTGGCCCAGAGCAGGTGCGAGATGGGCTAGCCCAGGGGGCATTTTCATATGTTCCCCTCGTATGACTTCCTGTCTTCTAACTTCAGACAGACGTGACTATATTAACGAACACTTTAGGATCATGGTTGCTACATATTTCATCAGGCGTGAGGCTACAAGTGATCTCTCCTGTCTGGTTCTTATGTTCTGTGCACTTCCCCTCCCTAGCTGGCTTCCGCCGCAGCATGCGCCTGTGTCGCAGGAAGTCTCACCTCAGCCCGCTGCATGCCAGTGTGTGCTGCACCGGCAGCTGCTACAGTGCAGTGGGTGCCCCTTACGAGGAGGTGGTGAGGTACCAGCGACGCCCTTCAGACAAGTACCGCCTCATAGTGCTCATGGGTATGTCCCAGCATGCACTCTCTCTCCTCCTCCTTGAGGAGTTTTCCTTCTAGATTCAGGTGTCTCATATTGGGAATGATGGTAAAAGTAGAACTCTTTATAGACCCCCATACAAATACCTTTTTTAAAAAACAAAATAAAACCATTGTACTGTGGGTTTATAAGTAACATTTTATTGTATCAAGCTTTTTAAAAAATCTACAAGTGAATGTGGTATGCCATGGTGTCCATGAACTATATAGTTACTTGTTATATAACAAGTATTATGATGTCGTTATGACTGAGATTTTTTTTTTTTTGCCTGCTTAGAATTGTTCTGTAAACATAGATGAGTGTTTCCCCAGGCAGATCATTAACCTGTATCGTGAAAATAAATTCTTAACGTCCATTTCCCTGAGAAATGTGTTAAATTCTTCAAGTCCATTCTCCTAAGAAATTTGTAATTACCTCATTTAGAAAAGTAACATCTTCTGGACTGTATCTTTGGTGCTTTATAAAGATCATGGCAAATATAGTGCAGGAGTGACCTGCTTTTGTGCCCATGACTTTTGCAAAGCTGGTCCCTGTAGCAGTAGCAACTTGTATCCTACTGCCTTCCTGTCTGCGTGTTTAGCTCCATGAGCAAGGCAGGTCCCTGTAGAGCAGAAAGATGTGCCTTACGGCTGGGACCAGCAGTATCATATGCAGGCCCCATTGTAAAATGCAAATGCAAGGGCCGCTGGTTAAAACATTATCAAGGATTTCAAGATACAATAGCAGATAATTCATCCAAGCACAGTATCCTTCTAAGCATGGGTCCTGTGTAACTGCACAGGTTCTATATCCACGAAGGCAGCCCTGCCTCCAGCTGGACATGGGGGTGCTTACTCAATCACCTGTCAGGAATGTACCCCTGAATTCTGTAAGTCACAGAACCTATAATTGTCGAGGCTGGTTTCTGGTTGTGACTTGATAAAAACTTCATTTGAAAAGGAAAGGCAGAGCTCTGTGATTCTCTAAAATGAGACCAGCTAATTCTCATGGCATTCAACATTAGATAGAGTTTGCTGGGGGTCAGGTTCCTGCGATTCCTTACCTCATTCCTGAATGTTGAAGCAATGTGGGTTATTCCATGGGTCACTAGAAAAATTCCCAAAAGTTTTCTGGGGTTCTTCCAATTTATGAGAAAGGAAGTTACATAATTTCCCTAAAAATATTTGCTCTCAAGTTTCTTCAATAGAAGGACTAAAATGATTATTCCATCGCATAATTATATTTATCCACATCTGATGATTTCTGTGTGTGACTTTTTATGTTTAGGACCCTCTGGTGTTGGAGTAAATGAGCTCAGAAGACAACTTATTGAATTTAATCCCAGCCGTTTTCAAAGTGCTGTGCCACGTATGTTTAGTTTTGCTTTCATAATGGTTTGTGTTTTGGTAAAACTTTCTTTGCTCATCTCATTTAACTATGTCATTCCATCTTTGTTGTAAAAGTACACAACACCAGGGATAGTTCTTAAGTATTTCTAACCATATTTATTTTAATAAGGAAAATTGGTTTATTGGCATGTAGGCTGCTGGCTTTTAAATGGGCTTTTTTCTATTTCTTAACATGGATGGCCTTTCAGGCAAACTAATAGCAATAATAGCTAACATACACCCAGTACTTACTATCTAAAAATTGATGTATGCAATACAACTTTATATAAATTTATGAGTATGATTATACAATACACAACTGTTTTAGAAATGGTGTTTTCTGGCTGGGTGGAGTGGCTTACTCCTGTAATCACAGCACTTTGGGAGGCCGAAGTGGGTGGATCTTCTGAGGTCAGGAGTTCAAGACCAGCCTGGCCAACATAGTGAAACCCCATCTCTACTTAAAATACAAAATTTAGCTGGGTGTGGTGCTGCATGCCTGTAATCCCAGCTACTCAGGAGGCTGAGACAGAATTGCTTGAACCTGGGAGGCAGAGGTTGCAGTGAGCCGAGACGGCGCCATTGCACCCCAGGCTGGGTGAGAGAGTGAGACTGACTCAAAAAAAAAAAAAAAAGTGTTTTCTTATTTTCTTTTACTCATAACTCCTCTGTTTCTCCTAAACTCCCCCTTCACTACTACCAGCTCCAAACCAACTCCTAAAACACAATCTTCCAGACTTTATGTAGAGTTGTGTGAATTTTTTACCCATTTAGAGTTGTTACATGAGGTTTTTTTTTTAAGCTTTAAGACATTTGAGAGCTGCAATTCTAAAAATAGAAGAAATTATTTGTTTCATACTGAGATTCATCCTGAAAATCACTCTAAGAAAAGCTGTTTTATTGTAAAAATAGAAAAGATCAAGACTTGAGATAGAAATCCTGATTTCAAGAAAATAGAAAGTTAATAATGCATGTTTATAATAATGTATAATAATGCATAGTTTCTAATATGTGTAAAAGGAAGTTAAAATTTTGACTGAGGCACTAAGATGCACATCTTTAAATGAGGAATGTGAAAACAAGTTAAACTCCTCACACATCTCGAGGGTATAAAAGGCTTGGGGAGGGAGATTCCTGAGGGCGTTTCAGGGAGGCTTTTATTGGAGAGAGCCATGCTGCGTGTTCCAGACCCGCTGAGTGTGGGAAGAGTGTGCGGGTGTGCTTGCTCCCCCCTCCCCTCAAGGCAAGACAGAGGAACCTAGGGGGACCACTTAGAGAGCTTTCTTTGTGTCCCCTGAACTTTGGGGGACACAGAAGAATGGTGTCCAAATTATACCTGAAAAATCCAAAGGAGGAGAGCTTACAGGAAGTGGCCAATGGCTATAATTTGGGAAGTAGCTGTCCTCATAGGGTCCATCACAGCTAGACTTGTGATGTTGCCCAAGGAGCAGATCTGGGCAGGTAATGTATAAAAAAGTCAGCCCAGGGTTATATGATTCCTGCCCAGGAGGAAGCCTGAGGAGAAAAAGGCCAAAAGTGGACTCCCAAATATATCTGGCTTTAGAAGGAATCACAGATGACGAACTGGAATAGGAATGGGCTTGAGAGGCCTTGTGGTGGTGGTGATAGGGTTTGCAAAATAACCCAATATATGGTTTAGGAGAGAAAGAGCCAGATTTAAGCATCTGCCAAATCTAAAGAAAGCCAATAGCAGCCAGAATCAGTATTTGCCAAACCAGAACCTTCCTTCCTGCTTTCCTCTCCCTCCCCGCACTCTAGCCTTAGAGAGTTCTAAACCAGTGGAAGTGAGATTTATCGAGGGGAGGGAGAAGCAGGAGCAGTAGAAATACAATGAAAGGAAAGAGAAGTGACTCATACTCTTGTCTGGCTTCTCTGAGCGTAGGCTTCCCCGGTGCAGCAAATTTGAGCCAGATGTGTGGAGAAGCAGCCTAAAATCTAAGTGAAGTTTATAATTTTGATGATTATGTGGGAATGGAATTTTAATTAGTCAGTTGAGACTGGCTGATGAAAATGAAATTGTGGCATGAGTGATGATAGACTTTTAAAATTAAACCTGAGTGAGAGTCATGGAAACTGTTAGTTGTTTTTTTTTTTTTTTTTTTTTTTTTTTTAAAAGACGGAGTCTCGCTCTGTCGTCCAGGCTGGAGTGCAGTGGCGCGATCTCGGCTCACTGGAACCTCTGCCCCACGAGTTCAACCGATTCTCCTGCCTCAGCCTCCCAAGTAGCTGAGATTACAGGCACCCGCCACCATGCCCAGCTAATTTTTATAGTTTTGTAGAGACGGGGTTTCACCATGTTGGCCAGTCTGTTCTCGAACTCCTGCAACTCAAGTGATCTGCCCACCTCAGCCTCCCAGAGTGCTGGAATTACAGGCGTGAGCCACCGCGCCTAGCCAGGAAACTGCTAGGATTTTATGCAGGGGCTGGGGAAGATCTTGCCTCACAGAAGGGCCGTGGGAGACCAAGAAGTTGCTTTATGATCGCGACCCATAGGCTGTGCTTTCTGAAGTACTGCTTTCATGTACAGGAATGGGCATTAATCTCAAAACCAAAAACTACCACAGAAATCACCGTTTTCCTTTTCTGTGTGTTTTTTGTTTGTTGGTGTGGTTTGTTTTGTTTGAGATGGAGTCTCACTCTGTTGCCCAGGCTGGAGTGCCATGATCTCAGCTCACTGCAACCTCACCTCCTGGGTTCAAGCGATTCTCCTGCCTCAGCCTCCTGAGTAGTTGGGATTACAGGTGCATGTCACCATGCCCAGCTAATTTTTGTATTTTTAGTAGAGATGCGGTTTTACCATGTTGGCCAGGCTGGTCTTGTACTCCTGACCCCAGGTGATCCACCCACCTTGGCCTCCCAAAGTGCTGGGATTACAGGCGTGAGCCACCGCCCCTGGTCAAAATCACTATTTTCTCATAGTCTGAATAAAAATAAAATGCCCACAGAATATAGAAGAATTTTAAGAATGCCAATGTAGAATTTTAATCATTCAAAATGAGAAAATACTCTCATATTTTGCTTTTTAAATGGAAGTTTTAAGCTTAAAATGGATACCTCAAGTTATGCATCAATTCACAGACTTTAACCTACCATATGAATGTTAGTCCAATGGAAGCAAAGGAGAAGGAGTCATCTTGGGTTTAGATTGACGTAATTCACTATCACCTGAGAGCTATAAAGTTTCACTAGAATTTTGTTTTAAGTAGGAAGCTGTGGGAGATGTGGTGTAACTGTAGGAACTCTAAGGATCTGATGAGAGGCTTGAATAAGGAAAATACAAAAATGACCCCAAGATGACATTTGCTTTTAGACCCCCTTGAAGGTTGGTAACTCCTTTGATAATTTAAGGCTGGTTTCGAGCTCCTACTTGATCATTTCCATGTATTGATATCATCAGATGTTGATCTATTTCGTCCTTAAACTTTGTCAGATGCAAATACACAAATTCTGTATAAATAAGGGAACTGGTGGTAATGTAGATTAAGGGACTAGCTTTATAGTATATAGGATGCAGAGTTGAAACTGTCTTATTCGTCTTTGTGTTTTCAGAACCTAACATGATACTTGGAACATAGTAGGCACTCAGTACACACTAGTTGAATACATGAATGAGCAGACAACAAATAACTTTTAGATATTTGATGAATTCTTATATTCCATATGACCTGTCACTATTTAAGTTGAAGAGTCTGTAATCAAAGTGGCCATATCAAAGAATCAGACTGAATCTAGACACAGCTAATCTTTCCCTCCTAGAGATCCCTAAAACGAATCACCACTCACTTGGGTATTAATACATCTGGTCAAGATTGCAGAATGTCATGGGCTTTCTCCATTTCAAATTTGAGCACCTATTGTAAAAAACATTCATCTAGGAGGAGTCAGAACACATAGGTTCTAATTTCAACTTCATTTTTCATCAGTCTTATGAATGTGAGCAAGTTTCTCCAAAAGCTTTACTTATGAGTAAAATATAGATATTAACAGTTTACCTAAGATAAGAGTGTGGAAGATGAAATGAGATGATGGGAAATGCACTATCCAAATGTAAGATATTATTGGTATTGCTACCTGGGAGCCTTTAGGCATCTAAAGGTTCACACATAATTCACTAGCACTTGTTTTGAAGTAATAACAGGTGTTACCTTAGGTCTTTCTTATGTTGGCTTAATACCTAGTGCATTCTTTTTCACACCATACGCACTCAATAAAGGTTTATAGACTCACTGATTTTGATATAAGAACTTATCACCAATTCAGGCTTCTTTTTAGTTCTAGCATTTTATCTAATTGATTATATATTCATTTATTTATTTTGATTAGATATCTTTATTCAAATGTATATTGGTAATCAAAGAATTTTGAAGACACCGAAACCTTTCATTCCCTTTTTTTTGATAGACACTACTCGTACTAAAAAGAGTTATGAAATGAATGGGCGTGAGTATCACTATGTGTCCAAGGAAACATTTGAAAGCCTCATATATAGTCACAGGTAAAGTGGAGCTTCAGAAGCTGATTCTTGCCTCTTGTTGTTTTACATTCAAAATAGATTCCCTATTTTTATGTATTTTCCAAAGCTCCTGGGTAATTCCTTTTGTTTCTGAGGAGTTAAGCATGAAATGTACATTGATATATCAGCATACCAACTCACTAGCTTTGGAAAGGGAGCAGAATGGAGTTTGCAAACCTTGGAGAATTTGAGGAAATACATAAACTCTAGATATGCTCATTTTGTTCACCTCTTGAATATCTATTCATTTTTTCTGTGCTAATAAAGTCCACATATTTATATTCAACTCTAGTGCAGTTTATCCTCATGTTACTACTAATAATATTTTCTTTGTAGAAAGCGTTCTGTTTTGTTTGGCCTGCCCTTGCAGGATGCTGGAGTATGGTGAGTACAAAGGCCACCTGTATGGCACTAGTATGGATGCTGTTCAAACAGTCCTTGATGAAAGAAAGATCTGCGTCATGGACTTAGAGCCTCAGGTGGGTCCATGGTGGAATATTTATGTCCCCAAACAATGAATGCATATCATCCATTTTTTGTGCACATGCTGTAGGTTATAGTTGAGACATTTATTCTGTTAGTCTTTTAAGAATAAGGCCATTTCTCATATCCAAGATCTTACTTAATGTGTCAATTTAAAACATTTTGCTTTTAGTTGGGAAAGAAGTCTTGCTTCTCATACAGAAAAGCAGAACTGAGTGGGTGGTCACAAAGAGAAGCAAGAATCTTTCTTGCTTTAACCTTGATCACAAAGGCATCAAGGTCACTTCTTGTGGAGTGAATAAGATGTTGCTTTGTACAAGGAGGTGAGGTTTCTATGTTGTCATATCTGTGGCTACCTTTCTGAGACCACGTGTAGAATGGAGCAGGGGTGAGCAAGTTAAGGTAAGATAAAGAACATGCAATCCATAGGCCCAATTTTTGTGATCTTTGTATTTTCTTCGTGTATGTGTGTGTGTGTCTGTGTCTGTGTGTCTGTGTGTCTGTGTTTGTTTTGTTTTTTGAGACAAGGTCCTGCTCTGTCATCCAGACTAGAGTGCAGTGGCGTGATCTTGGCTCACTGCAACCTCTGCTTTCTGGGTTCAAGTAATTCTCATACCTCAGCCTGCCTAGTAGCTGGGACTACAAGTGCAAGCCACCATGCCTGGTTAATTTTTGTATTTTTAGTAGAGACAGGGTTTTGCCATGTTTGCCAGGCTGGTCTGGCAATGGAACTCCTGGGCTCAAGTGATCCACCTGCCTTGGCCTCCCAAAGTGCTGGGATTATAGGCATGAGCTACTGTGCCCGGCCATGTTTTCTTTGTCATTAGAAATACACTTTGTGTGCTAGAGAATCAGAGGAAAAGAGATGGCAGTAGTATCCAATGTGAGATAATAGCAAGAGGAAAGGGAAGTGAAGGTGAAACAGAGCTGATCCATCTTGAGAGTCTGTCTTTGTCATATGAGATCATGTACAGAATCCTACTCTCAGTAAATGAGATTCTTTCATGTATAGACTGTTGCTCAGCTAGTAAGATTTCAATTGCTAGTCACAGCTAGTAAGAGTCAGGATTTGACCTTAATTTTGATTCTAAAACTCCATCTTCAAATTATTAAAATGTTCATTTGTTTTTAAGAATTGAGCAGTTGGGGGCACATGAGATGATACTCTAAAAATAATTGCTAATTTCTGGTCTTAGAAATTTTGAGAAGCTTCATGTTGACTCTAGAAAGTTAGGACTTCTGTTTTTAAATGTGCATTTAGGTCAGGTGCAGTGGCTCATGCCTATAATCCCAGCACTTTGGGAGGCTGAGATGGGAGGATTTCTTGAGGCCAGATGTTTGAGACCCCACTGGGCAACATAGTGAAACCCCATCACTACAAAAAATAAAAAATAAAAAAAAATTAGCTGGGGCTAGGCATGATGGCTCATGCCTGCAATCCTAGCACTTTGGGAGGCTGAGGCAGGCAGATCACCTGAGGTTAGTAATTCCAGACCAGCCTGGCCAACATGGCGAAACCCCATCTCCACTAAAAATACAAAAATTAGCTGGGCGTGGTGGCACAAGCCTGTAATTCCAGCTACTAGGGAGGCTGAGGCACGAGAATTGCTTGAACTGGGAAGGCGGTGGTTGCAGTGAGCAGAGATCCCACCACTGCACTCCAGCCTGGGCAACAGAATGATATTCTGTCTCAAAAACAAAACAAAACAAAACAAAACAAAACAAAATAGCTGGCATGGTGGCATGTGCCTCTGGTCCCAGCTACTAGGGAGGCTGAGATGGGTGGATTGTTTGAGCCTGGGAAGTTGAGGCTACCGTGAACCGTGATTGCACCACAGCACTCCAGTCTGGGTGACAGAGCAAGACCACGTCTCAAAACAAACAAAAAATAAGTGTGCATTTGAATTTTCTGTGTAGGATATTCAAGTGGTTCGAACTCATGAACTGAAGCCCTATGTCATATTTATAAAGCCATCGAATATGAGGTGTATGAAACAATCTCGGAAAAATGCCAAGATTATTACTGACTACTTTGTGGACATGAAGTTCAAGGTAAAAGCAAGTCAAAAATTACTGTATTGCTTTCAGTGACTTCTGCGTGGGAGAGATCTGGGTTGGGTCAGGCCAAGGATCTCTGATCTCGTCCTCCTCCTCCTTTTTGACCCCCTCCCCAAAAGGCCCTCAATAATATGGTTTACTCTGGTTTTATTTTACAAACAAAACAAAACAAACAAACAAACAAGAAACGCAAAATTTAAAACTGTATTGTTTCTACAGGATCTGTGTTAGAGAATGTAATTTTTGTTTCTAATGGATAATGCCCTTATGATTTATCCTTTTGGAGGGACATCACTTACAGATATAAAAATAAAGTTTAATAAATGCTATGATGCTACCCTTATTTTTTTCTTTCTTATTTTTTTGGGTCTAGCTAAAAAAAAAAAAAAAAAAAAAATCCTTGAGCCATAGTTTGCAAAGCCAAACAGAAATTGGGCATATATGAACCTGGTATTTGTATTTTAAACAGATTGTCTTTTACTTAAAAGCTTACTTTAAAAATGCTCAGTGAGTATATCTCATCTGTAAAATGATGATGGTAATAATAGAGGGGGCAAGCCAGGTGAAATTAATCAGTGATCTCATCCTAGAACAAGTGATTTTTTTCCAGTTGCATACATATATTTTACATGAAATACACTTTAAATATTGTGAGTCATAACATGCATTCAGTAAGGTGTATAGAGTGTACAGTTTAATGAGATTTTAGGTGTGTATGCACCCAGATAACCATCACCTAGATTAAGATATTACAGCCATTTATTTTGTGTGTGTGTGTGTGTGTGTGTGTGTGTGTGTGTGGTAAAAATACATAAAACTTACCATATTAACTGTTTTAAGTGTACAGTTCAGTGTTAGTATTTAGCGTTAAGTATATTCACATTGTTGTGAAACAGATCTCCAGAATTTATTTACTTGGCAAAATTGAAACTAAAACTATGAATGATTCACTAAATATTTGTATGTCATGCTTGTCCAAGGGCCATGCTAATCTGCATTGTTTCAGTTTTAGTATATGTGCTGCCAAAGCAAGCACAGGTATCTTTAAATTATCCTTTCTCTTATTATTTTTATTTTCATTTTTTTTCAATGATTCTGGAGGTCTGATTTTCCAGTTTGCCTTGTGAACAGTGGAGTCCATGAATGTATTTGCTGAGTCTTATGGGCATTTAAAATTGTTCTCATTTTTATGGCAGTCTAAACAAATTAACAAAATTGTTTCTGGATCATATGTATGGTCACTTTGTAAAGCCACAAGATTTTGGTGGCTGCATTTGTATTTGTGTTTCAGATTGAACTGGTGACAAGTGGTACTATTTTTCGTGAACTAATAAGAAAATAACAGCAATGAATTTAATGCATTAGTGCCAAGTGAAGGCCAATTTACCTTCATTAAATGAACATTTCACAATAGTAGAAACAGTAATACAACTGGCTTATACCATCCTCGTGTTGAAAGTGGCCATTTTGTATCTTTAAAATAATGTTATTCCTATCAGATTAATGTTCACTTGAAATTTATGTTTAAATTTTATTTAAACTGGTACATTTTCTTTGGTTTTATGTTGTATATGGTTAGAGTTTCAAGTGTTTAGGGAGGAGTAAAATAAGTTCATATGGGAAGTTGAGGGGAGTAATCTGTCTGCAAACTATTACTAAATTTTGCAAAACATGACCAGACATTAAGATTAAAGATTAAAACATAAGTTTTGTAGTTTAGAAGACATTTATTGGACCTCATTTTTTTAAATAAAAACTTCAGTCTTTTATTATTTTAAAAAAATTACAAATTAAAATTTCTTTTATCTCAGTAATACATTTCTAAGAAATAAAGGATGACATACTGTGGATAGTGATATATTTTTCCCAGCTTTGCTTATGCTTTACATTAATTTGGAAAGATATGCTTATACCTGTTATAATAATTACATTTTCTCTACAAAACTTAGCTGAGCATGATGGTATGTGCCTATAGTCCCAGCTACTCGGGAGGCCTAGGTGGGAGGATCACTTGAGTCTGGGAGGCAGAGGCTGCAGTGAGCTGAGATGATGCCACTGCATGCCAGCCTGGGATAGAGTGGGACCCTGTCTAAAAAAAATAATAATTTTATCTATATTTAGCAACATTCTTTCAATTAACAGAGGGTAAAAAAATTACTATTTTCTAGTTAGCTAGCTTTGTAGAATTTTGAGAAAATATGTTTTAAACATTATTAAAAATCATCTGTGCAAAATTTGCGGACCTTACTGTTTTTATAAGTAGTTTCACGACTGAATGTAACAGCATAACAAACTATTTTTTCCATTTGTCCAATTAAGTCTGTACTATCCATATTTTTCTATTTCTCCTAAAGGATGAAGACCTACAAGAGATGGAAAATTTAGCCCAAAGAATGGAAACTCAGTTTGGCCAATTTTTTGATCATGTGATTGTGAATGACAGCTTGCATGATGCATGTGCCCAGTTGTTGTCTGCCATACAGAAGGCTCAGGAGGAGCCTCAGTGGGTACCAGCAACATGGATTTCCTCAGATACTGAGTCTTAATGAGACTTCTTGTTTAATGCTGGAGTTTTAACACTGTGCCCTTGTTACAGCGATCCACAGTTGCAATCTAAAACAGCAGTATTTGACCCATTATAATGTGTACAACTTTAAAAGTGCAGTAGTTTATTAATTAATCTTATTTGAAAAAATTTTTATTGTATGGTTATGTAGTTACCTATTTGGCTCTTAAAAATTTTTTTTCCTTTATCTCATATGCAGCTGTAGTAGAAATATGAATAATGTTAAGTCACTGAGTATGAGAACCTTTTGCAGATTTCATATCTTTTAAAGATTTAAATAAAGAGCTTTCCTAAATATAATAAGCAATATTTAACTTCAGAAATTGTATTTTACTCTATGAAACGTGTTTTATGAAAACATCTTTTACCAAAAGTGCTTACTTAATTCAGCAAGAAAGGTTTAATATGCACATTTCACATCTAAAATCAAAACCTACAAAAAACTGCACTGCCTTCACTATTTACAAATCAGCCTACAAGGAAAAAATTATTCTCATCAGAGGTGTGACAAACACGAATTTTCCTTACAGCCAATATCTACATGCATGCTTAAATTAGAAAAGGCAATGGATTAGTCCTGGAGACCTATATATAGAAGAATCACAAGATTGAAACCGTGTCTCAGAGTTAAAGAAACCAGGGACTAACAGAAATTCTTGAGCGTGCAGGACAGTAGATAAAAAACAATTTGCTAAAACGCCTAAACTTCTTCCATTGTGAGATTAAAAAACAAAATAAAGCAAACTGGCTGAAATTGGTTAGGACTAACACGGATGGCTACCTGAAGTCTGTACAAAATGAGCTTGCTGGCGTTACAGCTCGAGTCTTCCCCCATGTTTCATACTGACTCCCTCCAAAATTTGCACATGCGACCCATGAAGGGACATGAAGAGGTAACCGCGAACGCCAAAAGATTTTCCAGATGGCTTCTTTCCTTCCACCAATCATTTACTAATCCCAGAATCCATTCCCTAAACCTTTTCTAATAAAAATACTGTCTTAAAGCCAGCACAGGGAGACAGATTAGAGCTATACTCCTGTCTCCTTGTTAGTTGACTCGCAATAACAACTTTTCTCAAAAAACCAGCATCATAATATTGGCTTCTGTGCATATAGGGCAACAAACCCCGTTTGTTTGGTAACAAGATTAGGATGCCATTACAAAGTCCTGTTTCTCTTTCTTCCCCCAGATTTGAGATTTCCAGGCGCTTTCCCTGTCCCTGTATCTGTTCATCTTCTGCATCATTCTCTTCTCCATATCCACACCATTCTTCCATCTTTCCCATCTCTTAACTGTAAAATAGAATGCATGATTCAAAATATTTGTAGTTCTGTTACTTAAAGTGAAAGTTATCTTTAAAAAAAAACCTAACCAAATAAAACTATGCAAATTAAGTAGTTTGTAGTGATATTTATGTTAGGTCAGATTTGATTTTAAGGTTCTTCAAGAAAAAGTTTTTCCAAATTTGATTTACACAGTTGTGGGATGAAGGGTAAGCAATCGGAGAAAATGTGAGAATTGCCTATATTAATACACATCCACACACCCAGGCCCGCACAGACTCGTTGGTCCTAGAGAGTAAACACATTCGTCCCAAACCCAGCAATGCTTGGCAGGGCAGAGGCGGGCGGGGACCTGGCTCACGGGGAGGCGGCCTCGCCAGGCGCCACAAAGCCCCGGCGTCCCGCAGGCTGCAGCGTCCCGGGGAGCTGGGCTCGGGCCGCCGGCGGTTGCGCCGGGGAAGCCCCGCGGGGAGAGCACCATGAGGGCTGACTCGGGGGCTCGGCTGCAGGAGGGCCACCTGGTGAGCGGCGAGGGGCGCGTCGGCCTCGAGGGGTGGCGGGTAAACAGCTACACTTGGCGGGGTGGGGGGCGCTAACGAGCTGGGGATCACTAAGGGAGAGCCTTGCTCATGGGGTGCGCGCGTCCGCCCCTCCAGCATTCACAGGAGTGGGACGGAGACCCAGGCGAGGCCGGGACCCAACTCCCGGAGTAGGGGAGAGAGGCCTGGCATGAAGTTTGCGGGGACCTGAGCCCGCGTTGCCACGACGACGCCTCACTTCTCTGAGGCCCAGCGCCCGGCGGGTGCTGGGGCTTCCAGCCAGGCCTCTCATAGACTCCCGCTCCGAGAGGGCAGTAGCTGCCTAGAAAAGATCGTTGTTTGCCTGCGGAGTCCTTTAACCAAGGTCTTCCCTCACGCCTCGCTCCCCGCAAACAAATCACCGCGACCACTCAGGAAACCACGGGAAAGCTGCGATTGCAGCGCCACGGTCGCCGAATCTCTGCTCCTGGGCACATTACCCCAACTCAGAGGCCCCTTTTTTGGCAGGGCTAGCCTGGACTGGCCAATCCAGGTCCCTGCGCGCCTCTCACCCCAACTTACCCACCGGGCGCTGCCCGATGACGCATTGCGCCTGCGCGCGCGACAGAGCCGGGAGGGGTGGGGCGCCCTGTGCTTGCGGGCCGGCGGCTGCCGAGGCCGGCTAAACACAGAATGGGGAAGAATCCTGTGGTAAGCGAGCCTTAGCTACTTTTAGTTGTTAGGATTTTTGTCTTCAGTTGAGCCGTCCTACTTTTGAGGAGTAGAGGTTGGGTCTCTGGGTGGGTGGAACGTCATTTTTGCGGGACTTTTGAAATCAGTTACGTGAACTGAGTCCTTGGATCGATGGCGCGCGTTTCGTAGCATCTGTAGAACAACAGCGCGTTCCCGTGATTGTCATTCTTTTCCAGTTGTAATTTTGACTACTGGATGGTATTACGGGAGCTTGCCTCGTCCTAATCTTGTAGTACTTGGATTAATCTACTGTTCGAACGAATGGATTGCTAAATGGGACAAACTACAAAAATGTCTAAAATTTAACCCTTTTGAATAAATGTCTTATGCAAGCAGCATGAGATACTTGGAACATTAAATTGGCTTCTAGGCATTTCTCTTAGTATCTGATTCTGAAAATACTTCTCAACTGTAATGCTCTCTGACTGCAAACACTTTTCTTATTCATATAAATGAGCGTTTAGAAGGGTTCCCCCCACCATTCTTTCTGCCCTAAAACGCATTCTTCCCAGTATATTCAAGTGGCCTTTTAAAAATTTGTGTTAGTATGTGGTTTAAAACCTCCATTGGTTTCCCATTGAATTAAAACAAAATCCAAACTCCTTGCCTTGGTCTGCAAGGCCCTAACTAAATCTGGCTCCTGCCTACCTCCTTGGCAATTGTGCGGCAGCCTTGCTGTCCTTTTACCTGAAATATTCCAGGCCCAATTTAACCTAAAAATCTTTGCATTTGTTCCGGTTGCTCCTTTCTCATTCAGGTCTCAGCTCAAATATCTCAGAGAAACTTTCCCTAACAAAAGTAGCACTCAGTCTCCTTCATTCATTACGTTTTGTGTGTTTGTGTTTGTGTATATATACACAAGGTATGTATACAAGATATATGTCTTAAATATAGCATATATATGTTACACATGCTGCATATAATATATAGTATATATTATATATATTTAACCTTGTTTCTAATAACCACTAGAATGTAAGTTCCATAAAAGCAGAATTCTCTCCGTTTTGTTCATTAGTGTACTCCTAATGCTTAGAAAAGGGCCTGGCCTAGAGATAGAAAGGAATGTAGGAAGGAAATAATTTTATATGAAATTTAGAATGGGAGAACAAATTTTAAATTGCCCATGTTTCTCATCAGTACCTCCCAGGTTTCACTAATGAACAAGATTATCAAGAGATTTGAAGATCCTGGTCCGATCCATTATATTTTTCTGTCATGTCTGAACAACAGACTTTTGAAAGAAGTGGTTTCGCCGGACATAGTGGTTCACTCTTGTAATCCCACCACGTTGGGAGGCCAAGGTGAGCGGATTACGTGAGGTCAGGAGTTCAAGACCAGCCTGGCCAACATCGCAAAACCCATCTCTGCTAAAAAAACAAAACTTAGCCGGGCATGATGGTGGGTGCCTGTAATCCCAGCTGCTTGGGAGGCTGAGGCAGGAGAATTGCTTGAACCCAGTAGATGGAGGTTGCAGTGAGCCAAGATCGTGCCTTTGCACTTTAGCCTGGGCCACAGAGCAATACTCCGTCTCAAAAAAAAAAAAAAAAAAAGAAAAAAAAGAATAGCTTTATGGTGTTTGGGATACATGAAGTAAAGATGCTCTAGGCTTTTACTTACAAGCAAATTTCTTTTTTTCCCCCACAGCGTCCTCCACGAGCCCTTCCACCTGTGCCAAGGTAAACATAATTTACAGTACTTTCATTATTCAGCTTTAAAAATGGAAAATGAAGACAGTAGAAAAATTAACTAGTATCATTGCAAAATTACAATGATTCTGGAAACTCTTCTGAAAAATTTAGGGATTTTCTGAAATTTTAAAGGTGAAAAATCCTTGAATTATAAGAATAACAGTTATAATTGAATGTTAAATTTAAAAGCCTGAATATCATCATGGTAGGATAATGGATCCATTCCCTTTCTAACTGTTTTAGTGTCTTTTTTTTTTTAAATCAGAATTCTGATCTTTCGTTTGTGAGAATAGTTTCCTCAGAGTTTAAGCTGATTTTAATCAGTGACAAGTAAGAGTTCTTAATCTGCTTAATCCACTTTATTAATAGACAGTAGAGAATATGTATATGTGGGTTCAGAAAATATTGACATTATTTTATTAGTAGTGTTATTAAACAGCTTATTAATTATAAACAGTAAACTAGTCTGTAAACTAGCTATTACATGAAAGCTAATTTTATTTTAAATTTGTAATGATTTAAGTCAGTTTTCACTGTGAATATTAACAGGTTTCTAATTAATTGTTCCTTTTTTGTCTTTGTCCTGCTGATTAAATTTGTTTGGTGTTACATGACATGTTAGTCAAGGTGAGTTAGTTTAATGTGAATATAAAATTTTCTAAATATAGTATTTGGTGTTCAAAAATTAGTTTGATTCCTTGGTTTGTTTATCTTAAAACCGAATCTGAATGGTGTAATTTGTAATTCTACAATATGTTTTTGTCAAATAATCTCCCATGACTACCATTTAAAAATTGTCATTAATACATAGCACTAGATGACCTTGCCATTATAAAAGCACTTCATCCCTGAATGGGGTCACCGAGCACACAACTGTTGGCTAGTTTGTAGCTCTGTAACGAGGACTGCACCTTCCTTTGTCTCATTTAGTCAGAGTAGACAAGGTTATACCATACTAAAAACCCCCAAATCTCAGTGACTTAGTATCACACAGGGTTATTTCTAATTAATACCAACTCCGCTATGGCAAAAACTGGGGACAATTGCCTTTCACTACGTTTTTACTATTGGTATAGCAATCTAGGCTACTTCTTTTTTCTTTTTTTTTTTTTTTTTTTTGAGACAGTATCTTGCTCTGTTGCCCAGGCTGGAGTGCAGTGGTGCAATCTTGGCTCACTGCAATCTCTGCCTCCTGGGTTCAAGTGATTCTTCTGCCTCAGCCTCCTGAGTAGTTGGGATTACAGGCGTGTGCCACCATGCCTGGCTACTTTTTGTATTTTTAGTAGAGACAGTGTTTTGCCATGTTGGCCAGGCTGATGTTGAACTCCTGAGCTCAAGTGATCTGCCCATCTTGGCTTCCCAAAGTGCTGGGATTACAGGCGTGAGCCACTGCGCCTGGCTTGCAATCTAGGCTACTTCTATGCTGTGGTCCCACCATCTTAACATGAGGCTTCCTCAGTCACCACAACAAGGGAAGAGAAGCTGACAGATTACTCACTGGCTCTTTCAACGTTTGGCTCTGAAATGACACAGATCACCTGCTCACAGCCTATAGGCCAGAACCAGTCATAGACCACACCTATGTGCAAGGGGACTGGGAAATGTAGGGGATCAGATGAATATTTGTTGAACCCACTTTCTGTGTCATGGTTTCTAACATTACTGACTCGCAGTGTGCTACTGGTACCACAGTGTGGGTGCTCTCTGGTCTTCTCAATTTCTTGCCTTCTTCCCCTAATCTATAAAAGTTTGCTGGGCCCAGGGAAGAGAGGGAAAATTCTTCCCTGCTAAAAGTTCTCTTCTGATTGTTCTCTGCACTGAATTTTAGGCAGCCTTTTCTGTTGACGTTTTCCCCTGCTTTATAGATGATATTCCACTTAGTCGTCCTAAGAAAAAGAAGCCCAGAACAAAAAACACACCAGGTAAGATGTTATTCTTTGTTGTGTGGGATCACAAGTTTTCCCAGGACCTCAGGCATGGTAAACATCACAGATCAGGGAGAAGTAAGGCCCCAGCAGCCCAGAATCACCACTTCGTTGAGGATAGAATTAAGGCCAGTTAGAAGCAGTGGAATTCCTGGTGGTGGTGAGGTGCAGGGCAGTGGGTAGCCTGAGGAGTATCTGGATGCATTCATGGAATAGAAGGTGGTGCCATCTAAGCTCCTACTTCCATGATATTCCTGAACTCTTTAAGATCTTTTATCCCTAGACAACATACATGGTTTTAAGCTATGATTGATTCCAGACCCTTGAACAAGATACTGAATTTAGAAACACAGAGTTCTTAAATCTCACTTCAGTCAGATTATCTCTACATTAGAGCATGAGTCTGAAAGCATGGCCACATCATCATTTAAATAGTAAAGCTTCAGTCATGAGCAGAACTCGTTTTTGTCCTAGTCATCCACTAATAATCCTGGAAGTTGCATCTGTAACTCTAAACCCAGAACATCTAGAATTCATCATCGCCTTTAGGAATAAATAATTTTTTACATCTCATAATTTTCTGCTAATGGAACCTGCCATTTTCCCAGCACTCAGGCTTGAAACCTCAAGGTTATCTTTACCTGATCCTTTAACTTCACTCTTTACTTGTGACTTCTCACACTCCTAAAAGGTTTCTGTGGTTGCTCTTCCTTTTTTAAAACAAACAACAACAAGAAAAACATAAAAGGAATCATACATACTGTCTTTGTTTCTTAATACATAGAGTTCTATGTATTCTTAAACAGTGACTTCATTGTATTATATGATAAGAATGTACCATAATCACTGGTCTGTTATTTATTTAGGTTATTTCCAATTTTTCTCTCCAACAGTGTTGCAGTTCTGCATAAAATAGTGGCTGGTAGGGAAGAAGTACTTCTGTAGGATGGATTGCTAGCAGTGGAATTGCTAGGTGCAGGATGCGTGCGTTGTTGGTATGATTGACTGCTAAATTACCTTAAGGAAGCTTTAGTTGTTATCTTGCTACCTGTAGAGTCCGAGAGTGTCTCATTCTCTAAATCCTTAACATTGGACAATATCAATCATTAAAATTTTTTTGTTAATGGGCAAAAAGTAGCTTATTTTAGTTTGCATTTCTCTAAATACTAGTGAAGTTAAACATCTTTTCATTTGTTTATTGATACATTTCTATTTCTTTTTTTTCTTTTTTTTGAGATGGAGTCTTGCTCAGTTGCCCAGGCTGGAGTGCAATGCTGTGAATCTTGGCTACCTGCAACCTCCACCTCCTGGGTTCAAGTGATTCTCCTGCCTCAGCCTCCCTGAGTTGCTGGGACTACAGGCGCATGCCACTACACCCGGCTAATTTTTGTATTTTCGGTAGAGATGGAGTTTTGCCATGTTGGTCAGGCTGGTCTTGAACTCCTGACCTCAGGTAATCCGCCCGCTTTGGCCTCCCAAAGTGCTGGGATTCCAGGCATGAGCCACTGCGCCCGGTGCCTTTCTGCTTCTTCTTTTGTGAAGCAGACAAGCAAGGAAGGGAATGCAGTCAGGTAAAATCCAAATCTGCCAAAATGTGTTGAAATTCTTTTAAAAGATTTCATGAGGAAAGAGGTTGAAGTGAATGACCAAATGAAGAGACTGATAAATTACCTGCTAACTCCAATTATCCATGATGACTTTATCATTCTTTAACTTATTAATGAAGGACTTTACTATATAGAGGCTGATGAAAATTCTTAAGGCAAGAGGCAAGTAAGAGAATTCTCTGTCAGTTTTTATTGTGTTTTCCACCTTTTTCAAAGTTCTAGATGTTCTGAAGCAATTTCTCCTCCTCCTGTCTTTTGCTCTTCTTTTTAACCCCCTCTTTTTTTCTTCCTCAGCCTTTCGTATTCCTTCATTTATTTCTTTTCCTAACTTAAATCCCAAAGGTGAAGAGGAAGGAAAGATTTCGGGGACAATTAGTTCTGAAAGAGATGGGGTTATTCTATAGGAAACATTCTAGTTACCTTTTCCTCCATCTTTTTAAAATTCAGTGATCTTTGCTCAAGTAATCTCATTTTTTTCTACTCTGTTTTTCTATAGCAAGTGCTTCTTTGGAAGGTCTTGCTCAGACTGCTGGTCGAAGGCCCTCTGAGGGCAGTGAGCCATCAACTAAAGAACTCAAAGAGCACCCAGAGGCTCCTGTTCAAAGAAGACAGAAAAAGACAAGGCTACCTCTTGGTACGTGAAGAAACCAAGGTTAGGTTGTGATAGCAGTTGTGATTTTGGTGACACGATAAAAACCTCTCTGCTCATTTTTTCCCCCCTATCAATATCCGACAGGTGGTTTCTTGCTTTTATGTTTAAAATATTTACCACTAGAATAACTCCAATGGCTTCAGCCAAGAATACTTTATAGGTCTCTTTTGATCATATATGTATAGATTGTGAGAGGAGGGCGACAAATGCAGGACTAAACAGAAAGTTCAGATCTCAGTGCATAGAAAAACCTAGTAAATGATGAAATGGACATTTCAGATTAGTGGGGAAATGGTAGATTCTGTACTAACAATAACATAATGAAACAACAACTAATATTTGTTCAGTCTTTCTCTGTCCCAGGCAGTTCACAAGGTAAATAAAATACTATACCACTTTTTGGCCTATCAAATTGGCAATGCTTTTTTCTAGTTATAAAATCCAATATTGATGGGAAATGGGTGCACTCATGCTTTTTGCTCATAGGGGCATAGATACAGCCTGTCGGATTTCTGGGAATAGTAGTAAATTCAATAGCTGCAGTAATTAAAGAATGTTAACTGCAACATTATTTATAAGAGTAGAAATTGGTAATGACCCAAATATTTAACGGTGTGATACTGGCTAAATAAATCATACTTTATCCATTTTGTACTCATTAAAAGGATTGTTAGGGTGACACGGATAATCATCAGTTGTGTATTATTAAATCAAAAAACAAAGGTTATAAAATAGTATGTATTGGAGAATCCCATTTTTGTAAAATATACTATGTTAATTTCTTAGGGTTGCCATAAAAAATTACCACAAACTGAGTGACTTAAAACAACAGTTTATTTTTTCATAGTTCTTAGGTGAGAAGTCCAAAATCAAGTTGTCTACAGGACTATGCTCCCTCTGAAGTCTCTAGAAAAGAGTCCTTCCTTGTTTCTTCTAGCCTCTTTTTTTTGTTTGTTTTTTGAGATGGAGTTTCACTCTTACAGCCCAAACCGGAGTGCAGTGGTGCAATCTCAGCTCACTGCAACTTCTGCCTCCTGGGTTCAAGCGATTCTCTTGCCTCAGCCTCCCGAGTAGCTGGGATTACAGGCACCTGCCATGATGCTCAGCTAATTTCATATTTTTTAGTAGAGACAGGGTTTCATCATTTTGGCCAGGCTGGTTTTGAACTCCTGACCTCAGGTGATCCGCCTACTTCGACCTCCCAAAGTGCTGGGATTACAGGCATGAGTCACTGTGCCCGGCCGTTTCTTCTAGCTTCTTATGGTTGTTGATAGTCCTTGGCATTCTTTGACTTGTGGCGGCATAATGCCAATCTCTGCCTCCATCTTCACATTTTTCCTTGTGTATCTGTGTCCACATTTCCCTCTTCTTATAAGGATATCAGTCATTGGATTTAGGGCCCATTCTAATCTAGCATGACCTCATCTTAACTTGATTACATCTGCAAAGACTCTATTTCCAAATAAGGTTACACTCACAGGTATTATGAGTTAGGACTTGAACGTATCTTTTTTTGGAGCACAGTGCAACCCAGAACGTAAATATGTACATACATCTATATATTAAAAAGAATGGAAGAATATAGCAGTGTTGCAGTGGTAGAAGTTTTAGAAGGAGGAAGTATGATTTTTAAAATTTTCTTCCTTCATTTATATTTTACTAATTTTTAATATTTTGAGTGTTATGACTTTTATAATAATTAGAAAAAGGACAAAGGGTTGTTTTGGAGTAAAACTCAGGGAAGGAACAAAGATGGGGAGATTAGTGCTCTCCTATTAACATCAGCCCTTATTCATAATTTATTATAAATTAATTTTCCTAATTACTTGTCCTTCTAGAAAACGGCGTGTCTTGATTGGATGGAAGAATTATAGGAGTAGAAGGGCAGGAACTAGAAAAGTCAGGAGAATGGAACATAATTTTGGAAGGCAAGTTGAAGTGGGATACCACAGTGCCTGGGGGCACTGAGGATCTATGAGGAGAAGGAAGGGGCGGATGATGGCAGAAGAAGGAAAAGAGACAGAAATGGTGCTCAGACTAGTTGTAACAACTCTACAATTTATTTCATTAGTGACAGTAAATGTAGTTTAATTAAAACTCCCTTTTAGTAAGTTAGTTAGGATACAAGTTTAAAAATCAAGATGGATACCAATACCTAGTTTTATAATTTGTGAAAAGTATGTTTACAGAAATGACCTTTTTTAGAAAATTCAGGACCCAACTAAGTTTTGGATCAAAAAGGACCTGTCATTGCCATTCCAAAGTACACCAAGCCTGGCAGGTCAACTTTCTAAATTTCTGGATTTAAAAATTGTGTTTTTGTTTATTTTGTTCAGGATGACCAATGGTAGGCTCTACTGCTTGCATTATATTTCCAGTCCAGGCTGTAAGTATTTTATTACAATAGAATTGTAAGGTCTTGAAGGTATTCCAGGGAACTAGTATTTCCAGATAGGAAGAGTAGCTAGTGGATTAGAAGAAGGCTTCACTGACTCATTTAAACTTCATACCTACCCTGTATACAGAAAAGAGTTAATATAGCAGACCTGAGACTGCTATCCTTGGAAAGGCCTGCTGATAAGATTGGCCCTTAGCTGGCATCTGGGAACTTGGATAATAAACAGCTCCCTACACTGATAGAAAACTTTCCCTAAATTATAAGGTGGCTCACTGTGCATTTGTGCATACAAAGTGATTTTTGCTGAACATCTGCTTCCCTTCTGGGCATCCAGAATTTTGGTATGTGCTAAGCTTATGTGACTAGCCCCTAACCTTGGATACTGTCTCTGATGAACTTCCCTTGTAGAACATGTGTCACATGTGTTGTCACAACTCATTACTGGAGAGATTAGTGCATCCTATTTGACTCCACTGATAGAGGACTCTTGGAAGCTTGTACTTGGTTTCCTCTGGACTTGGTCCATGTGCTTTTTCCTTTTGCTGATTTTGCTTTATATTCATTTGCTGTAGGATACCATAATTGTGAGTGTGATGATTTCCAAGTCCTGTGAGCACTTCTAGAAAGTCAGCGAACCTGGAGATAATCTTGGGAATCTTCAACACAGCCTGGGTGTTGGGTTACTTAATTTTTTTTCATATTGTTTGGCATTACAATTTCAATTTTTACATTAGGAGTTTAGAAGTATAACATTTTTTAGACATTAAAAATTTGTAAGATAGTGAAAATATTTTTGCCCAATTAAAATTCTTGAAGTTCTTTTCTCTTATACAAGTCTTGTACATTACTTTTCTTTTTCTGTTTTAGTTATTTGAAAAGTTAAATTTATTTTGTTTTCAGAATTGGAGACTTCCTCCACTCAAAATAAGGCATCTAGTTCATCTTTATTACGAAATGAAAATGGTATTGATGCAGAGCCAGCTGAGGAGGCAGTTATTCAAAAACCTCGGAGGAAGACAAAGTAAGAATTTATTTTTCTAACTATTCTCCAGGATTACCCTGATACTTTGTCTGGAGTTCCCAGACAGTAGCTTCTCATTAAGTCTTATTACATACTTGTATTTGTGTACCTCTAGGGTAAGTATTATTACAAAAAATCAGTTAAACCAATCTAATGATAAATTTGAGAAGAGTAAACCACTGAGAAAATTTAAAAAATTAAGATTGTACTTAAATAAAAAAACTTCAGAGCCATCTCTTAAAAAGAGGAACACAAATAGAATATATAAGTAGCAAAATTAAACATTAAGGATATTTAAAAATTAAAGATAATGAAATAGGCTATTATGATTTATTTTCTTATGTTAACAGAATTCAAACTATGATTATTTCAGCAATAAGTAAAACTGTGTTTTAGCATTAAGATAAAATGAGTAAAGTATACTTTAAAGAAATAACACTGGAAGGCATATATATAGCACTATTGTTTGTATTTGAAAATGAACCTACAAATAGTGATCAATGTCTGTGTTAGTCCGTTCTCACAATACTAATAAAGACATACCTGAGACTGGGTAATTTATAAAGGAAAGAGGTTTAATTGGCTCACAGTTCAGCATGACTTGGGGGGCCTCAGGAAACTTACAATCATGGTGGAAGGTGGTGAAGCAAACATGCCCTTCTTCACAGGGCAGCAGGAAGGAGCAGAATTAGAGCTGAGTGAAGGGGGAAGCCCCTTATAAAACGATCAGATCTCCTGAGAACTCACTATCACCAGAACAGTCCCTTGACAGGTGGGGATTATTACAATTCAACATGAAATTTTGGGTGGGGACATAGCTAAATCATATCAGTGTCTACAGAGAATCATACAATTTTAAATTTGGAAAGAAGCTTACAGATTAGTTCAGTCACTTCAATTTTCAAATGAGAAAACTGAAGCCCTCAGAAATGTAAGTGACTTGCTGCACATAATAGTTAATAACAGATTTATTTGAGTAAAAATCAAATTTCTTAACTCCAAGTCCAGGGCTTTTTCCATTATATTTATAGCTAGTTCCGTATGTAAGTCTGTGAGTATTCAATAATCATCCATTTTTCATATATACTTCTTTATTACAGGAAAACCCAACCAGCAGAATTACAGTATGCCAATGAGCTAGGAGTAGAAGATGAAGACATTATCACTGATGAGCAAACTACTCTGGAACAGCAGTCTGTATTCACTGCACCCACTGGCATTAGCCAGCCTGTAGGCAAAGTATTTGTGGAAAAAAGCCGTAAGTAGATGCCTTGTTTTAGAATATGAACTCTTAAAAATTGTACAAGGATATCCTTTATACTTCTGGAAATCTGAATTAAGGAATTAAGCAAAACTATGTACAACAATTTATACACAAAACTAGTCATCATGCTATGATTCATGAGAGTGAAAAACTGGAAACAACCTAAATGTGAAATAGGAGAGGAATGATTTCAGTAAGTTGTGGTGTATCTATATAATAATATTCTTCACCATTAAATATCATGTTTAGGGAGAATTTTTCATTTTATGGAAAGATTCTGATAAAAGAGCATGTACACATGTGTACACACACACACAGTTTGATCTATATACATAGGACAAAAGACTTGAAGGAAATAGGCTCAAATATTAATGCTGGTTGTTTCTGGATTTATGGGGTTATGGGTAATGTAAAGATCTTCCCCACCCCTGCCTGATTCTTTATTCTTTCTTGTACTTTACCAGCTTCCTGCAATTGGTGGTAGTTGTGGTGGGACAGATAATGATATAAATTCTACATCTGAAAATTAGAGAGAAAATACATGATGATACTATCATATTAAATAAGAAATACAACATTATAGCTGTATATTCTTTTGGAAAATAGTGCTGACATTGTATAATGTATACTGGCTATGAGACTAGGTTTGCAGTGTATTTTAGCTCAGGCTGTTATAACAAAATACCACGGACTGAGTGACTTAAACCACAGACATTTATTTCTCACCGTTCCTAAAACTAGGACGTCCAAGACAAGGTTCCAGCAGATCCGGTTACTGGAGAAGGCCCCTTCCTGGCTTGCCAGTGGCTGCCACTGTGTTGTCATGTGGCAGAGAGAGCTCTGGTGTGTCTTCCTCTTCTTAAAAAGACACTCATCTCATCATGGGAGCTTCATCCTCATGACTTCATCAAAATCTAATTACCTCCCAGTGACCTCACACTCACTGGGGGGTTAGGGCTTCAACATATGCATTTTTGGGGGACACATTCAGTCTATAACACAGTGTTTAAGAAAAACCTACTCAAAGCATGATCATGACTGTATACTACCATGGATATGTTAAGGATATGCTGCCTAAAGAACTCATCTAAAACATAAAGGTTAGTCCTTAAAATTTACAATTTAGATTTTGTATGCATTGCTTTAGAACTCTACTTCATAAGATCCCATCTAAGGGATCTTGCAGTTCTTGGCCAATAAGAAACCTGTGGTCTCTGGCTGACTTACCCAGTGTCTCACAGTTGGTTAGGGTGGAACTGGGACTTGAACTGTGGTTTTATGACTTCTAGTCATGTGGTTTTATTCATCTACCATGTGGCCATTTAATTTACTCCAGTTCTTTTTCAAGCAGTATCACTTAATCCTCATTTTTATTCTTATTTCACTTAGCATAGAAATTTCCCTGCTAGAGTAACTGGCCATAACTGGCCATAAAAGGCACCAGTGGTTCTGCTGTCTGCCCGGAAGTTGTCTTTTCTTAGGGAAAATTGTCACACCCCCGTCTTTCATCCTCCAAAACACCTGCGAACTGGGTTTGGTGAGGATAATTGAAATGGAACCTTTCCTGCTTCCTGAGGTCTATTTGTGGATTACTAGATATACAGGAAGGAGCCTCTGAATCAACAGTAAAAAGGCTAAAGCCCTGCTCATACAATATTGCAGTGCTGACTCTTGAACTGATGTTCTTCACAGGAATGTTCTAAAGAGAAATTTATGAAGCAGCCCATTTCTTTCCTGTCATCCCAGAAAGCCATGCTACACATCCTGACATCTTTTTCTAAGAAATTTAAAGTAGTTTTCAAATATTGACTTACCTTGGTAGTATAGGCATATAAACTTTAATACTTCTAAAGTCTCTAAATTAGAATTTTGTAGACTAGGTCATGTTAAAGGTTTCTAGACTTTATTCTGGTTGAAAGTTCATTATTTTTTATTAAATATAATTGATTTCTGAAATTGTTACTTCACTTTGGATTGAGAAGAAAATACACTGACATTGCTTATTTTTCTTCAAGATGAAAAATTATGTTTTAGGAACCCAAAGTAAAGATCTTTCTGAAATAGGTGCTGAGTCAAGGAGAATTTTCAGATAGAACAGCAATATTTCAGTCTTAGTTTGCAGCTTCCTGAGTGTGGAATTAAAAAAAAAAAAAAAAAAAAAAAAAGAAAGGGCTACCAGGGTTCTCTCTCCCTAGTTGTTAGTAATTACATTATGTGTTCTTAGGGAGATTCCAGGCTGCTGACCGTTCAGAGTTGATAAAGACCACAGAAAACATAGATGTGTCAATGGACATGAAGCCTTCCTGGACCACCAGAGATGTGGCACTTACGGTGCACCGGGCTTTCAGGTGGCTGCTTTTGTTGGACTTTTCTTAAATGTTAACTGAGTTCCGTAATTAAAGAAAAAAATAGCCTATTGGTTGTTCAATATGGTTAACGAAATGACCACTTAAAATGGTAGGTAGGTGTTTTTTTTTTTTTTTTTTTTTGAGATGGAGTCTCGCTCTGTAGCCCAGGCTGGAGTGCGGTGGCCGGATCTCAGCTCACTGCAAGCTCCGCCTCCCGGGTTTACTCCATTCTCGTCTCAGTCTCCCGAGTAGCTGGGACTAGAGACGCCCGCCACCTCGCCCGGCTAGTTTTTTGTATTTTTTAGTAGAGACGGGGTTTCACCATGTTAACCAGGATGGTCTCGATCTCCTGACCTCGTGATCCGCCCGTCTCGGCCTCCCAAAGTGCTGGGATTACAGGCTTGAGCCACCGCACCCGGCCGGTAGGTGTATTTTTTAAACATCCTATTGGAATTGAATGATCTACCTATCAGTGTAACTAAAAAGAAAGAGCTTGCTTTTACTTGTCATGAAATGTTGAATTTTATTCTTGTATATGAAGAGATTTTAAACATGTTTTAGCTTTTTACTTTAGTAATTCATGTATAATAATCAAACCCTTTACCATTCAGGATGATTGGTCTCTTTTCTCATGGATTCTTGGCTGGCTGTGCTGTGTGGAATATTGTTGTGATATATGTTCTAGCAGGAGATCAGCTATCCAACCTCTCAAACCTTCTGCAACAATACAAGACTCTAGCGTATCCATTCCAGAGTCTTCTGTACTTGCTTTTGGCTCTGAGTACAATTTCAGCTTTTGACAGGTAATGCCTGTGACTCCAGATCTGTCTAACTTCTTCAGAAGGAAATGCTGAGCAAAATGTGTCACTGACCATGACAGTTTTCAAAATAGAATTATAGAGTATCAATATTACTTCAAAAAGTTTTAAGGCCAGTCTACTTCTGTTCTTTTTTGAGGGGATGAGACTGTTGTAAACAAAATATTTACAAAAGACTTCACCCATTCCAGCATCAGTTCATAAGTCCAAAATTTCATCCAAATGTAGTCAACTCAGAAGTTCCTAAATATCATCTAAATCAGGTATAGGTAAGACTCAGAGCATTTGTATTTGTCTCCCAGCACTGCTGTAACAAAGTACCACACACTGGCTGGCTGAAAACGGCACATTTATTCTCTCGCGGGTCTGGAGGCGAGCAGTCTGCAATCAGGATGTGGCCAGGGTTGAATCCTTTTTCGAGGGCTCTGAGGGAGAGTCTGTTTCATGCCCTTCCCCTCACTTCCAGTGGTTGCTGACAATCCTTGGCATTCCTTGGCTGTAGATGCATCATTCCAATATTTGCCTCTATCGTCACACAGCGCTTTACCCCTGTGTATCTCTGTATCTGTATCTCTTCTAATAAGGACACCAGTCATACTGGATTAGGGTTCATCCTAATGACCTTATCTTAACTTTATTACATCTGCAAAGACCCTGCTTCCAAATAAGGTCACATTCATAAGTACTCCAGGTTAGTTCAACATATCTTTTTGGGAACACAATTTAACCCGTTTAAAAAAAAAAAACCCACCTAATTAGAGCCTAATGATATGGGCAATAGAAAGAGGTAGAAACTAATGAAATTTTGTTTATCAAGTTTAAGTTTCTTTAGAATGTCTTAACCCCAAAGGAATGTTGTCCAAAGTAGTCTAGTTAGATGTTTGATGTGGCCTTTGTAAATAAGATAATTTTGTCATGTGTGTTATGTATACACTGTAGCTACTTAAAACCTAGTAATAGTATATGTGGTAGCATTAGAATAGAGAAGGAAAAAACTGTTGTCAAGAAAGTAAAGTTTTGTTAAAAAGTTTACAACTGCACTGTGACAAGAAGCTTTTATATTTTCTAGGATTGACTTTGCTAAAATGTCAGTAGCAATCCGAAATTTTTTGGCCCTGGATCCTACAACTTTAGCATCTTTCTGTGAGTAAACAGTTTAACTTGGTAACTGTGTAATACTTGAGTTATACCATAATTTTGAACCAGGAAAAATGTTAATTTTTTTTTTAAAGTTGTATTACTGCTCCTTATAAACATTACCTATAGATGGTCAGTGAATTTGTAATTAGAAACATAATAGGCATAATGTTGATAGAATTATTTTTCAATAGAGGTTCATCTGAATAACTTTGAAAAGCTTAATTTATTGTACTATATTACTTACTTTTTAACTTTTGTATTTTCTACTTGACATTAAACAGATTCAGATGGTACGGCCTTTTAATAACAAACACTATTTTATATCTTTCTGATTATTTGGAATGCATTTTGTTCTAAGTTTTGAGAATATTAATAAAACTAATTTTAGGACCTTGAGCAAGTCATTTAACTTTTAAAAAGATCTAGGTTCTTGTCAGTTCTAATGATGAAACAGTGAACGTCTCAAAAGATCCTTCTGCACCTGTTGTTCTCAAAAATTTATATAAGGATATCTGGCCTATTGAAATATGTTTATTTGGTAAAATAAATTTCTTTTATATCATCAGTCACCAAAGTACAGATTATTTTCGATATTAATCTATAAATTCAAAATAAACCAGGTTGTTAAAAATTATTAGTAATTTCATTTATCTTTTTTTCAGTGTACTTTACTGCTCTTATACTATCTCTGAGTCAGCAAATGACAAGTGACAGAATCCACCTTTACACACCTTCTTCTGTTAATGGTAGCCTCTGGTAAGAATTCACAATGACATTAGCAATTGTTAATGGCAATAACAGCAATTTTTCTTATCCTTCCATTCTTTTTCATCTACAAATAATGAAGGCTCTGTTTTTGTTTCCAAATCTATGGCAAGAAAATACTTATTCCTTTGGTTAATGGGTAACTATTGTTATATTCACCTGCATTTTTAAAGAAATATCTTCCTTTTAAAATCTGTTTTAGATCTTCAAGTTATAGTTTTTTCTTGTTTGTTGCTGTTGTTGTTGTTGTTGTTTTTTAAGATGGAGTCTCGCTTTGTCGCCCAGGCTGGAGTGCAATGGCACTATCTCGGCTCACTGCAACCACCGCCTCCTGGGTTCAAGCGATTCTGCAGCCTTAGCCTCCTGAGTAGCTGGGATTACTTAGGCACCCGCCTGGCTAATTTTTGTATTTTTATAGAAATGGGGTTTCACCATGTTGGCCAGGCTGGTCTTGAACTTCTCATCTCAGGTGATCCACCTGCCTTGGCCTCCCAGAGTATTGGGATTATAGGTGTGAGCCACTGCGCCCAGCCAAGTTATAGTTTTACAATAAGTCATCATATGATGGACGGAAGGAGCCCTGCATTCTTACCCACTATCAGAGAGTTTCATACCCCAGAACAGTGATAGGAGTGAGTAGCTGGGATAGATTCAGAAAACCAAGCAATGCTAGAAAGAGCAGAATAGGGAGAGCCAACATCTGCAAATCAGTGGCCAGCCATGAAGTTGACAGGATAGCTGAGATTCTAGTTCATTAAACTCAGAGAAGCAATCTTTTTTTTTTTCCCCCAAATGCTGAATGTGGCATCCAAAAGTAGTCTTTTTTGAGAGAGTGGCTAGGGACATTAGGTAAAGAAAAAGCAAATATACTTTATTGATGAGTAATGTCATGGTAGTTGGAAGGAAAACTTTTAGAAAATTTTCTTGGGAATACTAACTTTGCATTTATGTGAATGTATAGAGCAGATCTGTTTAGAGTTTAACCTTTGAACCCTTGTTCTCATTATATATGTGGTATATTTTACAGGGAAATTATATTTTCTTTCACGCTTTACTTGTTATTTCTCTAGGAGATGACTGCTGTTTTTTCTTGAAGTTCCTAAAATAGATATATTTGTATATATGAACCAAACTGAAGGTACTTCTAATGAGTATTTCTACCTTTTTAGGGAAGCAGGAATTGAGGAACAGATTCTCCAGCCATGGATTGTGGTGAATCTCGTGGTGGCTCTGCTGGTTGGATTATCTTGGCTATTTTTGTCTTATAGGCCAGGCATGGATCTTAGTGAAGGTATTAAAGAAAAAAATAGTATAAGAATATCCTGAAATCTTCTATAATGGTTTTATAAACCTCCTTTTAATATGTATAGCTTATAATATTCCAGTCACAAAGACACATTTAAATTAAAATAATACAAGCAGAGAGAAAATAAAGTGGTGTAACAGAATGCCAAGAGAAGCAGGGAGGAGTGCCTAGGAGGGCTGGAGTCTGGAACTACTTAGTGAGGGGCGTCTGTGGCCCTTGTGCATATTCAGAAGGTATTTCTTCTCTTGGAACCCTTCAAGTAATTTAGAAAAAGTCTTTGCTCTTTACTTCTCTTAGTTTCCTGCTGATGAAAGTATCTCTTAATTTTGAAATAAATCATGCTTCGTCTACATAGCCTTTCTGTCAGACACATACTCAAGTTAATTATTCTTACCTCCTCTATTTGGTACAAATTCGTAACTCTTCATTGTCTAACACAGTGTTTAGTACTCTTACTTTTAACATGCTCAGTGTGCAGTGATTCACTCATCTCTAGTTCCCAGACCCCTTCTGGAACACCTGAAGAAGAATCATCATATTAGCGAACTGCTAAACTTTTATGCTACTTGAGGAACTTTTTAGTATTTGTATTGTAAATTGTGTTTGCTTGGGCAGTGTTCAACAGTTTGACCCTTGAACATCTTTTATGGATATTTTCTTGACCTTGGTTATTATTTTATTTTTGATTTGATCAACTATTTACAACCCATCTGCCTCAGAAGCCTTAGCATGGAGAATTTCGCCAACATCTATGCTAAGTAATAGTTTAAATGTAGAAAATGTCAGCTAATAACATTCTACATTGTGGCTGGCATCAAAACTGCATCTGGATTTTGCAGTATTCAGTCTAAATCATAAAGTGTGTGTTACTTAGTATTTCCAGAATCCTGTTCTTTTAAGGCCATGTTAGTCATACAACATGTAGATTTTAAAAGTAAGTATAAAATGAGTGATAATACCTGGCTTATTGGGTTGTTTTGATGATGAAATGGGATGACCCATTTAAACTATCCTGGCACATATCTCTTGTTAGTTCTAGGTCCTTCCTCTGTATCTGTCCCCTATATTTTAGATGATCCCATCACTGTAGAATTAGACCTTTTAGCTGTTTAATGATCTTTGATTATCTAAGTGACTTAAATTTCCAGGTAGGATTTTGTGTATTGTCCCTATTATGTTTTACTTTTAAGGGGTTCATAATTTAAAATTTAAATATTTTAAAATGTAAAACTTGTACATTTGTTATCAGCTTACCTTTGAAATCAGATTTCACTGTCAAGAAATCTATTGAGGGCTTTCTATGTCAATTTTTAAAAGACTATAAATAAGCTATACAACTCTGTTGGAGGCACTGGGAAACAATTTTATGATCTGTTCATTTTCTTCTCCAGAGTTAATGTTCTCCTCAGAGGTGGAAGAATATCCTGATAAAGATAAAGAAATCAAAGCCTCTTCATAATACCAGCTAACCTTTGGAAGAATAGTGACTCAGTATTTGTCCCACTTTTGATTTTAAATGTATTTTTATAAGATGTATACATGTGTATTTGTAATAGATTTTTTTGATTATATAATACTGAAACATCTCTCAATATTATGAAAAATGTTAAAATTGTATTTGTTATTTATGTCCAAATATTAATTTGTATAGCATTATCATCTTAATGACAAAGGGAATAATGAACTAGAAACCAGCAAGTGAAAGTGTTTATTTCCTATTTTCTCAAAACAGTTGTATTTGTAACTATTATCTTAAAAAGCACTGGTTGAGAAAAAGCCATAACTTAAATAGTGTTATAAAATATATATCAAGTTTAAACATAAATTTAGTGAATATGGTAGAAGGGGAAAAAAGCCTTCATTTTTGACCTCCCCTTACTGAATAAATTGAAATATGAAATTTATCTTTTCTGAAACTGGCTTAGTGATTGAGTATCATGTAATAATTATAATTTAGCTTTAAAGATGCTTTACATCATGGCCAATAAAAAGGGAATGTATCTTCTGTTTGAAGAATTTTATAATGTAAAATTTTTACCTAGAAGTAACTAAAAAGTTGCTTCTTACTATAATTTGTACTACTGGTTCTCATATCTAGTTGTACATCAGGATCATAGAGGGAGCTTTTAAAAAATCTATGTAGTAAAAGAGGCTGAGCAGGGCAAGACTCGGGAATAAAGGAGAGACCTGTGAGCTTGTGGGCTCCCAGTTGACATCTGCAACATTCCTGTGTCTCTTTTTTTTGAGTGACAAGAAATAGGAGTGGAAATTCACCATCTCTGTACTCCAGCTCTTTGTCAGACAGGTTTCTGGCTTTCCAGGAAATCCCACTCTTGAGATAGGGTCCTGCACTGGAAAAGATCTCTTCAGAACTATATCCAGTGATACCTCAGCTGTTGTGTGTGAGACCCTAGAGCTCAAGATGAGGAGAAGACTAGTTATGGGAAAAAAATGTTTCAAAGGCTGTTAAGCACATCAATAAGACTATTGGGCCTACCTTGATTAGCAAGCAACTGAATGTTACGGAACAGAAGAGGATTGACGAATTGATGATAGAGATGGTTGACCCTGAGAATAGGTCTAAATTTGCTGTGAACTTTATACTAGGAATCTCTTTTGCTGTTTGTAAGGCTGGAGCTGCCGAAAAGGGATTCTCCCTGCTGTCACAGAATTGTCAATTTGCTGGCAATTCTGAAGGCATCCTGCCAGTTCCAGCTTTCACTGTGACCAGCAATGGTTTTCATTCTGGCAATAAGCTGGCAGTATAGGAGTTCATAATCTTCCTCGTCAGCAAACTTCAGGAAAGCCATGCTCATTGGAGCCAAGACTTGGCACACTTGAGCAGTGTCATCAAGGAGAAATGTGAGAAAGCTGCTGCCAATGTGGGGGATTGTGGTAGGCTGTATAATGTCTCCTAAAGATGTCCATGTCCTAATCCCTGGAACTTGTGAATATACTACTTTACATGGCCAAAGGGATTTGCAGATATGATTAAGGTTATGAACCTTAAAACAGGGACATTGTCCTGTATTATCCAGAAAGGTCCAGTGTAATCTTATGAGTCCTTAAAAGCAGACAAGAAAGCCTTTTATGTCTGTGGTCAGAGAGGTCATTGCTGGCTTTGAAGATGGAAGAGGGGGCCATGAGCCAAGGAGAGTGATGACCTCACAGCTGAGTATGGCCCTTGGCCGACAATGAGCAAGGAAATGGATTTCAGTCACATAACTGCAAGGAACTGAATTCTGTGAGTATCCCAAATGAGTAAAACAAATCCTCCCCTAGAGCCAAGAAAGGAATGCAGCTCTGTGGATACCTTGGTTTTGGCCTGGTGCTGCCCATGTCAGACTTTTGACATACAGAGCTATAAGATAGCAAGTGTATGTTGACTAAGCTGCTAAATTGGTGGTGATTGGTTATGGCAGCAATAGAAAGCTAATATAACAATAGAAAGCTATATATAGCAATAGAAAGCTATATATCTTAGAGAATAAAGAAGGCTAGAGCTGCTGTGGAATGCACTTGGGAAAGCTGGCTACATTGATAATATGTAACTGGCATGGGCATAGTTGCCTTGAATCCTTCCAGGTCTGGGACGTACAACTTAGACTTCAGATCTCCTAATGACCCAGGAGGCACATAAACCCGAGCAGCTGGTAGCCCTGTATAAACGCAATGTTTTCCCTGATGAAGGACTTGTACTGAGAACTCAATGTTTTCTCTGATGTTTCTGGTGTCTCTCAAAGATTGTTTGACCGTGATGACTGGGAAGTTTGGAAGAAGTTCACTGCTAATGCATGTCTCCAGGAAGTAGGGAATGATCTCACAGTGACACTTGAGGCACATTGCTAAGGCTGTCGATGATAATTCATGTAACTTTCTCCAGCTTACAGTGGACTAGGTTGACATGCAAGTTGATTCAGTCCAATTGGTAAGGCATCATGGTTTCTCATTACTCACTGACTTAAAATACTTTTATTGCCAATCTGGTGAGGCACTGCCCTGGATAGATAACACAGGGGCACCTCGCTGATCAAAGCCCTTGGCCAGGTACAAAAAGCTCAGTTTCTAAAACTCTGTCATTTCAATAATGTTATAAATTGAATCATACAGTATGTAATTTTATGGGATTGACTTTTTTTCTGTTCATCTCTTTTTTTCTGAGTCATCTCAGCTGTTGTGTGTATCAATAGTTCATTTCTTTTTACTGTTTTGTTTGGTTTAACTCATTGACCTATTGAAGGATATCTGGGCTCATTCCAGTCTGAATAATGCTGCTGTGAACATTCATGTACAAGTTTTTGTGTGAACATTAAGTTTTCATTTCTCTGATATAAATGCCCAGGAGTGAAATTGATGGGTTGTATGTAGTTACATATTTAGTTTTTAAAGAAACTGCCAAGCTGTTTTCCAGAGTTGGTGGTACCAACTAATTTCCCATGACAATTTTGTGAAGAGTCCAAACTAGTTTTGCTTTAGAGTGTCTCACCTACATTTTTGAATTGTCTGACATTTTCCTAATGACATCATGTAATTTGTTCCTCAGTCTCCTAAATTTCCTGTAGACTGGAGGTTAGGTCAAGCAGTTTGATTAGATTTTTTACAAAAATAAGATAACTTCATCTGTGATGCTGTTTACTTTATGTTGCATAACATGAACCCTAGGAACAGAGTGAGCTGCTGGACAGCAAGTTTCATTGGGTGCAGTAATTAACACACCACATAGTATAAATCTGAAATAATGACAAACGTGTTAAGGGCCTTGGGATATTGGGCCATGTACTCTAGGAGCGCAAGGTGAGTTGCAGGTTCCTGCCCCTAAAGAACTCTTATCTTTTGAGATTAGCAACTAATAGTGTGAGCCCACTAACAGGATGTGAAAGTTGTCAAAATCAAGTTGTAGTCATTGTGTTAAAAATCCTAACAAATAGAGCTGGGGAAGGCCATGAAAGGAGGATTTTCATGCACAGATGCCTGATAATGAGGACTATCATAAAAGACTGCACAAAACCACACCTTGCACAAAGGCCATCACAACCTGACACACAAAAAAGACTTCTATGAGGACATTTGCCCAGCAACTGCCTGTCCAATGTCCAAAAGGCAACATCCTTGTTATTGATCCTTGTAGCCAAGGATAATTCTCTCAAAACAATCATTTTTGCTTTAAAAACCATTGTCTTCCTTTACCTCCCTGAATATGCACATAGTTTACTGTGGCACTTGTATTCTCATTGCAATGCCATTCCTGAATAAACATTTTCTTTCAGAGAGTCTGCCTCTCTGTTATTTAGGCTGACAAGGATATGCCAAGAAGTAGCTTGGATACAGCAGTTAACTCTGCCTTTAGGGTATGTGTGTATGGGGATATAGGAGTTAACTAAAAGCTGACCTTTGAGCTGGTCCTTGAATAAAAGAAATAGATTCCAAAAATAAGAGGAATAAATAATGATCCTAAGCTAGGAGAGTACATTTTGTAGACCTTTGGTTTCCATATTAAGAAATTTAGATTTTTGTGTACAATAAAAAAGTTCTGGAATTACCTGGTTTTGTTCTGTTGGTATTTATTTAAATTTTTAATTTAACTTTTATTTTAGGTTCAAGGGTACATGTCCAGGTTTGTTATATAGGTAAATTTTGTGTTGTGGGGGTGTACAGATTATTTCATCACCCAGGTAATAAGCCTAGTACCCAAAAGGTAGTTTTTGATCCTCTCCCTCCTTCCATCCTTCACCGTCAAGTAGGCCCCAGTGTCTGTTGCTCTCGTCTTTGTGTCCATGTGTTCTGGTTGTTTAGCTCTCATTTTTAAGTGAGAACATGTGGTATTTAGCTTTCTGTTTCTGTGTTAGTCTGCTTAGGGTAATGGTCTTCAACTCCATCCGTTGCTGCAAAGGACTAATACGGGGGTAGTGAAAGGGACGGATGACAGCAGGTTGGCAGAGCTATGAGTAAATCATTGCAATTGTCTCGTGTGTGAGATGTCCCAAACTAGGTGCCATAAAGGGAAAGGTACGATTCAGATATTTAGGGTCAGAATTTAAAAATGTGTCTGAATTTTTAAGGTTTTGTGGATATGATATTGCTGCATCAAATGAGTTTGGAATGTACTACAGGTTTAAGAGGGAAGATGAATATTAACGTGTTATGTGTCTGTGGAACAATTGAGTAAAAGTGTCAAAGTAGACTGTTGGATATTTAACATCTGGAGCTCAGGGGACAGTGTAGAGGAAGTAATAACTGATATTGTAAATCTTCCAGAAAGAAATGGTGCAGGGAGAAAAGGACTCGTGAGGGCTAAAGGGCGGACAAGACAGTGAACTAAAGTCGTTGGGCCCCGTGAGGGGCCTTTGCTCTCCACCAGCGTGCTCTGACTTCCTTCTAAAGGAGACTGAAATAGCCTGGCAAGTGTGTGCAGCAGACCCTCCAAGCTCGCTAAGCACGCATGCCTCCAAAGCTGGCCTCCCGCCACTCCCAGCAGGGGCCCGGCCTGAGTGGGTCACTAGGCGGCAGGCACGCGCTGGGAAAATGCTGGAAAGGCTGCGGGAGGGCCACGCCTGCGCGGTAGCGGGCCGTCGGTTGGGCGCAGACAGGCCCCAGAAGATGGAGAGATGGAGCCACCCCAAGATACAAATAGGCCTTTCAGCACACTTGATAACCGCAGCGGGCGGGTCCAAGCCAGGTCCCCCACCCCGCTATTGCAGAGGAATCCCTACAGCAGCCCGGATGTCATGCACATTAAAGGGTCAGAGGCTTCTTCCGTCCCTTACACCCTGGACCAGGGCACGATGGCCCTGCCTAAGGACAAGAACAAGGAGGGCACCGGGCACCGGCTGCTGAACGTGAGTGGGGGCCTGGCCAGCACCTGGAGGACCAGGGCCAGCAGGACACCTGGATGGTAGTGAAAGGATTAAAGGGTTCAGTGTGTGCCAATTGCCTCTCCCTTCAATTGGCACACATTGAACCCTTTAATCCTTTTTTTTTTTTCATTTATAGCAATTCTTTTGTTTTATTTTTTATTTTTATTTTTTATTATACTTTAAGTTCTAGGGTACATGTGCACAACGTGCAGGTTTGTTACATATGTATACATGTGCCATGTTGGTGTTTCTAATAGTCTCTGGTAATCTTTTGTATGTCTGTGACATAAGTTATATTTTCTTTTTCATTTCTGAGTTTGTTTATTTGAGTGTTCTCTCTCTTTTTCTTGGTTACTTAGTAAGGTCAAAAACCAAATTTTTGTTTTGCTGATTCTTTGTACTTTTTTAAGGCTCTATTTCAGTTACTTCTGCTCTGATCTTTGTTATTTCTTTTCTTTCACTAATTTTGGGTTTGGTTTATTCTTACTTTTCTCCTTTCTTGATGTGTATTGTTTGATTGTTTATTTGAAACCTTTCTACTTCTTTGATATAGGTGCTTACTGCTACAATCTCCCCTCTTAGCACTGTTTTTGCTGTATAGCATAGTTTTGGTATGTTGTGTTTCAATTTGTATGTGTTTCAAGAAATTTTTAAATTTTCTGTTTAATTTATTCCTTGACCCAGTGATCATTGAAGAGCATGTTGTTAATTTACATGTGTTTGTACAGTTTTCAAAGTTCCCCTTGTTACTGATTTCTGGTTTTATTCTATGGTGGTCTCAGAAGATACTTGATATGATTTTGATGTTTTAAAATTTGGTAAGACTTGTTTTGTGTCCTAAGATATAGTCTGTCATGGATAATTTTCCATGTGGTGATGAGAAGAGTGTGTATTCCATAGCTGTTGGATGAAATATTCTGTAAATGTCTGTTAGGTCTATTTGGTTTAATGTGTAATTTAAATCCAATGTTTCTCTGTTAGTTTTCTGTCTAGATGATCTGTCTAATGCTGAGAGTAGTGTGTTAAAGACCCTAGATATTATTGTATTGGAGTCTACCCTTCCCTTTGGATGTAATAATATTTATATATCTGAGTACTCTGGTGTTGGGTATATAATATATTTAGAATTGCTATATCCTCTTGCTGAATTGACACCTTTATCATTATATAATACTCTAATGACCTTTTTTTATTGTCTCTTTACTGTTTTTTACTTTAAGTCTGTTTTATCTGATATAACCATAGCTACTTCTGCTCATAGCATAGCTATTCTTGGAATATTTTTTTCTATCCCTTTACTTTCATTCTATATGTGTCTTTACAGATGAGATGAGTTTCTTATAGGCAGCATATAGTAGGGTTTTTTTTTTTGTCAACTTTTTTGCTTTTTTTTTTTTTTTTTTTTTTTTTTTTTTTTTTTTTTTTTGAGACAGGGTCTCACTCTGTCACAGAGGCTGGAGTGTAGTGGCATAATCACAGTTCACTGCAGCCTTGACGTCCTGGGCTCAGGTGATCCTCCCAACTCAGCCTCCTGAGTAGCTAGGACTGTAGGCACTTGCCACTATGCCTGGCTAATTTTTGTATATTTTGTAGAGATGTGGTTTTGCCATGTAGCCCAGGCTGGTCTGGAACTTCTGGGCTCAAGTAATCTGCCTACCTTGGCCTCCCAAAGTGCTGGGATTATAGGCATGAGCCACCATGTCCAGCCTATTTTATTTTTAATATTGGTCAAGTGAAGTAGTAAGAAGTGGGGAAAGCATTTTGATCTTTTTAAAAACATGCGTTAAAATATTCCTGAGGGTCACATGCCCAGAGAGAGCATGACGGCTCCATGCCCCTTCCCCTCTACCAAAATTAAAAATAAATGTATACATATTATTATCATGGTGACTGAGTTTTTTGGCATTCAATTAAGTTCTGTGCCTGAGGCTGGGTATGATGACTTATGTCTCTAATCCTAGTACTTTGAGAGGCCAAGGTAAGAGGACTGCTTGAGCCCAGGAGTTTGAGGCTACAGTGAGCTATGATTGCATCACTGCAGTCCGTCCTGGGTGACAGAGCAAGACCCTGTCTCCCCCGTGACCCAAAAATTTTATGCTGGAGGCAATTACTCTATATGAGTCCCAGCCCAGCCAGCAGGTAGTAGGTGCTAATAAATGCTTATAGAAGGAACACTTACCATACGTAAAATCTAGCATCGCTGTCCCGTAATGCAAGCAGCATTCATTGTTAGAGCTACATGACAAAGCTCCACAGACTGGGTATTTTAAACCTCAGACATTTATTTTCTCACAGCTTTGGGGCTTGGAAGTCCAAAATTAAGGTGGTAGGGTTGGTTTCTTCTGAGGCCTCTCTTCTTAGCATATGGGATTAGGGTCCACCCTGATGACTTCATTTTAACCTAATTACCTCTTTAAAAATCCCATCTCCAAATACAGTCACATTCTGAGGCACAAGGAGTGAGGATTGCAATGTATGCATTTTTGGGAAAGACAATTCAGTTTTTAGCTAGAGTAAACTCTTAAGTATTGATTACCATATACCAGGTACTGTATATTAGTTGCTTTATTTATATTAATTGTGTGTGTGTGTGTGACAGAGTCTTGTTCTATCCTACCCAGGCTGGAGTGCTGTGGCGAAATCATAGCTCACTACAGCCTTGAACTCCTGGGCTCAAGCAATGATCCCACCTCAGCCCACAGACATGTGCCATCACACCAGGCTAATTTACTTTTATCTTTTGTAGAGATGGGGGGGTATTGCTAGGTTACCCAGGCTGGTCTCGAACTCCTAGGCTCAAGCAATCCTCCTGCTTTGACCTCCCAAATTGGTGTGATTACAGGTGTGAGCCACCATGTCTGACCTATAAATATTAATTTTCTTAAGTCTCACAAGAGCCCCATTAAATAGGTTCTGTTATGATTCAGCAAATTGCATGCGGCATCTGTGGCTTAGAGAGGTTAAGTAATTTGCCCCAGGTAATACAGCCAGAGGGCAGAAGCAAAATGTAAACTCAGTAGGTCTGGCTTCTTTTACCCAAATCTGGAAAATCAGGTCATGTTTTTTTGATCCATTTAGCCAGTGTATATCTTTGAAGTGGAAAGCTTAATTCATTCACATTCAAGGTTATTATTGATAGGTGGGGGCTTATTCTCATCATTTTATTAATTAATTTCTGATTGTTTTATATGTCATTTGTTCCTTTTTGTCTCCCTTATTATTATAGTTGTTTGGTGGTTTCTGTAGTAGTAACATTTGAATCTTTACTTTAGTTTTAACTCTGCAATTAAATATTTTAACTGCTCTCCACAGTCTTTTTTTTTTTTTTAGTGTACTTTATGTTCTAGGGTACATGTGTACAACGTGCAGGTTTGTTACATATGTATACATGTGCCCTGTTGGTGTGCTGCACCCATTAATTCATCATTTACATTAGGTATATCTCCTAATGCTATCCCTCCTCCCTCCCCCATCCCACAACAGGCCCTGGTGTGTGACGTTCCCCTTCCTGTGTCCAAGTGTTCTCATTGTTCAATTTCCACCTATGAGTGAGAACATGCGGTGTTTGGTTTTCTGTTCTTGTGATAGTTTGCTCAGAATGATGGTTTCCAGCTGCATCCATGTCCCTACAAAGGACAGGAACTCATCCTTTTTTATGGCTGCATAGTGTTCCATGGTGTATATGTGCCACATTTTCTTAATCCAGTCTGTCATCGATGGACATCTGGGTTGGTTCCAAGTCTTTGCTATTGTGAATAGTGCTGCAATAAACATACATGTGCATGTGTCTTTATAGCAGCATGATTTATAATCCTTTGGGTATATACCCAGTAATTGGATGGCTGGGCCAAATGGTATTTCTAGTTCTAGATCCTTGAAGAATCACCACACTGTCTTCCACAATGGTTGAACTAGTTTACAGTCCCATCAACAGTGTAAAAGTGTTCCAATTTTTCCACATTCTCTCCAGCACCTGTTGTTTCCTGACTTTTTAATGATCACCATTCTAACTGGTGTGAAATAGTATCTCGTTGTGGTTTTGGTTTGCATTTCTCTGATAGCTAGTGATGGTGAGCATTTTTTCATGTGTCTGTTGGCTGCATGAATGTCTTCTTTTGAGAAGTGTCTGTTCATATCCTTTGCCCACTTTTTGATGGAGTTGTTTTTTTCTTGTAAATGTGTTTGAGTTCTTTGTAGGTTCTGGATATTAGCCCTTTGTCAGATGAGTAGATTGCAAAAATTCTCTCCCATTCTGTGGGTTGCCTGTTCACTCTGATGGTAGTTTCTTTTACTGTGCAGAGGCTCTTTAGTTTAATTAGATCCCATTTGTCAATTTTGGCTTTTGTTGCCATTGCTTTTGGTATTTTAGACATGAAGTCCTTACCCATGTCTATGTCCAGAATGGTATTGCCTAGGTTTTCTTCTAGGGTTTTTATGGTTTTAGGTCTAACATTTAAGTCTCTAATCCATCTTGAATTAATTTTTGTATAAGGTGTAAGGAAAGGATCCAGTTTCAGCTTTCTACTTATGGCTAGCCAGTTTTCCCAGCACCATTTATTAACTAGGGAATCCTTTCCCCATTTCTTGTTTTTGTCAGGTTTGTCAAAGATCAGATGGTTGTAGATGTGTGGTATTATTTCTGAGGGCTCTGTTCTGTTCCATTGGTCTATATCTCTGTTTTGGTACCAGTACCATGCTGTTTTGGTTACTGTAGCCTTGTAGTATAGTTTGAAGTCAGGTAGTGTGATGCCTCCAGCTTTGTTCTTTTGGCTTAGGATTGTCTTGGCAACGCGGGTTCTTTTTTGGTTCCATATGAACTTTAAAGCAGATTTTTCCAATTCTGTGAAGAAAGTCATTGGTAGCTTAATGGGGATGGCATTGAATCTATAAATTACCTTGGGCAGTATGGCCATTTTCATGATATTGATTCTTCCTATCCATGAGCATGGTGTGTTCTTCCATTTGTTTGTGTCCTCTTTTATTTCACTGAGCAGTGGTTTGTAGTTCTTGAAGAGTTCCTTCACATCCCTTTTAAGTTGGATTTCTAGGTATTTTATTCTCTTTGAAGCAATTGTGAGTGGGAGTTCACTCATGATTTGGCTCTCTGTTTGTCTGCTATTGGTGTATAAGAATGCTTGTGATTTTTGCACATTGATTTTATATCCTGAGACTTTGCTGAAGTTGCTTATCAGCTTAAGGAGATTTTGGGCTGAGATGATGGGGTTTTCTAAATATACAATCGTGTCATCTGCAACAGGAACAATTTAACATCCTCTTTTCCTAATTGAATACCCTTTATTTCTTTCTCTTGCCTGATTGCCCTGGCCAGAACTTCCAACACTGTGTTGAATCGGAGTGGTGAGAGAGGGCATCCCTGTCTTGTGCCAGGTTTCAAAGGGAATGCTTCTAGTTTTTGCCCATTCACTATGATATTGACTGTGGGTTTGTCATAAATAGCTCTTATTATTTTGAGATATGTTCTATCAATACCAAATTTATTGAGAGTTTTTAGCATGAGAGGCTCTTGAATTTTATCAAAGGCCTTTTCTGTATATATTGAGATAATCATGTGGTTTTTGTCTTTGGTTCTGTTTATGTGCTGGATTACGTTTATTGATTTGCATATATTGAACCAGCCTTGCATCCCAGGGATGAAGCCAACTTGATCATGGTGAATAAGCTTTTTGATGTGCTGCTGGATTCGGTTTGCCAGTATTTTATTGAGGATTTTTGCATTGATGTTCATCAGGTATATTGGTCTAAAATTCTCTTTTTTTGTTGTGTCTCTGCCAGGCTTTGGTATCAGCATGATGTTGGCCTCATAAAATGAGTTAGGTAGGATTCTCTCTTTTTCTATTGATTGGAATAGTTTCAGAAGGAATGGTACCAGCTCCTCCTTGTACCTCCAGTAGAATTTGGCTCTGAATCCATCTAGTCCTGGACTTTTTTAGGTTGGTAGGCTGTTAATTATTGCCTCAATTTCAGAGCCTGTTATTGGTCCATTCGGGGATTCAACTTCTTCCTGGTTTAGTCTTGGGAGAGTGTATGTGTCCAGGAATTTATAAATTTCTTCTAGGTTTCTAGTTTATTTGCATAGAGGTGTTTATAGTATTCTCTGATGGTAGTTTGTATTTCTGTGGGATCAGTGGTGATATACCCTTTATCTTTTTTTATTGCATCAATTTGATTCTTCTCTCTTTTCTTCTTTATTAGTCTTGCTAACGGTCTATCAATTTTGTTGATCTTTTCAAAAAAACCAGCTCCTGGATTCATTAATTTTTTGAAGGGTTTTTTTGTGTCTCTATCTCATTCAGTTCTGCTCTGATCTTAGTTATTTCTTGCCTTCTGCTAGCTTTTGAATTTGTTTGCTCTTGCTTCTCTAGTTCTTTTAATTGTGATGTTAGGGTGTCAATTTTAGACCTTTCCTGCTTTCTCTTGTGGGCATTTAATGCTATAAATTTCCCTCTACACACTGCTTTAAATGTGTCCCAGAGGTTCTAGTATGTTGTATCTTTGTTCTCATTGGTTTCAAAGAACAGCTTTATTTCTGCCTTCACTTTGTTATGTACCCAGTAGTCATTCAGGAGCAGGTTGTTCAGTTTCCATATAGTTGAGCGGTTTTGATTGAGTTTCTTAATCCTGAGTTCTAGTTTGATTGCACTGTGGTCTGAGAGACAGTGTGTTATAATTTGTGTTCTTTTACATTTGCTGAGGACTACTTTACTTCCAACTATGTGGTCAATTTTGGAATAAGTGCGATGTGGTGCTGAGAAGAATGTATGTTCTGTTGATTTGGGGTGAAGAGTTCTGTAGATGTCTATTAGCTCTGCTTGGTGCAGAGTTGAGTTCAATTCCTGGATATCCTTGCTAACTTTCTATCTCGTTGATCGGTCTAATGTTGACAGTGGGGTGTTATGGTCTCCCATTATTATTGTATGGGAGTCTAAGTCTCTTTGTAAGTCTCTAAGGACTTGGTTTATGAATCTGGGTGCTCCTGTATTGGGTGCATATATATTTAGGATAGTTAGCTCTTCTTGTTGAATTGATCTCTTTACCATTATGTAATGGCCCTCTTTGTCTCTTTTGATCTTTGTTGGTTTAAAGTCTGTTTTATCAGAGACTAGGATTGCAACCCCTGCCTTTTTTTGTTTTCCATTTGCTTGGTAGATCTTCCTCCATCCCTTTATTTTATTACATAGAGCCTATGTGTGTCTCTGCACATGAGATGGGTCTCCTGAATACAGCACACTGATGGTTCTTAACTCTTTATCCAATTTGCCTGTCTGTGTATTTTAATTGGAGAATTTAGCCCATTTCCATTTAAGGTTAATATTGTTATGTGTGAACTTGATCCTGTCATTATGATATTAGCTGGTTATTTTGCTCGTTAGTTGATGCAGTTTCTTCCTAGCATTGATGGTCTCTACATTTTGGCATGTTTTTGCAGTGACTGATACCAGTTGTTCATTTCCATGTTTAGTGCTTCCTTCAGGAGCTCTTGTAGGGCAGACCTGGTGGTGACAAAATCTCCCAGGATTTGCTTATCTGTAAAGGATTTTATTTCTCCTTCACTTATGGAACTTAGTTTGGCTGGATATGAAATTCTGGGTTGAAAATTCTTTTCTTTGAGAATGTTGAATATTGGCACCCACTCTCTTGTGGCTTGCAGAGTTTCTGCTGAGAGATTCATTGTTAGTCTGATGGGCTTTCCTTTGTGGGTAACCCGACCATTTTCTTGGCTGCCCTTAACATTTTTTCCTTCATTTCGGCTTTGGTGAATCTGACAATTATGTGTCTTGGAGTTGCTCTTTTCCAGGAGTATCTTTGTGGCATTCTCTGTATTTCCTGAATTTGAATGTTGGCCTGCCTTGCTAGGGTGGGGAAGTTCTCCTGGATAATATCCTGCAGAGTGTTTTCCAACTCGGTTCCATTCTCCCCATCACTTTCAGGTACACCAATCAGACATAGATTTGGTCTTTTCACATAGCCCCATATTTCTTGGTGGCTTTGTTTATTTCTTTTTACTCTTTTTTCTTTAAATTTCTTGATTCATTTCATTCATTTGATCTTCAATCACTGATACCCTTTCTTCCAGTTGATCGAATCAGTTACTGAAGCTTGTGCATTTGTCACATAGTTCTCATGTCATGGTTTCCAGCTCTATCAGATCATTTAAGGACTTCTCTACATTGGTTCTTCTAGTTAGCCATTCATCCAATCTTTTTTCAAAGTTTTTAGCTTCTTTGCGATGGGTTTGAACTTCCTCCTTTAGCTTGGAGAAGTTTGATTGTCTGAAGCCTTCTTCTCTCAGCTTGTCAAAGTTATTCTCCATCCAGCTTTGTTCGGTTGCTGGTGAGGAGCTGCGTTCCTTTGGAGGGGGACAGGCACTCTGATTTTTAGAATTTTCAGCTTTTCTGCACTGCTTTTTCCCCATCTTTGTGGTTTTATCTACCTTTGGTCTTTGATGATGTTGATGTACCGATGGGGTATTGGTGTGAATGTCCTTTCTGTTTGTTAGTTTTCCTTCTAACAGTCAGGACCCTCAGCTGCAGGTCTGTTGGAGTTTGCTTGAGGTCCACTCCAGACCCTGTTTGCCTGGGTATCTGCAGTGGAGGCTGCAGAAGAGTGAATATTGCTGAACAGCAACTGTTGCTGCCTGATCATTCCTCTGGAAGGTTCGTCTCAGAGGTGTACCCGGCCGTGTGAGGTGTGAGGTGTCAGTCTGCCCCTAGTGGGGCTGTCTCCCAGTTAGGCTACTTGGGGGTCAGGGACCCACTTGAGCAGGCAGTCTGTCCATTCTCAGATCGCAAACTCTGTGCTGGGAGAACCACTACTGTCTTCAAAGCTGTCAGACAGGGACATTTTAATCTGCAGAAGTTTCTGCTGCGTTTAGCTATGCCCTGTCCCCAGAGGTGGAGTCTACAGAGGCAGGCAAGACTCCTTGAGCTGCGGTGGGCTCCACCCAGTTCGGGCTTCCTGGCTGCTTTGTTTATCTATTGAAGCCTCAGCAATGGCAGGCACCCCTCCCCCAGCCTGGCTGCCACCTTGCAGTTAGATCTCAGACTGCTGTGCAAGCAATGAGGGAGGCTCCGTGGGCGTGGGACCCTCCTAGCCAGGCACGGGATATAATTTCCTGGTGTGCCATTTGCTAAGACCCTTGGTAAAGCACAGTATTAGGGTGGGAGTGACCCGATTTTCCAGGTGTATGTGTCATGGTTTCCCTTGGCTAGGAAAGGGAATTCCCTTCCCCCTTGCACTTCCCAGGTGAGGCGATTCTTCGCCCTGCGTCGGCTCTCGCTCGGCAGTCTGCACCTACTGTCCTGCACCCACTGTCCAACATGCCCTAGTGAGATGAACCCGGTACCTCAGTTGGAAATGCAGAAATCACCCGTCTTCTGTGTCGTTCACACTGGGAGCTGGAAACTGGAGTTGTTCCTATTTGGCCATCTTGGAACTGCCCTGGTTTTTTTTTTTTTGTTTTTTGAGACAGTCTCACTCTATCGCCCAAGGTGGAGTGCAATGGTACGATCTTGGCTCACTGCAATCTCCGCCTCCCAGGTTGAAGCGATTCTCCTGCCTCAGTCTCCCAAGTAGCTGGAATTACAGGTGTGCACCACCATGCCCTGCTAATTTTTGTATTTTTAGTAGAGGTGGGTTTTCACCATGTTGGCCAAGCTGGTCTCAAACTCCTGGCCTTAAGTGATATACCCACCTCGGCCTCCCAAAGTGTTGGGATTACAGGTGTGAGCCACCATGCCTGTCTTCTCCGTAAGTCTTATTCTGAAGTTTTCCCTGCTATCTTTTGGTTTGGTTGAAGCTCATCTTTTAGTAGATTGCTTGGGAGGGGCTCAAGAGTAAAGTGTTATCTGGAATGTCTGTTTCATGTATTTTTAAAAATAGCCTTCATACTAGAATGCTGTTTCTTTGTTGGATAAAAATAGAGTTGGTTGGATAAAAATCCCTGGCTTGAGCTTTCTTGCCTTGAACTTTATAAAAATACAGCTCTACAGTTGCATTACTTTGTGTGTTGCCCTTGAGAAGTATGATGCCAGTCTTATTTCTTATCTTCATAGATAACTTGATCATTTGCCTGTAGGCAAGATGTCATTATAAAGCCTGGTAATTTTACTAGGACATATCTTGGAGTTGATCATTATGAGCCAGTTTTTCTAGACACATGGTGAGTCCTATCCACATATAGATTTTTTTCTTATTACTTAAATTTTTCTTGGATTGTAATTTTAAACTTTTAGTTTTTCCTCCATTTTGTTTTACTTCTTTGAGGATTTTTCATTTGTCTGCCTTCCAGTCGAACTATTTTTCCCTGACCCTTTATCCTTCTTTCTCTATCTCATTATCATTTTCTTCACTGGTTCTTATCTTCTTCAATGCCCGTTATAAAGTTTTTATTTGAATCGATGCTACCTTGGGCACTTTGTAATTTAGTATTTATTTCTGGGATGGTTTGTCTTTTTAAAAAATTTATTTCCTGAATTACTCAAGGCTTATTTCATTTTTTCTTCTCTTTGGTCAACTTCTGTTTTAATTGTTGAATAAATGAATGAACTGTTAATTGTAGGCTTAAAAACATCTCCAAATGCTTGTTTGAAGATACTTAATTCAGTTTGAAATCTTATGTTATAATTTACTTCTGTTTTGTGGTTATTTGAGAGGAAGAATTTTTGTCATATGAAGATTTCTCCCCATTTTCTCCTTATAACAGCTTTTAATGGAGTTGGTCTGATTTTCCGTATTTCTTGGCCATGATCATTTCTTTGCCGTGGTTTAAGTATACTCTCTTCTTTCAGTGTATTGAAGTATAGTTTCTTTAAATGGATGAAGTTGTAATTGATGGGAGGTAAGGGGCAAGAAGGGGCATAACCTGTTGTTCTCTTCGGTTTTTTTGCTATGCTTAATTTTCCCCTCTTACATCCTTCTTTCTCTTCCCTGCCATGTATACAGGGATACCTCTTCCTCTCTGACACCTTCACCCCAGAAGCAGCGCTCATCATCCTTCTCTTTCAGGTCCCTTCTCTATGGCTGTTACTGTGAGCTACCACTCCTAGACCTGTGGTCAGAATTTTTGTACTCAATGTTAAACTTTCTCTTTCTCAGGATGATTTTATTTGTGCTTCCTTTTGTGTTCCCTACTTCTCTCTGTTCTTTTCTAGCATCTCTTAAGATTTCTCTTTCCTTGCTTTCTGTCCCTATAGTGTGTGTGTGTGTGTGCATATATATGTGTGTATATGTGTGTGCATGTGTGCATATATATGTGTGTGTGTATATGTATATATATATATTTGATTGAGTAGAGATTCACACTCAAGGTATCTCCTATACTAGGACCAGCTGGAATTCTCCTTATAAGCTTTTCAAGATATCCTACTAAATATTCCATCTCTTAACAAACTGAAGAACTATGTACTTTTCTCTTATTTCTTGATTCCCTTAATTTTATACTTGTGTACATTTTTATTTCTCTGATAACTTCTTGTTGAGGATAGGGATGAGTTTCTTAATCATATTAATACCTACTACCAAGGAGACCTGATACTTACTAGAGATTCATACAATAATTATTGAATTGATATTTCACCTAGTTATATTTTTCTTTCTTTTCCCAAATCTTAATTTATTTACATTGTAGATGCTGAAAAAAACTCTTAAAGGGTCTGATAGTGAAGAACTGGAAATAAAACAGGAGACACCAAATTTGGTGCCGTTTGGGGATGTGGTATGTATGAGTAACCCTCAAAAACCTGTATAAGTTATTTATTATTTGATAATCAAAAAGTATATGCAGAAAATGGTTCTCTCTGATAATATATTTATGAATTTTTAATTTTTATGAGTCAGAAAAACATTGTAATAATCACTGAAATTATAGAAAGCATCCTGATTCACAGAAATAATATCTTCTATATTAGGGATTCCCAAATCTAGTTACATCAGAATTACCTGAGATGCTTTTTATAAAACATTAACTTGAGGCTCCACCTAACATCTGCTAGCTTAGAATCTCTAGGAGAGGAGCCTGGGAATCAGTAATTTTACTGAGCTCTTAAAGTGATTATATTTATTGCTAGATCATGCTAAAGTTTGAAAATTGATCCTGCGCCCCTCCCCCATCCAAAAATCCTCCTAGAAACAAAAGCAAACACCCCCCTCTTTCACACACACACAGACACACACCCACCCACCCACCACAAAGGGATGACCCAGTATCTAGGCTGAGAACCAGAAAAATCTGTTATTCTGTTTTCAAAGTACAGAAAAAGACATGAGAATCTACATGCATATAGAACTGTCAAATATCATTACATTCATTTACGGTTATCTTTATTTTCTGAACACTATTAGAGTTGTAACTGGGTATGAAATAAGAATTTTTCTTGTCCCTCTACCTCCTATCATATACAATGTTTAATATAATATTTCTGTCATTTCGACTTGGTTTTAAATACTAAACATGGCTAAATATATTTGACTAATTCTCATATTAGGATTCAAATGTTCCTGCATTTATTTTGTATTTGATTTTTTGGTTAAGCACATGATGCAATTTTCTTTAACATTTAGAAAAACTTGGTGCAAGAGCATGAATATTTTACAGCCCCTGGCATGTTACAGCCAATAAATCATTGCTGAATGAATTAAGTGGTCTTAGGATACTGGATAAAAGAGTTTGTCTGACATAAGGCACATTTCTTAATTTTATATGCAGGGTGCTGTATTTTATCAGTTCTCACCTAATATCAAATAAAAACAATTTAAAAAGTGATGATCAGATTTATGTGAATAATGAATTATTCTTTGGCTTTGTATTCTTGTTCATTTTCGGTTTACTTTGAATGCGGCTTGCCCATTTTTCTTCAGTATTTCTGCTTTCTGATGATTTCTATTAACTAGATATTTTTCATGAGAAACAATATTTCGAGTGAGAAAAAACAACAACGTGGAGTTTTACTTTTTAAAAATAGAGTTCAGTGTAAAGTGGAAGAACAGTTAACTTTTTAAATGCATTCACTGTCTGTGTTCTTGTTTTGATTGTTGTAGGTTGGCTGCCTGGGCATTCATGTAAAGAACTGCAGACATTTTACGCCTAACAGTATCCTTTCTTTTGATTTAAGAAGCATAGTAATTGTATCTCACTGTTTCAGTTATCCATTGCTGCATTACAGATCATTCCAAATCTTAGTGGCTTAACACATTGACCATTTTATTATTAATCACTACTGTGCATTCACTAGTTGCTTCTTCTGCTTCATGATACAACAGCTTGGGTTGTAGTTGTCTGACAGTTCAAAAGGGCTGGAATATCTAAAGTGGCCCATTTACATGTCTGGTTGCTTTAGCGGGGATGCATGGAAGGCTAGACTCAGCTGGGATGCTGAAATGGTTGGATCTCTCCCTCTTTCCCTGAGTCCTATCATGTTTTTTCCCCCTGTATTAATTTTAATTTAAAAATATATCACAGTAATATATTATTTATCTTGATTACTAGTTTTTGGTGTCCCTTTAAATTTTGTGCCTGAGGTGAGTGCCTTTTTGGCTTACTAGTCCCAACCCTAGTCACGTTCCATTACATTTTATTGGTTAATGTAATCATAGAGCCAGCCCAGATTTAGTGGCAGGGGAAATAAAGTCCACTTTTTCATGTGGGAGTAACAAAAGCTTTTCAGCCATCTGTATTCACCTCAATCACCATATAAGTGAAAGGAAAAATATATATCTTCTTGTATGATAATGTTAATTTATTTGTAAGTAATGTGTGCTTCCTTTAAACATTTTTAAAAGGATTTATTTTATATTGGTGCTTTTAAATAAGCTGCATGCTTATTTTTAGATTTATCACAGCATAAAACTAGCCTCATTATGGAGATTTGATGTTTCTTTTTTATATAAAGATAATTTTGGAAAATAATTCTGTATAAAGAGATTTTTGAAGATAGTTAAATCATGAAACAAAATTGTTTTACTCTGTAGCATTCTATGAAAGATACAATACAGTCCAATATAATATAAATGAACTATATTCTTAAGTGAATTAGGGTAGAACACTTTTTGTCTCAAAATTAAAAATAAGTTATTCTGATATATTTTAAAATATTTTGAATTTCTACATAATTATCCTTAGGAAATATTTCAACTATATATTGCATAGTCACCTTGAAATTAATATATAGAAAAACTTGCAAAGAAATTTTGCTGGAAATGTGAGGTTAAAAATATAAGGGCTGTAGCTGGGCGCGGTGGCTCAAGCCTGTAATCCCAGCACTTTGGGAGGCCGAGACGGGCGGATCACGAGGTCAGGAGATCGAGACTATCCTGGCTAACACGGTGAAACCCCGTCTCTACTAAAAAAATACAAAAAACTAGCCGGGCGAGGTGGTGGGTGCCTGTAGTCCCAGCTACTCGGGAGGCTGAGGCAGGAGAATGGCGTGAACCCGGGAGGCGGAGCTTGCAGTGAGCTGAGATCGCGCCACTGCACTCCAGCCTGGGCGACAGAGCGAGACCCCTTAAAAAAAAAAAAAAAAAAAAAAAAAAATATATATATATATATATATAAGGGATGTAAGGAAGAATCAACCTTCTTTTACTTATATTGTGTCCACCAGTGATGGGCAAAAATACTATTTTAGAAGACTTTTTTTCTATTGTTTAATGCTACATGATTGATTCTTAGGTTTTGGTCTGAATCATTTAATGTATTAATTTTATAATGTATTATTGTTCAATTACAACAAAACTTATTTCCTAAACATCATTCTATTTGCAGTCAGTTTACAACATTATGCTAATTTATTTATTCGCATCTCTATAAACAAAGCTGTGAAATGTACAAAAATGTGTAGCTTGCTATCCAAAGACAGTGAGAGGAACACTGTAATTAAGTTCGATGAAGTGAAGTATTTTTCTGTACAGGTAATGTTAATATCTCTTCTAGATATTAGAATGGCTCCTTATAGTTCCAAATATTCTACCCTAATTCTGTCTTTTTATAAAAATGAGTAGAAAAGAAACAAAAGCAGTGAGTGCCTTTTTATTTGGTATCTTACAGTATTCTATTTCTATACTGTGGGCTATAGTGGTGTTTTAAAAAAAAAATAAACAATTTACTGCAAAATGCATAATCTTAGTAGATTTCTTTCCTGAGATGTTACTGTCTGTGGTTTCAAGTATTCATTATGCATGTATTTATCTCTATCTTGCTCTTCTCTTCCCATCTACTGTCTTCCACCTTAGAGTTTTTCCCATCTCCTTTCCCATTCCTTTTCTTCTATCCTGTTCTATTCCCCTTTGTCTCTCTCTAAGTATTGTTGCATGGATTAACTTAGTCTTTATTACAACCCAAACACACACACACATACACACACACTCTCTCTCTCTCTCTCTCTCTCTCTCATCCTTATTTTACGGATGAAGAAACTGAGGCACTCTGTGGTTAAGGACCTTTCTTAGGTCATGGAGCTGGTAAGTGGTAAGTGGTTGAGCTGGGAGTGTGGGCACTCTGGTTTCAGACCACACTTCATTAAACTGCCTCACACGCCAGCTCTTACTATGTTTCTGCTTACAGTTAGGCTTATTAGAATCTTAAATGTATCTTAAAACTTAAAAAAAAAAAAATGGCTAGGCTCAGTGACTCACGCCTGCAATCCCAGCACTTTGGGAGGCTGAGGCGGGCAGATTACTTGATGTCAGGAGTTTGAGACCAGCCTGACCAACATGGTGAAACCCTGTCTCTACTAAAAATACAAAAATTAGCCGGGCGTGGTGGTGCACACCAGTAATCTCAGCTACTTGGGAGGCTGAGGCGGGAGAATCACTTGAACCCAGGAGGCAGAGGTTGCAGTGAGCTGAGATTGTGCCACTGCACTTCAGCCTGGGCAACAAAGCTAGACTCCATCTCAAAAAAAAAAAAAAAAAAAAAAAAGAATGACACTATTCCATACAGCTGCAGGATTCATTGATTTGTCCAATTATTTATTACATTAGTTGAATTTTAGGGGAATCCTAAAGCATTTTCTGTATGCTCTATATTATTTTTCAGACGTTATCTGTTTAAGCATTGAGTAGTGAAGACAGTTTTTTGTTTTTTTTTTAAATACTTTAAGTTCTAGGGTGCATGTGCACAACGTGCAGGTTTGTTATATAGGTATACATGTGTCATGGTGGCTTGCTGCACCCATCAACTCATCAGTTACATTAGGTATTTCTCTAATGCTATCCCTTCCCCAGCCCCACCCCTGACAGGCCCCGATTGTGTGTTCCCTTCTGTGTCCAAGTGTTCTCATTGTTCAGTTCCCACCTATGAGTGAGGGCAATACGGTGGTAGTTTCTGTCCTTGTAATAGTTTGCTCAGAATGATGGTTCCAGCTTTGTCCATGTCCCTGCAAAGGGACAGAACTCATCCTTTTATGGCTGCATAGTATTCCATGAATTGTATATGTGCCACATTTTCTTAATCCAGTCTATCATTGATGGACATTTGGGTTGGTTCAAGTCTTTGCTATTGTGAATAGTGCCTTAATAAACATCACGTGTGCATGTGTCTTTATAGCAGCATGGTTATAATCCTTTGGGTATATACTCAGTAATGGGATCGCTAGGTTAAATGGTATTTCTAGTTCTGGAGCCTTGAGGAATTGCCACACTGTGAAGACAGTTTTTTAAGCATAGGGTTTTGTTTGTTTGTTTTTTTAAGGAAAAAAAAAAAACCAAGGAATAGTTTTGCTCGAGGCAATACATACTGTTTGTTTTACTCTGCAAATAGTTTTCCTAAGCTTCACTGGCAAATTCTCAAGAATTTGGGGGATATATGTCCATTTAAATAAAATTTGAAACATTAATACTTGAAAATAATGTAAAGTATATAGTAAGGTGTTTATCTTCATTAGCATAGTCAAAATCTTTTTCCTTTATTTATTTAAATAGGTACTGTTAGTTGGAGCACATTAAAAGGACAGTTTTTTTTTTTTCTTTTTTTTTTTTTTTTGAGATGGAGTCTTGCTCTGTCGCCCAGGCTGGAGTGCAGTGGCCGGATCTCAGAAAAGGGCAGTTTTAATGGAACTCTTAATAGAAAGCTTGAGAATGACTTAATAATTACACAGAAAATTGGACAAGCAAGCAAAGAAACAAAAAATTAAGATACATGTTAACTACAGGGAAATTGAAAAATGATAAAGGAAAGGAAATATAATTATTGTAATATATTGTTAAACTCTGAATGATAGTTATACATATAAACTAATACAAACACTAACAATCTAACAAAAATGTATGTTATAGAATATATTGGAGGAATGGCGAGAAGTATGAAAACTGTCGGGGGAGAATAGAGAGATAATATTTTTCTTCCACAATATGCAGTTAATACTTAGTATTTCAAACGAAAAAATCAATGAATAATATAAGCATGTTACTTAGAAACAGGAAGGCAAAACGTAGAGAAATTTATTTAGAAGTCGAAAAGGCAGCTTCTGAGGAGTGGAAATTAGGGGGTGGGTGGGGTGGAATTCTACTATTGTACCCAGGATTTAATTTACAGAAGTATGACTATATGAAAACATGGAGAGGTACTGTCATTGAAAAAAGAATTTGTTATATTCTCTGAGAGTAGGGGACATGAAACACCACTGAGGGACACAGGGGAAGTATCAGAATGGTCAGGAGGCAGAGGACAGGAGTGAGGGAAGAATCTAGGCCTTTTGGGGATTGCTGAGGGGAAGGTAAGGCAGGAAAACCGTTTAGGATTGGCTAGTTTGAATAATTTCAGGGGTCTTTGGGTTATAGAAATGGTCTCTAGTTTTCTAATACCTGGCCCTGGGATAATTTAGGGCAAAGGAAATGTGTGAGAATTAGATTAGTAGGTGGTTGGCTGGGCGCGGTGGCTCATGCCTGTAATCCCAGCACTTTGGGAGGCTGAGGAGAGCAGATCACTTAAGGTTAGGAGTTTGAGACCAGCCTGGCTAACATGGTGAAACCCATCTCTACCAAGAATACAAAACTTAGCTGGGTGTGGTGGCACATGCCTGTAATCCCAGCTACCTGGGAGGCTGAGACAAGAGAATTGCTTGAACCCGGGAGACAGAGTTTGCAGTGAGCTGAGATGGCGCTACTGCACTCCAGCCTGGGCAACAGAGTGAGACAAAAAAACAAAAACAAAAACAAACAAACAAAAAATGGTGGGTGGAGCTACAGTGTTGGGATTGGTTAGTTTGCAATTAAAAGATATGCTCTCTGCTAAGCCTTTGCTGTCTCTAGCACTCTAACACTGGGAGGGGAAGTCTCTCCCTCAACAAGCTTTTTAAGATGCCAGAATTTCATAACGTACAGAAGCTTTTTTTTTTCTCTTAAAACAAAATGTGATTGAGCATAGTGGCTCACACCTATAATCCCAGCATTTTGGGAGGCCAAAGCAGGAGGATTGCTTGAGGCCTGGAGTTCTAAACTGGTGAGACCCCATCTCTACAAAAGAAATATTAAAAAATTAACTGGGTGTGGTGGCATGTACCTGTAGTCCTAGTTAACTCCGGAGACTGAGGCAGAGAATGGCTTGCAACCAGTAGTTTGAGGCTGCAGTGAGCCATGATCCTATCACTGCACTCCAGCTTGAGAGTGAGACTCTGTCTCAAAAATAATCAAACCAAAACAAACAACAACAAAACAACAAAACCATGATTAATACAGGTGAGAGTAAAAAAAGTACTTTGTTTTAACCATTGTAGAAATTTTTGACTTTATATAGTATATAATTAGGATAAAATAAAATTACATTGCATACATTTTAGGACTTTAATTTGCTAAAATGTACAACATAGATCTAGGTTAAAAAATTTTAAATCCATACAAACTAAGAACTGAAAACACATGGGTAGTGGATTTAACTTATTGTTCCAGAAAGCTGCTGGGAAAGTTATATAAAAACTCACACTGAAGAATGAGCAGCAGCGAATTTCTGGTTCTGGCCATGCTGGAATATTTGATATTGGATTCACTCGTCTGCTCTAAACAGCTATGAAACAGAAAAATACATGAAGAAACTATATCCTGGCATGGGACAATGGAAAGTGGAGGGAGGCACTTTTTTTTTTTTTTTTTTAGACGGAGTCTCGCTGTGCTCCCAGGCTGGAGTGCAGTGGCGTGATCTCGGCTCACTGCAAGCTCCGCCTCCCGGGTTCACGCCATTCTCCCGCCTCAGCCTCCCAAGTAGCTGAGACTACAGGCGCCCGCCATCACGCCCGGCTAGTTTTTTGTATTTTTAGTAGAGACGGGGTTTCACCATGTTAGCCAGGATAGTCTCGATCTCCTGACCTCGTGATCCACCCGCCTCGGCCTCCCAAAGTGCTGGGATTACAGGCTTGAGCCACCGCGCCCGGCCTGGCACTTCTAAAGAGAAGGGACGCACAAGCGGAGAGCTCCACATTTAAGCAGCTTTTTATCTGGCAGCGATTCCTGCACAGCAAAGTGAAACCCAAGAAGAGTGTGGCAATCTTGGTGCGCGGAGGCAGCAGACGCCGAGCCGAGGCAGCAGACGCCGAGCGGAGGCAGCAGAGACGGCAGTTTAGTACCCCTACGGAGACTGGAATTTGTTGAGCGGGGTTCTAAAGACAAAGGAATAGCAGATAAAGAGTCCAGAAATCTATGTAGGTATTCTACTCAGGTTCTTGGCTGAAAATAAGTCGTGTGTGGACATGGTAAACCTCCAGGAGAAACTACAGAGAACAGACGCTGGAGGGCTGAGAGCTGACCAGGAAATTCAGAAGGCCAAATTCAGAGTTCCTGGAGTTTGACTCAGCGAAAGCAGAGAGATCTCATTAAATAGTCCCAGAATTCAGTTGAGATCCCAGAAAGGCCAATTTAGGAGCAAGGACCATGTTCTACAGAAACTGCAAGAGACCCATCCTCTAACGAAGCCTCTATAGGACGAACATTATCTGCCAGGAATTGCCTTCCAAAAAAGAACACTTTTTAGAGGAAGATATTTTAAAAATCCAGAGTCTCTATCATTTATAATGTCCATTTATACAATAAAAAATTACCACTTACGGAGGGATAAAAGCAGTCAATAGAAGTAAACCCACAGATGACCCAGATGTTCAAATTAGAAACAAGAACTTTAAAATAACTGTCATAAACATATCAAAGTGGAAATGGTGTACAAAAGGTGGACAAAATGGGAATTCTGAAGACAGTGAAAATGGAAAAGAACCAAGTAAAAATTCTAGATCTTAAAATACGGTATTTGAAATGGATAGTTCATTGAAGGACTTAAAAGCATTCTGGAAACAGAGAAAGGATCTGTGAACTGAAAAACTGATCCATCAAAATCATTCAAATCGAAGCTGAGGAAAAAAAGATTGGAAAAATGTAAGAAACTGGTGGGATACTGTCACTCAATTTATAACATATAGTTGAGTCCCAGAGGAAGAGAAGAGGAAATACATTTTTTTAACTTTTAAGTTCTGGGGTACATGTGTAGGCTTGGTACATAGGTAAATTTGTGTCATGGGGGTTTGTTGTACAGATTATTTCATCACCAGATATTAAGCCTAGTACTCAGTTATTTTTCTGATCCTCTACTTCCTCCTACCTTCCACCTCTGATAGGCCTCGCTGTGTTTTGTTCCCCTCTGTGTCCATATGTTCTAATCATTTAGCTCCCACTTATAAGGGAGAACATGTAGTATTTGTTTTTCTGTTCCTATGTTTGTTTGCTAAGGATAATGGCCTCCAGCACCATCCATGCCCCTGGAATGGATAGGATCTCGTTATTTTTTATGGCTGCATAGTATTCCATGGTGTATATGTATTACATTTTCTTTATCCAGTCTATCATTGATGGACGTTCAGGTTGATTACATGTCTTTGCCCTTGTGAATGGTGCTGCAATGAGCATATGCATGCATGTGTTTTTGTAATAGAACAATTCATATTCTTTTGGGTATATACCCAGTAATGGGATTGCTGGGTCAAATGGTATTTTTGTTTTTAGGTCTTCGAGGAATCACCACAGTCTTCCACCATGGTTGAACTAATTTACACTCCCACCAACAGTGTATAAGCATTCCTTTTTCTCTGCAACCTCATCAGCATCTGTTATTTTTTTTTGGGGGGGGGGGTTTAGTAATAGCCATTCTGACTGATGTGAGATGGTATCTCATTGTGGTTTTGATTTGCATTTCTCTAATGATCAATGATGCTGAGCTTTTTTTCACATAATTGTTGGCCATATGTGTGTCTTCTTTTGGAAAGTATCTGTTTATGTCCTTTGCCCGCTTTTTAATGGTGTTGTTTGTTTTTTTCTTGTAAATTTGTTTAAGTTCCTTATAGATGCTGGATATTAGACCTTTGTTAGATGCATAGTTTGCAAAAATTTTCCCCCATTCTGTAGGTTGTCTGTTTACTCTGTTAATTGTTTTGCTGTGCAGAAGCTCTTCAGTTTAATTAGATCCCATTTGTCAATTTTTGCTTTTGTTGAGTTTGCTTTTGGTGTCTTCATCATGAAATCTTTGTCCCTGCCTCTGTCCTGATTGGTATTGCTAGGTTGTCTTCCAGGGTTTTTATTTTATAGTTTTGGGTTTTACATTTAAGTATTTAATCCATCTTGAATGAATTTTTGTATATGGTATAAGGAAGAGGTCCAGTTTCAATCTTCTGCATATGGCTTGCCAGTTATCCCAGCACCATTTATTGAATATGGAATCCTTTCCCTATTGCTTGTTTTTGTCAGGTTTGTCAAAGATCAGATAGTTGTAGGTGTATGGTCTTACTTCTGGGTTCTCTGTTCTGTTCCTTTGGTCTATGTGTCTGTTTTTGTACCAGTACCGTGATGTTTTGGTTACGTAGCCCTGTATAGTATAGTTTGAAGTTGGGTAGTGTGATGCCTCTAGCTTTGTTATTTTTGCTTAGGATTGCTTTGGTTATTTGGGCTCTTTTTTGGTTCCACATGAATTTTAAAATAGTTTTCTCTAGTTCTTTGAAGAATCTCAAGGGTGGTTTATTAAGAATAGCATTGAATCTATAAATTTCTTTGGGCAGTAATGGCCATTTTAATGATATTGATTCTTCCTAACTGTGAGCATGGAATGTTTTACCATTTGTTTGTGTCATTTCTGACTTCTTTGAGCAGTGGTTTGTAGTTCCTCTTGTAGAGATCTTTCACCTCTAGTTAGGTGTACTTCTAGGTATTTTATTCTTTTTATAGCAGTTGTGAATGGGAGTTCATTCCTGATTCAGTTCTTGACTTGTTGTTGGTGTATAGGAATGCTAGTGATTTTTGCACATTGATTTTTTGTCCTAGGACTTTGCTGAAGTTGTTTATCAGTTTAAGAAGCTTTTGGGCTGAGACTATGGGGTTTTCTAGATGTAGGATTATGTTGTCTGCAAACAGGGATAGTTTGACTTCCTCTGTTCCTATTGGGATGCCTTTTATTTCTTTCACTTGCCTGATTGCTCTGGCCAGGATTTCCAATACTATGTTGACTAGAAGTGGTGAGAGAGAGCATCCTTTGTCTTGTGCCAGTTTTTAAGGGGAATAGGGAATTGGTTTGGATTTACATCCATTGTTTTTGAAGCACATCAGCTGAATAACGTTGAGGTTTATTTAAAAAAAAAATAGGGAAGCATTACCCATTCAGTATGATATTGGCTGTGGGTTTCAATACCTCAATATCTTTCTTCTTATTCTGAGGTGTGGTCCTTCAATACCTAGTTTGTTGAGCGGTTTGACATGAATGGTATTGAATTTTATTCAGTAGCTGCATTATCTGCATCTATTGAGATAATCGTGGTTTTTGTCTTTAGTTCTGTTTATGTGATTAATCACATTTATTTATTTGTATATGTTGAGCCAACCTTGCATCCCAAGGATAAAGCCTACTTGATAGTGGTGGACAAGCTTTTTGATCCGCTGCTAAATTCAGTTTGCCAGTATTTTGTTGAGGATTTTTGCATCAATGTTCATCAAGAATATTGGCCTAAAGTTTTCTTTTTTGTTGAATCTCTGCCAAGTTTTCATCAGGGTGATGCTGGCCTCATAGAATGAGTTAGGGAGGCGTCCCTTCTCCTTAATTTTTGGAAATAGTTTCAGTAGGAATGGTACCAGCTCTTCTTTGTATATCTGGTAAAATTCAGCTATGAATTCTTCTGGTCTTGGGCTTTTTCTGGTTGGTAGGCTATTTATTATTGCTTCAATTTCAGAGCTTGTTATTGGTCTATTCAGGGATTCAGTTTCTTCCTGGTTCAGTCTTGGGAGGGTATATGTGACCAGGAATTTATCCATTTCTTGAAGATTTTCTAGCTTATTTGCGTAGTGGTGTTCATAATACTCTCCAATGGTTGTTCATATTTCTGTGGGGTCAGTGGTAATATTCCCCCTTGTCATTTCTAATTGTGTTTATTTGAATCCAGAAGAGGAAATATTTAAAGAACTAATGACCTAAGTCTTCCCCAAATTGATTAAAAATCCATCCATAGATTCAAGAAACTCAGTGAACTTTAAGTGAATAAGTACAGAAATGATCACACATATGTACATCCCATTCAAACTGCTGAAAACCCAAGATAATGAGAAAATCTTAAAGGCAGACAGTGGGGGGGAAAAACACATTACATTCAGATGCACAACAATAAGAATATCAGCTAACTCTCCATCAAAAACAATGTAAGTCAGAGGACAAGAGAATGCCAGCTTTAGAATGCTGGGAGGCAGGGAAAGTTCAGCCTAGATTTCTATATTCAGTGAGAATATACTTCAAAAAGATGGTAAAAGAGAAAAGCTGAGAGAATTTGTATCTAGAAGACCTACATGGTAATAAATATCAAAGAAAGCTTCAGGTTGGAGACAAATGATCCCAGATAGAAGCCCAGATGCACAGGAAGGAAGAGCACTAGAAATGGTAAATATGTGGGTAAAAACACAAGACTATTAAAAAAATTTCTCCAAAAGACAATTGAGTCTTATTATTTAAAAACACAATAATGTCAAGGAATGATAGGAATTGTAGCATATGTAGAAGTGCAATACATGGCCAGAATAGCACAGAGAATGAGGAGGTGTAAACAGAATTATACTATTGGACATGGTGGCTTAATTTTAATTCAAGATACATTGTGATATGTGAAAGATCCATATTATAATCCCTAGAGCAACCACTAAAAGTTAAACAAAATTGTATTAGGAAGGAAGAAAGGAGAAGGAGAGGGAGGGAGGGAGTCAGGGAGAGGGAGGAAGATGAGTGTGGAAACTAAATTAGCATTAAATTTGAGAACTTAGAAAATGACAGTAAAACTTTAGGAAATCAAGAAGAAGAAATTATTAACAGAAAAGAAATAAATGAGTTATTTACAGCAATGTAGATGTTAAAGAAATGTAACAATACAAAAGCTAATAATAAAAGTAGCGCAGTAGGCACAATTCTGGTAAGTCTCATTAAGAAAATTATGCAAAATTTGGAATATAGGTATAAATATGAAGGCAGTTTAAAAAGTTAAAAAAGAGAATATCATATATAACTCTATGCCAAAAATTTGAAAATATAGATGAAATAGAATATTGTGTTAGAAAAATATAAATTACATTGTTTTAGTTGTATCTTTTGTAAACTGAATATAGATTTAAAACATCCAGTCTGACAGTCTTTGTATTTTATCTACATCTGTTAGTGTAGTAGTTAATATATGTAATGTTAATGTATGTAACGTTACTGTAGCGTCTGTCACATTTTATGTAATTATAATATATTTGAGTTTAAATTGGTTACCTTCTTTTGTGCTTTCTATTTATCCCAATTGAACCATGGATTATTTTTTCTTTTTTTTTTAATACAAAGTAAATAACCTTTTATTATCATAGTATCCATTAATCCTAGAATAATGATTAGCTCAACACAAAATAGTGTCCTTCACAAAGAAATATTAGATAAAACTAATTAAGCTGTGCTTCTATTTGGCAAAAAAAGTTTTGCTATGACAGAATTTAAAAACAAAATAAGAAAGAAAAAAAACATGTTTAAGCCTTGTTAAAAAAAAAGATATTTGTCACCAAAGTAATACATTATTATGATATTTTGACATTATTTACTCGCATTCAATTTTATCTGATTGGTGTTGAGTTAATCATCAAACAAAAATGTACTACTTAATAAAGCCAATTATATACAAGTAGGCTTTGAATAATTGAAAGGTGCAACATTTTAGAAAGTGTTGACTATACAGGTAGTTAAGGTAGATTTCTTGACTCTGTTTACCTGTTTTCAGGACCAGTAAATTATTCATAATGATAATTTAATGATTATAAAGTACATTTTGTCCACTTGTATAATAAATAAGGAAATAAATGTTGAAGTGTTATTTAAACACTCTTTTAATTCAACCATGTATTAAAAATTATGTAGGTTCTGCTGCTTCTCTGAACTAATTACCAGTGTCATCTCCAAAATTATGTACCATATTCATTTCACAGAGCAACACTTAAAATGGAAATAACATAATTTATCATACCCGCTTCAATAAACTGTATAGTTGAAAATATGCATGAATGAATTTTAAGGTATATGAGCTCTTGAATCAGTGGTGTCACAAAATGTCTGGGAAGTAAACATGAATATTGTCATATTATTCTAACCTTGAGCTCATGACTTTGTGTACTCCTTTATGTAAATTCAAAACAGTAAAATAAACTTCATGCAAATTATTCTATTCTGAAATCTGTGATTATGTAGATAAAAACTCAGTTTAATTTTACCTTTTCAAGGAGATATTGATGTAAGCATTATGATCTGTATTTCAAGAAAAATGCTTGCTTTTTGATAAAACTTTGTAAAGCTTTTTTTTTTTTTATTATACTTTAAGTTCTAGGGTACATGTGCACAACGTGCAGGTTTGTTACATATGTATACATGTGCCATGTTGGTGTGCTGCACCCATTAACTCATCATTTACATTAGGTATATCTCCTAATGCTATCCCTCCCCCTACCCCATCCCCACAATAGGCCCCAGTGTGTGATGTTCCCCTTCCTGTGTCCAAGTGATCTCCTTGTTCAATTCCCACCTATGAGTGAGAACATGTGGTGTTTGGTTTTCTGTTCTTGCAATAGTTTGCTCAGAATGATGGTTTCCAGCTGCATCCATGTCCCTACAAAGGACAGGAACTCATCCTTTTTTATGGCTGCATAGTATTCCATGGTGTATATGTGCCACATTTTCTTAATCCAGTCTGTCACTGATGGACATTTGGGTTGATTCCAAGTCTTTGCTATTGTGAATAGTGCTGCAATAAACATACGTGTGCATGTGTCTTTATAGCAGCATGATTTATAATCCTTTGGGTATATACCCAGTAATGGGATGGCTGGGTCAAATGGTATTTCTAGTTCTAGATCCTTGAGGAATTGCCACACTGTTTTCCACAATGATTGAACTAATTTACAGTCCCACCAACAGTGTAAAAGTGTTCCCATTTCTCCACATCCTCTCCAGCACCTGTTGTTTCCTGATTTTTTAATGATTGCCATTCTAACTGGTGTCAGATGGTATCACATTGTGGTTTTGATTTGCATTTCTCTGATGGCGAGTGATGATGAGCATTTTTTCATGTGTCTGTTGGCTGTATGAATGTCTTCTTTTGCGAAGCGTCTATTCATATCCTTTGCCCACTTTTTGTTGGGGTTGTTCATTTTTTTCTTGTAAATTTGTTTGAGTTCTTTGTAGGTTCTGAATATTAGCCCTTTGTCAGATAAGTAGATTGCAAAAATTTTCTCCCATTCTGTAGGTTGCCGGTTCACTCTTATGGTAGTTTCTTTTGCTGTGCAGAAGCTCTTTAGTTTAATTGGATCCCATTTGTCAATTTTGGCTTTTGTTGCCATTGCTTTTGGTGTTTTAGACATGAAGTCCTTGCTCATGCCTATGTCCTGAAAGATATTACCTAGGTTTTCTTCTAGAGTTTTTATGGTTTTAGGTCTAACACTTAAGTCTCTAATCCATCTTGAATTAATTTTTGTATAAGGTGTAAGGAAAGGATCCAGTTTCAGCTTTCTACTTATGGCTAGCCAGTTTTCCCAGCACCATTTATTAACTAGGGAATCCTTTCCCCATTTCTTCTTGTTTTTGTCAGGTTTGTCAAAGATCAGATGGTTGTAGATGTGTGGTATTATTTCTGAGGGCTCTGTTCTGTTCCATTGGTCTATATCTCTGTTTTGGTACCAGTACCATGCTGTTTTGGTTACTGTAGCCTTGTAGTATAGTTTGAAGTCAGGTAGCGTGATGCCTCCAGCTTTGTTCTTTTGGCTTAGGATTGTCTTGACAACGTGGGTTCTTTTTTGGTTCCATATGAACTTTAAAGAAGTTTTTTCCAATTCTGTGAAGAAAGTCATTGGTAGCTTAATGGGGATGGCATTGAATCTATAAATTACCTTGGTCAGTATGGCCATTTTCATGATATTGATTCTTCCTATCCATGAGCATGGTATGTTCTTCCATTTGTTTGTGTCCTCTTTTATTTCACTGAGCAATGGTTTGTAGTTCTCCTTGAAGAGTTCCTTCACATCCCTTGTAAGTTGGATTCCTAGGTATTTTATTCTCTTTGAAGCAATTGTGAATGGGAGTTCATTCACGATTTGGCTCTCTGTCTGTTATTAGTGTATAAGAATACTTCTGGTTTTTGTACATTGATTTTGTATCTGAGACTTTGCTGAAGTTGCTTATCAGCTTGAGGAGATTGTGGGCTGCAACCATGGGGTTTTCTAATTATACAATCATGTCATCTGCAAACAGGGACAATTTGACTTCTTCTTTTCCTAACTGAATGCCCTTTATTTCTTTCTCTTACCTGACTGCCCTAGCCAGAACTTCCAAAACTATGTTGAATAGGAGTGGTGAGAGAGGGCATCCCTGTCTTGTGCCAGATTTCAAAGGGAATGCTTCTAGTTTTTGCCCATTCAGTACGATAATGGCTGTGGGTTTGTCATAAATAGCTCTTATTATTTTGAGATACATTCCATCAATACCGAATTTATTGAGAGTTTTTAGCATGAAGGGCTGTTGAATTTTGTCAAAGGCCTTTTCTGCATCTATTGAGATAATCGTGGTTTTTGTCTTTGGTTCTGTTTATATGCTGGATTATGTTTATTGATTTGCATATGTTGAACCAGGCTTGCATCCCAGAGATGAAGCCCAGTTGATCATAGTGGATAAGCTTTTTGATGTGCTGCTGGATTCAGTTTGCCAGTATTTTATTGAGGATTTATGCATCGATGTTCATCAGGGATATTTATCTAAAATTCTCTTTTTTTGTTTTGTCTCTGCCAGGCTTTGGTATCAGGATGATGTTGGCCTCAAAAATGAGTTAGGTAGGATTCTCTCTTTTTCTATTGATTGGAATAGTTTCAGAAGGAATGGTACCAGCTCCTCCTTGTACCTCTGGTAGAGTTCGGCTGTGAATCTGTCTGGTCCTGGACTTTTTTTGGTTGGTAGGCTGTTAATTATTGCCTCAATTTCAGAGCCTGTTATTGGTTTATTCAGTGATTCAACTTCTTCCTGGATTAGTCTTGGGAGAGTGTATGTGTCCAGGAATGTATCCATTTCTTCTAGGTTTTCTAATTTATTTACGTAGAGGTGTTTATAGTATTCTCTGATGGTAGTTTGTATTTCTTTGGGGTCGGTGGTGATATCCCCTTTATCATTTTTTATTGCATCTATTTGATTCTTCTCTCTTTTCTTCTTTATTAGTCTTGCTAGTGGTCTATCAATTTGTTGATCTTTTCAAAAAACCAGCTCCTGGATTCATTGATTTTTTGAAGGATTTTTTGTGTCTCTATCTCCTTCAGTTCTGCTCTGATCTTAGTTATTTCTTGCCTTCTGCTAGCTTTTGAATTTATTTGCTCTTGCTTTTCTAGTTATTTTAATTGTGATGTTAGGGTGTCAGTTTTAGATCTTTCCCACTTTCTCTTGTGGGCGTTTAGTGCTATAAATTTCTCTCTACACACTGCTTTAAATGTGTCCCAGAGATTCTGGTATGTTGTATCTTTGTTCTCGTTGGTTTCAAAGAACATTTTTATTTCTGCCTTCATTTCGTTATGTATCCAGTAGTCATTCAGGAGCAGGTTGTTCAGTTTCCATATAGTTGAGCAGTTTTGATTGAGTTTCTTAGTCCTGAGTTCTAGTTTGATTGCACTGTGGTCTGGGAGACAGTGTGTTATAATTTGTGTTCTTTTACATTTGCTGAGGACTGCTTTACTTGCAACTATGTGGTCAATTTTGGAATAAGTGCGATGTGGTGCTGAGAAGAATGTATGTTCTGTTGATTTGGGGTGAAGAGTTCTGTAGATGTCTGTTAGCTCTGCTTGGTGCAGAGCTGAATTCAATTCCTGGATATCCTTGTTAACTTTCTGTCTCATTGATCTGTCTAACGTTGACAGTGGGGTGTTAAAATCTCCCATTATTATTGTATGGGAGTCTAAGTCTCTTTGTAAGTCTCTAAGGACTTGGTTTATGAATCTGGGTGCTCCTGTATTGGGTGCATATATATTTAGGATAGTTAGCTCTTCTTGTTGAATTGATCCCTTTACCATTATGTAATGGCCTTCTTTGTCTCTTTTGATCTTTGTTGGTTTAAAGTCTGTTTTATCAGAGACTAGGATTGCAACCCCTGCCTTTTTTTGTTTTCCATTTGCTTGGTAGATCTTCCTCCATCCCTTTATTTTGAGCCTATGTGTGTGTCTGCATGTGAGATGGGTCTCCTGAATACAGCACACTGATGGTTCTTGACTGTTTATCCAATTTGCCTGTCTGTGTCTTTTAATTGGACTATTTAGTCCATTTACATTTAAGGTTAATATTGTTTTGTGTGAACTTGATCCTGTCATTATGATATTAGCTGGTTATTTTGCTCATTAGTTGATGCAGTTTCTTCCTAGCATCGATGGTCTTTACATTTTGGCATGTTTTTGCAATGGCTGGTACTGGTCGTTCCTTTCCATGTTTAGTGCTTCCTTCAGGATCTCTTGTAGGGCAGGCCTGGTGGTGACAAAATCTCTCAGAAATTTGCTTTTCTGTAAATGATTTTGTTTCTCCTTCAGTTGCAAAACTTAGGTTGACTGGATATGAAATTCTGAGTTGAATATTCTTTTCTTTAAGAATGTTGAATATTGGCCCCCACTCTCTTCTGGCTTGTAGAGTTTCTGCCAAGAGATCCGCTGTTAGTCTGATGGGCTTCCCTTTGTGGGTAACCCGGCCTTTCTCTCTGGCTGCCCTTAACATTTTTCCTTCATTTCAACTTTGGTGAATCTGACAATTATGTGTCTTGGAGTTGCTCTTCTTGAGGAGTATCTTTGTGGCATTCTCTGTATTTCCTGAATTTAAATGTTGGCCTGCTTTGCTAGGTTGGGGAAGTTCTCCTGGATAATATCCTGCAGAGTATTTTCCAACTTGGATCCATTCTCCACTTCACTTTCAGGCACACCAATCAGACATAGATTTGGTCTTTTCACATAGTCCCATATTTCTTGGAGGCTTTGTTCATTTCTTTTTACTCTTTTTTCTCTAAACTTCTTTTCTCGCTTCATTTCATTCATTTGATCTTCAATCACTGATACTCTTTCTTCCAGTTGATCGAGTAGGTTACTGCAGCTTGTGCATTTGTCACATAGTTCTCGTGTCATGGTTTTCATCTCTATCAGTTCGTTTATGGACTTCTCTGCATTGATTATTCTAGTTATCCATTTTTCCATTCTTTCTTCAAGGTTTTTAGTTTCTTTGTGCTGGGTACGTAGTTCCTCCTTTAGCTCTGAGAAGTTTGATCGACTGAAGCCTTCTTCTCTCAACTCGTGAAAGTCATTCTCCATCTAGCTTTGTTCTGTTGCTGGCCAAGAGCTGCATTCCTTTGGAGGGGCAGATGCACTCTGATGTTTTGAATTTCCAGCTTTGCTGCCCTGCTTTTTCCCCATCTTTGTGGTTTTATCTGCCTTTGGTCTTTGATGATGCTGATGTACTGATGGGGTTTTGGTGTGGGTGTCCTTTCTGTTTGTTAGTTTTCCTTCTAACAATCAGGACCCTCAGCTGCAGGTCTGTTGGAGTTTGCTTGAGGTCCACTCCAGACCCTGTTTGCCTGGGTATCAGCAGTGGAGGCTGCAGAAGATAGAATATTGCTGAACGGCAAGTTTTGCTGTCTGATTCTTGCTCTGGAAGCTTCGTCTCAGAGGTGTACCCAGCCGTGTGAGGTGTGAGGTGTCAGTCTGCCCCTAGTGGGGGTGTCTCCCAGTTAGGCTACTTGGGGGTCAGGGACCCACTTGAGTATGCAGTCTGTCCATTCTCAGATCTCAAGCTCCATGCTGGGAGAACCACTGCTCTCTTCAAAGCTGTCAGATGGGGTCATTTACATCTGACAAGGTTTCTGCTGCTTTTTTTTTTTAGCAATGCCCTGTCCCCAGAGGTGGAATCTACAGAGGCAGGCAGGCCTCCTTGAGCTGTAGTGGGCTCCACCCACTTCGAGCTTCCCGGTGGCTTTGTTTACCTACTTAAGCCTCAGCAATGGCAGGCACAACTCTCCCAGCCTCGCTGTCCCCTTGCAGTGAGATCTCAGACTGCTGTGCTAGCAATGAGGGAGTCTCTGTGGGCATGGGACCCTCCGGGCCAGGCATGGGATATAATCTCTGGTGTGCTATTTCCTAAGACCCTTGGTAAAGCGCAGTGTTAGGGTGGGAATTACCCGATTTTCCAGGTGTTGTGTGTCTTAGTTTCCCTTGGCTAGGAAAAGGAATTCTCTTCCCCCTTGCGCTTCCCAGGTGAGGTGATGCCTCACCCTGCTTCAGCTCTTGCTGGTCGGGCTGCACCCACTGACCAGCACTGACTGTCCTGTCCAACACACCCTAGAGAGGTGAATCCGGTACCTCAGTTGAAAATGCAGAAATCACCTCTTTTCTGTGTCGCTCACGCTGGGAGCTGGAGGCTGGAGCTGTTCCTATTTGGCCATCTTGGGCGCCCCCGCTGTGGATTATTTTTTTTTCCTCCCTGTTTTGTCTTCTTTTCTTCAGCTCCAGGATTGAGTACAGTTGATGCTTAGACAACACAGGCACTGAGGCACTGACCCCCACTCTGCAGTCAAAACTCTGACTTCCCCAGTCAGTAGACTACTAATAGTCTACTATTGACTAGAATATTTACCAATAACATAAACAGTTGATTGACACATATTTTGTGTGTTATATTTTATATATTGTATTCTTACAATACCGCAACTAGAGAAAAGAAAATGTGAAGAAAATCATAGGGAAAAGGAAGCATATTTACTGTTCATTAAGTGGAAGAGGATCATCATAAAGGTCTTCATTCTTGTTTTCACATTGAGCAGGCTGAGAAAGAAGAGAGGTTGGTCTTGCTGTCTCAAAGGTGGGAGAGGAGGTAGTGGTGGAGGAGGTAGAAGGAGAGGCAGGCACATTGGGTCTAACTTTTATTGAAAAGAAAAACCATGTTTAAGTGGACTCATGCAGCTCAAACCATGTTGTTCAAGGGTCAGCTGTATTTTACAATTTCATTGCATTTTTCTTCTTTCTTGTTTTGGAGATTATACACTACTCTTTTTAAAAATGGCTATCATGGAAATTTTGTATGCTTATCAAATCTGATGTTTAAAAATACCCTCATCCTTCATCCTTCTCCTGGGAAGAGCAAGGATCTTAGAAACTTTAATTCCATTTATCGCCCTTAACTAATATGTTATTATGGTCTCTTTTTTTTTGTACTTTTAATTCCCCTGTGTTGTAATTTGTATTTATTTAATATAGTCTATATTTGTTTAGTTTACCTATGTATTTGCCACTTTAACTTTTCTTACAGCTCAGATCATCCTCCTGGGGTCAGTTACCTTCTGTCAGAACTATTTATTTAGAATTATTTTTCCTGTGAGAGTTAATTGGTGACATAATTATTTTGTTTGCCTGGTCTTTTTTTTTTTTTTTTTTCCTTGTTCTGTAGGGAATTTTTTTTTTTTTAATACTTTAAGTTCTGGGATACATGTGTAGAATGGGCAGGTTTGTTACATAGATATACACATGCCATGGTGGTTTGCTGCACCCATCATACCGTCACCTACATTAGGTATTTCTCCTAATGCTATTCGTCCCTTATCCCCCCACCCTTTGATAGGCCCCTCCCTGTGTGATGTTCCCCTCCCTGTGTCCATGTGTTCTCATTTTTCAGCTCCCACTTACGAGTGAGAACATGTGGTGTTTGGTTTTCTGTTTTATTAGTTTGAAGGTCTTTATGCCATTCTCATTTTTGAATGAAAATTTTATTGAGTATAGAATTGTAAATTTGCAGTTATTTTCTGAAGTATCATTTCACTATCTCTTAGCATCCATATTTGTTGAAGAGAAGTCACTTGTCAGTCTGTCACCTTTGAAAATAATGTATCTTCCTCTCTGTGTGTGTGTGTTATAAATATTTTTCTTCTAATTTCACTCTGATGTGTCTGTATTTGGGTTTCTGTATATTATGTTTGGATTTATTGGCTGCTTAACCTGGATTGTTGATGTTCATTAGTTATGAAAAATTATTAGTTAGTGTTTCTTTCTTTCTTTCTTTCTTTCTTTCTTTCTTTCTTTCTTTCTTTCTTTCTTTCTTTCTTTCTTTTTCTTTCTCTTTCTTTCTTCCTTCCTTCCTTCCTTCCTTCCTTCCTTCCTTCCTTCCTTCCTTCCTTCCTTTCTTCCTTCCTTTCTTCCTTTCTTTCTTTCTTTCTTTCTTTCTTTTCTTGACAGAGTCTCAGTCTGTCACCCAGGCTGGAGTGCAGTGGCACAATCTCGGCTCACTGCAACCTCCACCTCCTGGGTTCAAGCGATTCTCTTGCCTCAGCTTCCTGAGTAGCTGGGATTACAGGTGCATGACACCATGCCCAGCTCATTTTTGTATTTTTAGTAGATACAGGGTTTCATCATGTTGGTCAGACTGGTCTTGAATTCCTGACCTCGTGATTCACCCACCTCGACCTCCCAAAGTGCTGGGATTACAGGCATGAGCCACTATGCCTGGCTAGCTAATATTTCTTAAAATAGTGCCTCTCTGCTCCATTTTCCTAATCCTTTATTTCCTTTCCTTGGACTCTGGTTAACTTATGTTAGGTATTCTTACACTATCTTCCATGTCTTTTAACCTATAAAAAATATTTTTTATCACTTTGTCTCTCTGCCTTGCATTCTACATAATTCTTGTGATCTTTATTTTGTTTTATTATTATTAGTTTTATTGAGACAGGGTCTCTCTCTGTCACCCACACTGGAGGGCAGTGGCACCATCACGGCTCACTGAAACCTCAACCTTCTGAGCTCAAGTGATCCTCCTATCTCAGCCTCCTGAGTAACTGGGACTAAAGACGTGCACTACTATGCTTGGCTACTTTTCATATTTTTTTGTAGAGACGGGATTTTGCCATGTTGCCAAGGCTAGTATCAAATGCCTGGGCTGGAGCAATTCACCTGCCTTGGCCTCCCAAAGTGCTGGGATTCCTTAATTCTGGTTCATTAATTCTCCAAAGCTGCATCAGATTTGTGGTTGAGTTGATATAGTGTTTTTATTCAATTGTTTTAGTTATCATCTACAAGTTGTTCCTGGTTTAGGTTTGTTAAATCATTTTTAGTTTTCTGTGCCAGGAGTATATTTTCAGCTTGGTTTTTGTTCCTTTAAACATAGTAAACATAGCTCGTTAAAATTCCAATATTTAAAGTTTTTTGGGGGTCTATTTTTGCTATTCTCATTTGTGGCGCTTTGTTTCCATGCTGACTGAGTTATTTTTGACTGTTAACTGCTCATTTTCCTTGGAAAATTATTTGTGGAACTTCTTTGAGGTCTAGGATGAAAGCAGTAGCTCTACGAAAGATTTGTGTTTCTTCTAAGGCAACCGAGTCCACTACCAGTTTGGGAGAGTTTTAAACTAAATTCCACTTGAGATATTTTTTAAAATTTAAGTTGACCTGTTTATTTGTTTATGTTATGACAAAATATACATAATATAAAGTTTACCATGTAAACCATTTTACGTGTCTGGCTCGAAATTTTTTATAAGATTCAATGACTGTGACTTTAGGCTGCAATTTCACTGAACCGGTTTTTGTTTATAGCTTATTAGGGACCCCACACTCCGTTCTACTCAGCAGTACGACTTTCCTTGCAGCCTTCTATAGATACATGATGGGAGAAGGGGTTCTCCATTCACCGAAGCCATGGCCCTTTGGGTTCTCAGCTTTCTGGGAGGATGGTTGGGCAAGGACCGTCTGCCAAATGTATCCTGTCTTGTCTTCAAGAGAGACTTTGCCTTTCAAGACCATACAAACTGCAGTTTTAGGTCACCTGATTGGGAAGTGCCCTTAGGGCAAATGTAACTTCAGGGTCTAGTTTACTTCTCTGAGTGTCTGCCAGTACTTGGAGTTTCATATGATTATGTCTCACCATTTTATTTACCCTGTTTTGCTTTTAAAATGGTATTTTAAATATTTTATTGAGCATTTGTAGTTTTCTGTTTCCAATAATCCGAATGCCAAATTGTGGAAAAACGGAGCCTGCCCTCTTAACTAGTCTGCTGGCACACAGGGCTTGCAGATCCCTTTTTTCTCATTTCTCGGGGGAAGACAGTCACGAACATAACTTTAAGAAGGCTGATATAGGCTCTGATGTCAACCATCAGGAGAGATACTGTAGGAAGGCACCTGGATTCTTAGGAGTGGGGAGGCATGACTTTGTTTCTAATTAGCAAGAGAGTGGACAGATACTAAAGGTTACATAATAATGGTACTGTGCTCCAGAGCTCAGGGTTGGGAGAGAGTTTCAAGTTCAGGCAATAGTATATGTGTTATCAAAAAGTTAAAGAACAGAGACTGAAAAGGATATTAGATATTTTTTAGTGTTGGATATTTGGATAACCTGTATTTGGATTATCTGGATTATTTGGATTTCATATTGGGTAGTTGATTATCTTTGATAGTGTAATTTCAATAGAGTATTGAGGGTGAACTTTTGTATAGCGTTAAAAAGAGAATGTAGGCAATGAGTGTTTCCAAAAGACGATAATTGCCGTTAGATATAAGCAAGATCTTCATTTTGTTGATATTAGTATATATGTGACTGTGAGGTTGAAAGTTACAAAGCTAATGACATATAAAAACGAATCACTAGGTATGCAAATAATGTAATAGTATAGTGGATGTATGTGTTCAGAAATATTTAGGCTCAAATTTAATGCTGCTTTTCTTATATATTCTGATATTGAGGTTCCCAGACGTTATGATGATGAGCGGAATAATATTTTATTGGAACTCATACAATATGACAATACAGAAAAACGTGCCTTCTTGTTAGGGAGTGTTCAGGTACACCTTTATGAAGTAATTCAGGTATGTATAAATGATTTTTTTCACCTTGGTATCATGTTGCCAGTTGGTTGTCCAGTTTGTTGTTGTGATTTATTATACTTGACGGGCTTTTTTGTTTATCATCTGCCTTCAAATTCGTGTGCTTAAGAAATAAAATCTCCCTTTGGCTATATATTTTTTAAAAGAGTTGGCTTATAGTAGCATAATGTTTTTAAAAATTTATTTTCCAGCCTGTAATCCCAGCACTTTGGGAGGCCAAGGCGGACAGATCAACTGAGGTTGGGAGTTCGAGACTAGCCTGACCAACATGGAGAAACTGCATCTCTACTAAAAATACAAAATTAGCTGGACATGGTGACGCATGCCTGTAATCCCAGCTACTTGGGAGGCTGAGGCAGGAGAATCGCTTGAACCTGGGAGGCGGAGATTGCGGTGAGCCGAGATCGTGCCATTGCACTCCAGCCTGGGCAACAAGAGCAATATTCCATCTCAAAAAAAAAATATTTTCCAGAATACATATATATATATGAAATTAAGTAACCAAAAAACCCACACTCAGACTTTTAGGTTGTATCACTAACTAACTTTCTGGAAAATAAAATTTCCTGGCCCACTGCAGCCTCCTCCTCCCTGGCTCAAGGGATTCTCCTGCCTCAGCCTCCCCACTATTTGGGACTACAGGTACATGCCACTGCACCTGACTACTCATTGTATTTTTAGTAGAGACAGGGTTTTGCTATGTTGCCCAGGCTGGTCTCGTACTCCTGAGCTCAAATAATCTGCCCGCCTCAGCCTCCCAAAGTGTTGGGATTACAGGCCTGAGCCACCGTGCCTGGCTATTTAAATTTGCAAATAAAAGTTGCATATATTTATCATGTACAGAATGATGTTTTGAAATATGTATACATTGTAGAATGGCTAAATAGAGTTATACATGTTTTATTATGTTTCTGAAATGTCTTAAGACATGACTGAAGCCGCAAACTCTGTCTCTTAGTTGGCAACACAAATTTTGGTTTAGTTCTTTCATCCTTAGCTGGGCTGCTTATAGACTTCCTTGTGCATGTGTCTTTTAGGGGTTAGCCAAAGATGTGGGCAGAGTTTATACACAGATTTTGTGGTTGCTTCCCTCTTGTTTTCTCCTTTCTAGGAGTCCTTTTCACTTTCTAGCAGCTCATTTTGTGGTTGTGTTGAACTCAGAGTCAAGAACTTATTGATTAGTGAATAAGTATAAACAACCTAAAGTATTTTCAGGAATATTTTTTGTTGCATACAGCAAAGAAGTCTTCAAAGACTAATGGGGTTATGTCAACAGCCAGATTGCAGGGACTCCTATTGGCCAACTTCAGAATAACTTGAACATAGATAATTACAACATTCTGAATAAAGGAAAATTCATGACTCCGTGATAATCTTCAAAAAAGAAAAGAAAAGAGGTGGCATAGGAAGAAAAAGGAAATTTTTTAAAACAAAAGAATACCAGCTTATGAATGTGGAAGTAATGAAAGAATTACAAATTATTGTTTTTGCAACTCTTTATAATGAATAATGATTAATTCAGTCAATATTTAGTAATGGCACCAAAAACCATTAGGTAAAAGGTTATTGGGAAGCAAGATATTTGCATGGCGCCATAGTAAGAGTGCAGGGGAAATGTTCCTCTACAGTAGAGAGATGTGGTAGTTGCCACTTTAACCAAGAGCTCGAATTTAGCATAATGAATTGTGGATAACTCAGCATCATGTACTTCCTGTAGTGATACAATGTGATGTACACAACATTATCTGTGACTTATTGTCATCAGAAATGTTTAACCTGGCTGGCTGCGGTGGCTCAGGCCTGTAATCCCAACACTTTGGGAGACTAAAGTGGGAGAGTTGTTGAGGCCAGGAGTTGGAGAACAGTCTGGCAACATAGCAAGACCCTGTCTCTACACACAGAATTAGCCAGGTGTGGTGGCATGTGCCTATAGTCCAAGTGACTTGGGAGGTTGAGGCAGAAGGATCGATTGGGTCTAGGAGTTCAAGACTGCAGTGAGCTATGATCGTGCTACTGCACTCCAGCCTGGGTGACAGAGCAACACCTTGCCTCAAAAAAAAAAAACAAAAACAAAAACAAAAAAAGTTTAACCCAAATCTAATCAAGCTGAGTGTAGAACTAACTTCAAGTTTACGGGAATTTAGTAAGTAGGGAAAAAGTTAAACAATACCTTGAGATAAGTACAGAAATGGGACATACCAGTGTAGATTCTTTAAATAGCTGTGATCATTAAAAAAAAAAAAAAAAATGCACCAAAGATGGAAGAAACTGTTCTAGATTTAAAGAGATACAACCAATTTGACTGAATACAGATTTGAAAAAGTTATAAAAGACTCTCTTGGGAGCCAGGCATGGTGGTTCACACCTGTGATTCCAGGACTTTGGGAAGCTGAGGGAGGTGGATTGCTTGAGCCCGGGAGTTTGAGACCAGCCTGGGGAACATGGTAAAACCCCTTCTCTAAAACAAACAAACAAACAAAACCCCAAAACCCACAAAACAAAACCCACAAAAAAACACCCACAAAAAATTAACCAGGCATGGTGACACCTGCCTGTAGTCCCAGCTACACGCGGGGCTGAGGCAGGAGAATCACGTAAGCCCAGTGAGGTCAAGGCTGCAGTGAGCCATGATTGCACCACTGCACCCCAGCCTGGGCAACAGAGTGAGACCCTGTCTCAAAAAAGAAAACATAAACATAAATAAAAGACATTCTTGGGACAATTAGGAAAATTTAATAAATATTTACTGAATATTAGAAAAAATTCTAGAATTGTTAATTTTCTTGGGTGTAATACTGATATTGTAGATATATAAGTATGAATATTCTTATTTTTACAGTATCCAAGGTAAAGTTTTAAAATTGGGAATGAAGAGTAATGATGATTGCAACTTATAAATAGATCAGCAAACATATATCTATACACATACAGAGATTTTAAAAAATGGCACACTGTTAAACAAATATTTGAATTTCTTTACTCCTCCATGGAGTGTATTTATTGGAGTCTTTTGAGTGGTTTGTGTGTTTGAAAATTTTCATGATAAGAACTTGGGGAAAATCAGATAAATTTCTAATACATAGAAAGAGATGAAGAAGGAGATAAACATATGGAGTAATGCATAAATATAAGCAACCAGAGAGTCTCAAAAATATTTTGGGAGAAGATCTTTGGAAATGACTAAAGTTCCTTTGACTATGGCAATTTAGGCATCAAAATATGTGACATTACATATTAGTTGATTTTTGTTGAAGAAAATGTAGAAACTTAGATACTTAGACTAGAAGCATATATGCAAACTTTTCAATATTTATTTTTATAAGATCAATAATATGCTAATATTGTAAAATACAAAGGTAAATTTTTTAAAATTCAAAAATCACCCATCATTCCACAATTCTAATATAATGTTTCATTGTTCAGAGTTTCTTTCCAATTCTTTCTTATAAACATAAACAGAAAAATAGAAAATATAAAAAGACCCAAATGCTTATTCTGGAACTGAAAAGTAAAATATCTGAAATTAAAAATTTGCGGATTGGGCTCAACAGCAGAATGGTGGTGCTGGAGGAAAGACTATTTTCTTATAACTTTATTTAAAATTTGTGTGACTATTTAAAGTAAAAATTATAACCTGATCTGTGCGGTTTATAATGTTTGGAGAGGTAATGCATATGACAACCATAGCATATAGCATAGGGAGAAGATGAGGTCTAAAGGACTTTTATAATACAAGATTTTTGCATTTTCTCTGTTTTATTATAATAAACATAGAGTTCAAGTCTTTATGTTGCTGCTTGTTGCCATCTTCTGTCTCCTCCCTCTCCCTCAAGAAAAAATGATTATCCAAAACTTTGTATTTATTATTCCCTTATTTTTTCATAACTTTACTACTTATGTATGATTGTAGAAATATTACTTTATATTTCTAAGTATAGTATGTTTCTAATATTAATACACTTAGCTAGTCTTAATTTTTTGCTGCTGTATAAAATTCCATATGGCTATATTCCTGTTTGCCCATAAATTAATTTTTTAGCTGATTATTTATTTTTAATTGACAGATACTGCATATATTTATGGGGTACAATGTGATGTTTTGATCTATGTATACACTGAAAAAGGTTCAATCAAACCAATTAATATTTCCATCACCTCACCAACTTACCTTTTTTTATAATGAGGATGATGAAAATCTATTTTATTCAGCAATTTTGAAACATACAATACGTTATTATTAACCAGGCAGTGCAGTAGATCACTAGAACCTGCTCCTCCATTCTAACTTTATACACATCCTCCCTTTCTCCATTCCTACCCCTACTCCCCAGCCTCTGGTAACCACCTGTCTACTGTTTCTATGAGATTGACTTGTTTAGATTCCACAGATAAGTGAGATCATACAGTGTTTGTCTTTCTGTGCCTGGCTTATTTCACTTAGCGTAAGATTCTCCAGTTTCATCCATGTCACAAATGACAGAATTTCTTTTTATTTTAAAGCTGCATAGTATTCCATTGCATGTAGGTATATACACCACATACTCATCTGTTCATTTGGTGATGGACACTAGGTTGCTTCCATATCTTGGCTATCGTGCTGACATGAGTGCAGATATCTCTTTGACATACTGATTTCAATCCCTTTAAATGTATACTCAGAAGTGGGATTGCTGGATCATATAGTAATGATATTTTTAATTTTTTGAGTAATGCCCATAGTATTTTCCAGAATGTCTGTACGGGTTAAATATCACTTATCTGAAAAAGCTTGGGACCAGAGGCATTTTGGACTTCTAATTTTTTTTTTTTTTTGGAATATTTGCATACACATAATGAGATAGCTTGGGGATGAGACCCAATTCTAAACGTGAAGTTCATTTATGTTTCATATACATATTATACACATAGCCTAGTGGTAATTTTATATAATATTTTAAATAATTTTGTGCATGAAACAAAGTCTTCTTTGTATATTGATTGTGACTTGTCACATAGGCCAGGTATGGAATTTTTTACTTCTGGTGTCATTTTGGCACTCAAAAAGCTTCTGGAAAATTGTGGACCTACTCATAACAGCAGAGATGACTAGATATTGAGCAAGGATACCAAAGGTTAACGTGGTTTGAAAGATCCAGCCATCCCTGAGAGATGAGAGAAGTACTCAGTCCTATCGGGAGTCAGCTTTCATGTAGAATTATGTTTAAGTAACCCCTCTCTCAGGAGGGTGCAAGGTTAGAGGTAACCAGGCCCATGCATGTTTGTGTCTTTTGACAATGTCAGGCTTTTATTAATGCTATTTCAATCACGAAAGCCACAAGCTACATGGAGTTCCCAAGGAGCCAGTTCTCCTTAGTACCTCCCGTTCACTTGGCATGCCATGGGCACACAGGCTCAGGCCACTCCACAAGTCAGTCCATATTGCAAACATACCTAATAGTACACTTAATATGTAAACATTACATTCCACAACAAAGTAACATTTGATATCAAGAGGAAAAAGAAATAGGAGAAAAGGTTAACGAACTGGCCTATGGGGAGCAAAGAAGACAAAAGGAGCCCTGGTCTGGGCTGGGCAGTCCATCAGTTTTGCAAGGAGGAGTCTGAGGTTGCAGAACCTTCAGTGGCAGAAGTCAAGTTCTTATCACAAGTGGCTGTAAGATGGTGTCAGTTAAGATGGCTGTTTCGAGCTGCTGGAAGCCTAATCTTTTATAGTCACAGAGTCCTCTGCTGAAAACAGATAGTGGAAGAGTGTGCTTGTTTCTGTCCTTATCTGATTGAACGTAGTCTTTATTTTTTTATTTGTGCATTAAACGAAACATCTTATCCTTATTGGCAAAGTGCCCTATAAAATATAAAATGGAGTCTTTTTCTAAGATGGAGTTAGTTATGTCAAGGATGCTCAATACACCCTCAAAAGCAATGTAGGCATGGCAGTTCCTTTAAGACTTTCAAAAAGGTGAACTGTAACTTAGCAGAACATTTTTGTCTACAACATAATATAAATACATTTATTTCTGTTACTTGAACTTGGAATTTTTATTTTCTTCTTTTGAACATTCCTTATGTTTGTACTTTGGCTATTAGGTTCATATGTGCATTTGAAAAATTATTACCTGATTTGTGGTTTAGATCAGCAGTCCCCAACCTTTTTGGCACCAGGGATGATTTTTGTGGAAGCAAATTTTTCCACAGACCAGCGTGGGGAGGGTGGGTCGAGATGGTTCAACTGCATTACATTTATTGTGCACTTTATTTCTATTATTATTACATTGTAATATATAGTGAAATAACTATACAACTAACTCACCAGAACGTAGAATCAGTGGGAGCCCTGAGCTTGGTTTCCTGCAACTAGACAGTCCTATCTGGGGATGATGGGAGGCAATGACAGATCATCAGGCATTAGATTCTCCTTGCTCGCAACCTAGATCCCTTGCATGCACAGTTCACAATAGAGTTCGTGCTCCTGTGAGAATCTAATGCCCCCACTGATCTGGCAGGGGGTGAAGCTCAGGCGGTAATGTGAGTGATGGGAAGTGGCTCGCTTGCCCACCACTCATTTCCTGCTGTGCAGCCCAGTTCCTAATGGGCCATGGACCAGTACCACTCCATAGTCTAGGGGTTGGGGACCCTTGGTTTAGATAATATACAGGGAAATACATGAGTAATTCTATATGTAAAATCTTTTATTTTATTTTTTCTAGAAAGGGTGCTTCATTGAAGAAGTCCAAGTGTTGCATAGAAACGTAGTAAGGACTTTCCTGAAACTTCTTAATTTTTATGTGCATGTAATATTTTCTTAACATTTCATGTAACTTTACTCTGATATTATTTGTAGCCTACATGTTTTTTATTCTTTTAGTTACTGTACCAGTCACTGTTTGAAATAGTAGAAATGTATGAAATAGGAAGTACAATATTTACTAACAAAAATCTCCTCTTCCTCCTCCTCCTCTCTCTTTTTTTTTTGCTAAATGGTGATAAAGAAAATTAGAAATCATTGGGTAAGAGAGTAGAATGCCTCTGGCTGCTGCCTTGACTGCATAGCCTCAGGAGCCTCACTTGCTAAATTGAGGAAGTATTATTTTTTTCTCTGGGGAGTTTCTAAAGAGTTGTTTACAGTTCTTAATTTAATTTCTTTTTAAGTCCTTAAAATTAGTAGTTAGATTAATTGATCTTTCTATTCAGAGAGACTTTTGCTGCCAGTGGCCAAAACAGGGGCCAGGAACATAAAAAACAGAATGATGGACACTTGACTTTATTACCTCTCATGCCCTCCTTTATTTCACATATAAGCAACCTGGGTTGCAGAGAAGTGAAATCACTTGTCTAAATCAAAATTTTATCTGAAACTGGGACTGGAGGTAAGAGGAGTGTTAGTAAATATTTAAAAATATACATGCATGAATGTATATTTATTCATATACATGTATGAATCTACATGTATATATATGTGTGTCAGTGTCTCATTGTAATCCTAGTAACAATTAGAAGTTGATATTTTCCATATTTTAATTGTATAATACTACTTAACTTTAACATAAAAGGTTTTAACATTTTAGGAACTCAATAAATTCTTCTGTAGGAGTTCCTTGTGTAAATGCTTTTTTAAAAGTCGGGAGGTTCATACTTTCGCTTTTCTAACTTACAGATCTATAAAGTAAAAATATCACTTTTTGTCACTTCTCTATTAAAATATCATCCTGATCAAACAATAAAATTTACCACATGTTTAGTTTGTCTGCAGGCTGGAGGTGGAATTTATGTTCTCCTATGGAAACTTTGGTTATGGATTTTCACATCAGGTTAGTTCCCCGCTTTTAAAAGATTATTCTGTTGTAACTCTTCAGTCAAATTATCCTCTTCTGAGGCTCTATTTCAGTTTGATCAATTATTTAAAATAAATATTTTTAAAAGATGCTTCTTTACCTCCCGATCTTGGGGTATGTGGGCTTTTCTTCAGCCTAAAGAAAGATGAGACTTTACTATGATTTGTTTATACATTTTAAAGCAATGATATTTTATTCGACATGTCTTTATTATAAAACTTGATTTTAGGCTAGGTGTGGTGGCTCACACCCATCATCTCAACACTTTGGGAGGCCGAGCTGGGTGAATCACCTGAGGCTGGGAGTTCGAGACCAGCCTTTCCAACACGGCGAAACCCCATCTCTACTAAAAATACAAAAATTAGCCGGGCATGGTGGCAGGCACCTGTAATCCCAGCTACTCGGGAGACTGGAGCAGGAGAATCGCTTGAACCTGGGAGACGGGAGTTGTAGTGAGCCGAGATCGTACCACAGCACTCCAACCTGGGCGATAGAGTGAGACTCTGTCTCAAAAAAATAAAATAAAACTTGCTTTTATTTGTGTGTACACATACATATTGATGTAATTTAAGGCACCAGTATTCAAGAAATCAGTGTAGATTTCTGCATCTAAAAATAGTTATTAAAAATTGAGTAATTGCCTGGCCTGGTGGCTCACACCTGTAATCCTAGCTATTCTGGAGGCTGAAGCAGGAGGATCACATGAGTCAGCCTGGGCAACACAGTGAGATCCTGCTCTGGGAAAACAAAATGGAGTAATTGATCTAATTCAGATAATATTTTGTACTCATACGGTCCTTTCCTCCACAGTTATTTCAACATCTGATGCTATTTGAACTCTCCTTGATTCATCAAGAGAGTAATAAACCCAAAGAAGATATCTTCCTAGTTTTGACTTCCTCCTTTAAATTCACTACCATAGGTCCACATTGCCACAAATACTTTTATGTACTAACCTATATCCTTTTCTTTCATTATGTCCTTAGGCCAGATTCCTAGAAAGGAAATTCTTGTCCAGAACAATGACCTTTTCAAGGAATTGTTCCAGAAAAGTTGTACCAATATATACTGTCATCAAATATTGAAATAACTCTTAATATTCGTGGATGTCATCAGTTTTATGGTATTCAAAAATGCAGTCCTGTTGGTGCTGCTGTTGTGTAGGGGAAATGACCTTTATTTGCATATCATTTTTCACTCTCCTCAGTTTTTCCTTTAAAGTTTTGGTCTTTTTTTTTTTTTGAGGATTGTCGCCTTGGCGAGGTGAGCATCTTCAGCCTCTGATTGCAGTCTCGCCTCCCCGGTTTACTTCATTCTCCTGTCTCCAGCTCCCAAGCAGCTGGGACTACAGGCGCCCCGCCACCTCGCCCAGCTAAGGCTTTTTGTTTTGTATATTTTTTAGTAGAGACAGGTTTCACTGTGTTAGCCACAGGATGGTCTCGACCTCCTGACCTCGTGATCCCCGGGCCTCCGGCCTCTGCCTCCAGTGCTGGGATTACAGCTGAGCCACTGCCCGGCTTTGGTCTTTAAATTAGAATTGATGGAAGATATCAACAGCCTTATTAAACAAGCGTCTACTAATTATGTTAACTGAGAAGTCTCTGTAATATGTTTTAAAATTTTGCCTATATTATAATGATGTTTAATACATTTTGAATCAGAAGTAATATACAGATGAAAGCCACAAGGAACAAGCTTTTTCCTTCTTTGCTTTGATTTTTTACTTTTTATTCTGTTATTTAAAAATTTTGGCCGGGCGCCGGTGGCTCAAGCCTGTAATCCCAGCATCTGGGAGAGGCCGAGACGGCGGATCAACAGGTCAGGAGATCGAGACCATCCGGCTAACACGGTGAAACCCCGCCTCTACTAAAAAAATACAACCACGGTAGTGGGCGGGCCGGCCCCAGCTACTCGGGAGGCTGAGGCAGCAGGAGAATGGCGACAAGGAGGCTTGCAGTGAGCTGAGATCCCAAGCCACTCTTCCAGCGCCTACAGGAGCCAGACTGGGGCCCCAAAAAAAAAAAAAAAAAAAAAAAATTTCTTATCATAATTAGGCCTTATAGGGACCCCTAATTGTTTACTCCTTTTGTGACAGTTATAGCACATGAGCACCAACTCCAGAGGTAGGTTTTGTGTCTGAACATAAGTATAATATGTAGTAATAGTCATTTTTAAGGAGAGGTATTCTTTTCAGATAAAACTGGGCAAGTATTATTTTATGTAGGTGGAATCTACTAAAAACCAGGAACAAAGGAATTGTACGGAAAAAAATGGGATATATAATAAAAGTTCAAAATAAAAACTTGATTTTATATCTATGAACTTTTCAGTGATATGGTCCCCTACTTAACCTATCGTGATACTGTAAACAGGGCACTACACTGGGGGGCAGACAAAGCTACATTCAAGTCCTGACTTTTGCCTATTGTGTGTGTAGCCTTGAACAAATTACTGATCTTCAGTATCATCTGTAGAATATGCTTAGTTACTTACCGTATAGGTTTATTGAGATAGTTAAATAAGATTAAAAGTATAATAAAATGCTTGGCAAATATTTAGTACCTAATAAATGTTAATTTTTTCTTTCCTCTCTTAATTCCTTATTTCCTTACATGTCTCATTTAAGGCCTATTTCATAGTCCTGGGTTATTCATAGCATTATGGTATTAATATGGTGTGGTATTACAATTAGTGAGTTTTAATTGTAACTAAGCAGTGCTAAAATACACTTACATTTTTTTTTCAGTTAAAACCTCTTCAGAAAATTACTGAACCATCCATGTTTATGAATCCTACACCACCTCCAGAAAGAACAGATCCCGTGACGTAAGTGTTTTAAGTCTCGTTAATATGGTCAGATCATGTGACATTTAAAACAATTTTAATCCGTTTGGTGGAGCATTTTGGTGGAGTTCTTTTAAGAAGTCCCCAGGACATGGCCAAGATGGGGCAGACTCTGAGGTGCAGAGAGTAGTGAATTGTTTTGCTTAATAACAGGGAGAAATTTTTAATTTCTGGGTATAGCCCTGGATAGAGGAGTTGAGGATGTGTGGAGATAAAAGAAGAGAAGGAGTGCCAAGTTCATGGCTGAAGGAGGGAAGGGAGGAGTAGCTTAATAAGGAAAGCAGGCTAAGGAGATACCCCTTTTGGGAAAAGAGGTGAGAGACTTAACATCAGACTGTCTGATAGTTATCAATTTTCTGCCCTGCAGTATAGTAATGTTACCCTTACCTCCACACCACTCCAACTGCTATAAAATCGTCTGTAAAAAGTCTATGGTAAAAAAAAAAAGTCATTAGCAAACCAAAAGTAACTTAAAATATAGTATACTAATCAATCTTGAAATTTCAACAATAAAAATAGATTATAGAAAAATAAGCACCTGAGAACGAGATTTAATCTATAGTGTTATCCAAGAATAAGAAATGGAAAAAAGCTGAAATGGGATTGAGGGAATTAGGTATTGAATGGGAAATTGTGTTCTGAAGTGCTTATTTTCCTATAGTCTCACCAACACTGGATATTATCATTAAAATTCTCTATCTATTTGATATTGGTGATTTGTTGAAATAGTAAAGCTGAATTTTTTCTTATGTTTATTTATTTTTCTTCTTCATACATTGATTAAATAAACATTTATTGAATGTCTGCTATATCCCCAAGTCATGGCAGATACAAAGACATGTGAGGCCTTCTCCTTGCCCTTGATGCAAAGTAACATAAAAAATAATTACTATGATGATGCAAATGGAATAAAAGCCCTTCAAGAACCAAAAAAGAACTGTGAGACAGCCAAGGAGCTTCTAATTCTTGTTAGGGAAGTTGGGGAGGAAAGAATGATTAAATAAGGCTCCACAAAAGAAAGTGCTTAGAGTGAGACTTGTAAAAGTGGTAGTAGTGCATCTGGCTGATTTTGGAGGAGTGAGGGGACACATTCTCTTGATAGGGCACATAAATAAAAGCGGGGAGCCATAAGAGGCTCTATTATGTTGGAGAACAGTCTTCAGTTGAGAGTGGCTAAGAGATTAGGAGCAAGGAGGAGAGCAACGAGGGATGAGCTAGAGTAATTGGCAGGGGCAAGACACAGTGATTGAGAGTTCAGGCCCTAGAGCCAGACTGCATGGGCTCACATCCTATACGACCTTGGGCAAGTTACTTAGGCTCTTTATGCTTCATTTGTTGAATGGGATAAAAATTAAAACTACCCAATTGAGTTACTATGATGATTAAATAAGTTACATGTAAAGTACTTAGAACATGGTAGCAAATAGCAAAATGCCTAATTAGTTGTTACCTATTTATAAAATTAATAAATATTTTTCATTACCATCATCATCATTGTAGGTTTATGCTTCTCAAATGTGAGCAAATTTTACTCCTTTGGGTCCTCGGGAATATATTCCATATATATTCTAAAAGAACTATTTGAGTTTTTAAATTTATACAGACAGAAATCTGGAGAACATGTATAGGGATGGATATTAAGGGCAGGGGATGATGGTGGAAGGAAAATAAAGTTGGATCAGGCTGAGTTTATTGACATGGACTTACTAAACAGAGATTATTTTTATTTATTTACTTTTTGGAGACAGGGTCTTGTTCTGTTGCCCAGGCAACAGATCACGGTTCACTGCAGCCTTGACCTCTTGAGGCTCAATCAATCCTCCCTCTTCAGCCTCCCAAGTAGCTCCCAAACGTGTTACCACATTTGACTAATTTTTGTATTTTTTGTAGAGTCAGGGTTTTTCCGTGTTGCCCAGGCTGGTCACGAACTCCTGCGCTCAAACGATCCACCCACTTCAGACTCGGAAAGTGTTGGGATTGCAGGCGTGAGCCACTGCAGCTGGCCTAAGCAGAGATTTTTGCATTTAATGCTGCAGCTTGGGGAGTTAGAAAGGGCTCTCATAGCTTGTTTAGTTGAATGACTGAAAAAGGAACCAAAAGATGGCTCACAGTGAATTAGTTAGAAATGCTCGATTAATGTAGAGGAAGGGTTTTAGAGGTTCAGAGAAATTATGTTAGAGTGGACTTGCCATTTAAGATCGACTCACCCATCCTGGGAGGGTCCAAAAGACACACGTTTTACCATGACTATGAGAAATGAGTTTGTGAAGGGTACCCTGGCATCCTTAAAGAGCTCCGTGATTGCTCTTCCCTCTGGGCTAGACTTTACAGTGGCACCTGCAGTCACTGAATTGGGAAACTTAAATGCAATGGGAGTAATTGGGTCCCAGGGTGGCAGGAACCAAGTGAAGATACTCAACTGCCAAAGGCAAGGTGGGTATGGTTACCATAATGGACAGTAGAATCAAGTAAGTAATAAGAATAGTCTTAGTAGTGCAGACCTATGGTGTTGGCTATCTGATCCTGTGTTCCTACACATGAATAGATAGGAAGCCTACTGAATTCTAACCTGATCCGTATAAGCAGAAAAGTTCTAGGTTGAGGGAACAAAAGTCTAATCTGCATCATAAAAACAGAATCACGATCTCTCAATCAATTCCCAGACTTGATCTACTTTACAGACTCAGAACTCCTTTAATGAAAGGGAGGTTGGGTCACCTCAAGAAAGGACCCTAGTATACTTCCAAAAATGTATGCCGTTAGTATTTCTCCCAGTCTTCCCCAAAGGGACCTGTGGCCTTTTATCATGGTAATTGTACACTAGGGAGAAGGGAACAATCAGGGCTTTTGGGGACTACTAGACACTGTCTCTGAACTAACACTAATTCCGGAAGACTCTGAATGTAACTGTGGTCCAGCAGTCAGAGTAAGGACTTATGGAGCTCAAGTGATCAATAGAGTTTTGGCTAAGGTCCATCTCACAGTTGGCTCTGTGAGTCCCTGAATATATCCAGTGGTTATTTCCCTGGTTCTAGAATGCATAATTGGAATAGATATTCTCAGTAACTGGCAGAATCATTGGTTTCCTGATCTATTGATTGAAGGCTATTATGTTGGGAAAGGCCAAGAAGAAGCCATAGAACTCCCTCCATCTATGAAAGTAGTAAACCGAAAGCAATACTGCATGGAGGAATTGCAGAGATTAGTGTCACCATCAAGGACCTGAAAAACACAGGAATGGTGATTTCCACCACATCTCCATTTAACTCCCATGTTTGACCTGTGAAGAAGACAGATGAAGAAGACGGTGGATTCTTGTGAGCTTAGCCAAGTGACAACTTCAATTGCAACTGCTACACCAGATGTGGTTTCATTGTTTGAGAAAATTAACATATCCCCTGGTATCTGGAGTGCAGCTACAGATCTGGCAAATGCTTATTTCTCCATGCCTGTTAATAAAGACTAGCAGGAGCAGTTTGCTTTTGGCTGGCAAGGTGAGCAATACACCTTCACTGCCCTAACTTAGGAGTATATCAGCTCTCTAGCCCTACATTACAATTTAGTTTCCAGGGATCTTGATTGCCTTTTTCTTCCACAAAATAGCAGACTGGTCCATTTTATTGATGACGTGCTGATTGGACCCGGTGAGCAAGAAGTAGCAACTACTCTAGACTTATTGATAAGACATCTTTGTGTCAGAGAGTGGGAAATAAATATGACAAAAATTCAAGGGCCTTCTGCCTCAGTGAAATTTCTAGGGGTCCATGGTATGGGTGGTGATATCCTGTACACAGTGAAGGATGGGTTTTTGCATCTGGCTTCTCCTACAACAAAAAAGAGATACAACACCTGGAGAAATAACCACAGGTGGGCCTCTTTGGATTTTGGAGGTAATCTGTTCCTCCTTTGGGTGTGTTATTCTGGACCACTTACTGGATGACTCAAAAAGCTGCTAGTTTTGAGTGGGACCCAGAACAAGAGAAGGCTCTGCAACAGGTCCAGGCTGCCATGCAAGCTGCTCTGCCATTTGGATCATATCATGCAACAGATCTAATGACATGTTAGTGGCAGTCATAGGTACCTAGCTGTTGGTCAAAAATTGTTCTGAGAGGAGGGTGTTTTTGATGAGATTCACTTTTAAACTGGCACACTGAGGAAAGCAGGTTGCTGTCCCTCGTGTGGGTGGGCCTCATCCAATAAGTTGAATGAAACAAAAAGATTGACTCACCCTGGGGTAAGAGAGAATTCCTCCTGCCTGCCTATCTTTGAACTGGAACATTAACTTTTCCCTGCCCTTGGACTCAAAGTGAAACATCAGCTCTTCTGGATCTGATCTCCAGCCGACCAGCCTTTGGACTGGAACTACACTATTGGCTCTCCTGATTCTCAGGCCTTTGAATTCAGTCTAAAATTATACCTTTGGCTCTCCTGGGTCTCCAGCTTGCTGATTAACTTTGTAGATCTTGGGACTTACCAGCCTCCATAATCACATGAGCCAATTGCTTATCATAAATATATTTATGTATATATACATCCTATGGGTTCTATTTTTATGGACAACCCTGACTAATATAATGGAACAGAGGAACAAACTAATTTGTAAAGTATTTAGAATGTTTAGCTATATCTCCTGTAATTAGGAAGTGACTGATTGGAGATGGAAGATGACAGAAGGGGAAGGGAGGAAAAAAGATGTTCACATTTAGGGACCATTGGCTATACATTTGGTGCTGTTATTTCCTGAACCAGGGAACACTTAGGAAAGAGCGTATCTGGAGAAGGGGAAAATGGCGAGTTCTATTTTGGACATGCTGAGTTTAAGGTGCTTACTACTATGCATAGTATAGAATACAGTTTAAGAATCTAAACTTTATTGTCAAAGAGACTGTGTTCAAATGTTAGCTTTGCCACTTACCAGCTGTGAGACCTTGGGAGGAGTTGTTTAATCTCTCTAATACTAGCTTTTTTATATATAAAATAGGATCTAATAATTCTCAGCTGATGGGCTTGCTGTGAAAAGTGAATGAGGTAATATACATAGCCATATGAACATTGCACCTAGCACAAAATGCATTCCAAAAAATTAATAGATTTTAAAAATAAATATTAAACTAGTTCAACTATTGTGGAAGACAGTGTGGCGATTCCTCAAGGATCTAGAACTAGAAATACCATTTGACCCAGCCATCCAATTACTGGGTATATACCCAAAGGATTATAAATCATGCTGCTATAAAGACACATGCACATGTATGTTTATTGTGGCACTATTCACAATAGCAAAGACTTGGAACCAACCCAGATGTGCATCAATGATAGACTGGATTAAGAAAATGTGGCACATATACACCATGGAATACTATGCAGCCATAAAAAAGGATGAGTTCCTGTCCTTTGTAGGGACATGGATGAAGCTGGAAACCATCATTCTCAGCAAACTATCACAAGGACAGAAAACCAAACACTGCATGTTCTCACTCATAGGTGGGAATTGAACAATGAGAACACTTGGACACAGGAAGGGGAACATCGCACACTGGGGCCTGTTGTAGGGTGGGGGGAGGGGGGAGGGATAGCATTAGGAGATATACCTAATGTAAATGACGAGTTAATGGGTGCAGCACACCAGCATGACACTTGTATACATATGTAACAAACCTGCACATTGTGCACATGTACCCTAGAACTTAAAGTATAATTAATAAAAAAGAGATAGAAATTTGGGTCTAGAGATTTGGAGAGATGTCTGGGCTCAGATACTTTGTACTTCTCATTAGAACTTCAGGCCCTTCTGTCCTTTTCCATCCCTGCTGCCTATGGTCTGAGTTTAGTAGTAAGGATAATCAGGAGAGCGCTTACTTCTGGCTCTTGGTTTTTTCCTAGCTCTGGCCTTCGATGGCCCAAGGTGGCTAGGTGAGCTAAAAGTGTAAAAGAGGGAAGGGTTCAAAAGTAATAGCCGCCACTGATTTTGGAAGTGGACTTTTGTATAATTTCAATATTTCACTTTATTATTATTTTGCAGAAAAGTTATTACACCACAGACAGTAGAATATCCAGCATTCTTATCCCCAGACCTGAATGTTACTGTTGGGACTCCAGCTGTGCAATCCTCCGACCAGATATCTTCTGTAGTGCGACTTGAAAAACTTCAGCAACAACCCCGGGAAAGGTAAAAAAAAAAAAAAAAAAAAATTCAAAAGAGCTCAAAATTTTCATCTTAGGTGTTATTTGTATAATACATTAATTTCTCCCTTTGAGACATAGGCTTGCTGTAGGCTCAGAAACTTTCATTATGGTGCTATTGTTTCATTGATTCAGAGATTATTTCTGATTTTTACTTGTCAATTTAGGTATTTTGTTTGAAAAAGTGTTATGCCAAATAAAGAGGTGAAAACTCCCTTTATTTTTATGTTTTGAAGCAGAGTCTCACTCTGTCACCCAGCTTGGCCCAGATTGGAGTGTTGGAGTGTAGTGGCATGATTATGCTCACTGCAGCCCCGAACTCCTGGGCTCAAGCAATCTTCCTGCCTCAGCCTCCCGAGAAGCAGGGACTACAGACACATCACACTACCACCACGCCTGGCTATTTTTTTTTTTTTTTTGAGACGAGGTCTTGCTATGTTGACCAGTCTGGTCTGGAACTCCTGGCCTCAAGTGATCCTCCAGTCTCAGCCTCCCAAAGTGCTGGGATTACATTGTGCCTAGCTGAGGTGAAAACTTGTTTATGAGGGATAAAGCATAATTCTTGCTGTCTCCTCATTTACCAACGTATTTCGTAGGTCTCGTGCTTTTTTTTTTTTTTTTTTTTTTCTGTATTTCTTGTCCTTTTTTTGCTATGCTTCAGTCTAGGTATTTTCTTCTGAGTTATATTCTAGTTCACAAGCTCTTTCTTGTTTCTATTCTGCCATTAAATCAATTGAATTCTTAATTTCAGTTATTTTATTTCTCAACTATGGAATTTCCCTTCATTTTTATAGTTTCTATTTATCTGCCAAAATCCACAGCCTTGTCTTTTAATTCTTTGGACATATTTATTATTGTCTTGGTCAGCTCAGGCTGCTATAACAAATACCACAGATTGAATATTTTAAACAACAGACTTTTATTTATTTCAGTTCTGGAGGCTGGGACGTCCAAGATCAAGGTGCCAGCTGATTTGATCCCTGCTGAGGGCCCTCTTGTTGGTTTGCAAATGGCCTCTGTTTACCATATCCTCACACTGTGGAGGGAGATCATCTCTCTCTTGTCTCTCACCGTAATAGTACAAATCCCATTCATGAGGGCTCTTCCCCTCATGACCCAATTACCTCCCAAAGGCCCTACCTCCAATTAGTATCACATAAGGGATTAGGATTTCGACATATGAATTTTGGGGTATGTACACTTTTCAGTTTATAGCAATCATTGCTATTTTAAAATCTGAGTCTGACCATTTCATTATCTGGATCTTCTGGGAGTCTATTTAAATTATTGGGTTTTTCTCTTAGTTTTTACATTCTCACATGCCTAGTTGTTTTGATTGAGTGCCAGACATTGTATTTGAAAATTTATAGAGCTGTTTTGAGGATCTTAATTTTAATTACATATTCCTACAAAGAAGGTATACATTTGTATCTGGCAACCGGTTGGGCTAGGAGCAGTAACAATCCCAGATCACTTTAATTCAATTAAGACTGAAATTGAAATGATTTGAAGCTGGGCTTTAGTTCCTGTGAGGGGGGTTAGTCTCTTTGTGGTTTATTCTTACTCCTAGTGTCAGGACTGGGACTAGTGTGAGGCACATGAGGCAACTAGGTCATAACATTTAAAGACACAGTCATTATCTTAAAGCCTTTTGGGGTCCCAACTGGGTGTTTACCAGGACTTCTCATCCCAACAAGCCCGGGACTCTGGTTTTTGTTCTGACATCCTTATGTCTCTATCTCAAAGCCCTGCTCAGCTTTTTAACTTCTTGGCCATCTCAAGGCATAAATGCCTTGAAGGAAAAATGGCACCAAATGATGGGCTCCGTGTCTCTGGACTTCCTTTCTGTCTGGAATCTTTGGTATGCAAATCCTTGCTGTCTTTATAACTCAGTGATTCTTTCCAACACAATTTAGACAATGTTTTGTCCAGAATTTATAGTTGTGTGGTGAGATGATTGGTCTGAAATAACCTAGTTCAGAATCACAGTGATCACTTTAAAGATCATAGTATCTTTTCTGAAAGAACTTACAGTATAATGAGTAGAGACATAACAAAGCAAAACAAATAAATTATAAATTAAGAAATAAACTACGAAGGTATCGAAAAGATGGCAGAAAATAAAGGAGGTGACTGATTTTTATAAGAATTGTTAGAGAAGGGGTTGGGCGCGGTGGCTCACGCCTGTAATCCCAGTACTTTGGGAGGTCAAGACGGGTGGATCACAAGGTCAGGAGATTGAGACCCATCCTAGCTAACATGGTGAAACCCCATCTCTACTAAAAATACAAAACATTAGCCGGGCGTGGTGGCACACACCTGTAGTCCCAGCTACTCGGAAGGCTGAGGGAGGAGAATCACTTGAACCCAGGAGGCAGAGGTTTCAGTGAGCAGAAATCGTGCCACTGCATTCCAGCCTGGGAGACGGTGCGAGACACCATCTCAAAAAAAAAAAAAAAAAAAAAAAAAAATTAGAGAAGATATTTGAGGTAACATTAAAGGAAAGGAGTCAGCATACCAAAGATCCAGGGGTAGAGAATTACTGTATGAATATGTATGAAAGCTCTAAGATAAGAGGAGATTATGCCTAGAAAAAGATGGCAGCCATTGAAATGAAGCAAAAAGCAAAGGGGAACGCGGCTTAAGACAAGATAGGTGGAGACCAGATTATTCAGAGCCTTATAGACCATAATTTGAATTTTATTCTAAGAAAAATAGGAAGCCAATGTAGGTGTTTTATATTATTTTCCTTTTTCCTTCCTTCCTTCCTTCCTTCCTTCCTTCCTTCCTTCCTTCCTTCCTTCCTTCCTTCCTTCCTTCCTTTCTTCCTTTTTTT